>NC_090449.1:804973435-805276466 GCF_031143425.1 Pleurodeles waltl | reverse complement strand
GCCTTCCTCATGGAACCATCCTGGTTGTATTACTACATTAGTGCATATCATATCCTTAATACTATCCAGCCTTATCATAGGCCTGAAGTAAGAGTTGAAATTGTGCTAACATTTTGGGATGATGTATTGATCCAAGCTGATTGAGGTAAGTGAGTTACCATGTAGCCTCTGGATGTATCAGCAGCAACACTCCCCTTTAAATATATGACAACCTTGTTTGACCTTCTGACCAATCCTCAATGGACCATTCCACACCTTGATTCATTCCCTGTAACAGAACACTTTCTTGCAGTGACTCCCTGAGTATAAGGACTTGAATCTGCAACAAAAGAACCACATTCACTGAAATTAGGTTTAAACTATCCACAACTGGACTTGGATTCTGTTGCCATTACTGTCTAATTGTTCTTTTATGGGGAATGAGGAGTTTAACCTTCTTTAAATTTGCGAAGTGATGAGGAATTTGTTTTTTATTGCAGAAACAATAGTTTAGTTTTGTTTCTGGGTCACTGTTAACATTACATACCTTTGACACTTCATTGTAAACCGGGCGTAGTACTTCATTTATTTGGGTAAAGCATTCACCAGCATTGGCCAGCATTTCCTCAACGTTGCACACTGTCAATCCCCTAAAATGTTATCTATGACTGCATCAGGGCAGAGTGCGATCTCAAGTGGTGTTTGGGGTTGCTAGATAGGTTATCTTGTATGGTAACTGACCTACAAACTGGTCGCTGAAAAGTTATCTGTCTGACCATGTGTGCCCCCTGTATTGGTCTGGGTAGAGTTGACAGAGTTCTGTTATGCAGAACTCCATGAAGTGCTGAAAAACTCTGCTGCGCACCATGGGTTTCCACAAGAGTCAGAGTGTGGCAATTGTGCTGCTTGCGCTGATTTTTAGCTCCATGAGTTTGTCCCGAATGGCACTACGCACAAACCAAGACGGTGCTGCTCCCTTCTGCCTGTCGAGTAGTTTTTCTACTCGAGTGGCAGCTTCCTCAATGAGAGCGACAGTTTTCTCAACGCATGTGGTATCAGCCTGCTCCAACCACCTGTATTGTGAAATCTCGCTGGGAGGTGGTCTAGCATGTGATTTTTCTTATTCACACTCGCTAACCTAACATTGACAAGCCATGAGAGAGGAAAAACTCCGCTCCGCTGAGTTTTTTGGAACTAAGCTCGGCATATTGCACAGGTGGAGTGGAACTCATCACCCACCCCTTCCCCTGTATCATCCACATAAAAGAGCTCAACACTGACCCATGGTATATCAAACTTAATTAAGAACATCCAATCCTAAATACTAATGTACCATATAGTAGACAGACCAACTTTAACAGAGGCAACTCTCTTCTGAAGTTAGTGTGTCGCGTAGCTTCTCATTATTCTTATGAGGATACTGGATTTGGGTGACAGAATAGCATAGATTGTGGGGTACTAAGGACAATTCCACACTATGGCACTCATTATGACATTGGCGGTAAATCTGCTTACCGCCACGCTCACTGCCTCCAACTTACTGTTGCACTGGCAAATATCCGTTCACCATAATATGACACACACACCAATCTGACAGAATACAGCCACATACACAAATCCTCCAGACCGAAGGTCAGTGATAAAGTGGTGGTACCAAAACCCATACTGTTATGCCAACAAAAAAACAACACCCATCACATTATGACTCACGAATCACCACGCGGACATTCAACTGCAGTAAATCATTGGCTGTACATACTGCTGCGCTCACGATGGACACCCACATACAAAACACTACATTGGACAATACCAAATACACACACCTGACACCCATACACTCACCATACCCACACCACTATAAAACACACACCCACATTACCCGCAACCTCTTACGTACAACAATTGCCACCAGGAGACTGAGAAGAAGAGCACAGAGACATCTAGACACACACACCACTGACACCAATACATCCCTCACACACTCCACATCACACACCCCACAACATTACCCAACACACCCTCACCAACACATATCACACAACACCCATGGCACCACAAAGGCACCCCCTTTTCACTGAGGAGGAGTTGAGCGTCATGGTGGAGGAAATTTTCAGGGCAGAGGCACAGCTCTTTGGAGCACAGGTAGAGCAGATATCTATAGCAAGGAAGAGGGAGCTATGGCGTAGAATTGTGGACAGGGTCAATGCCGTGGGACAGAACCCAAGAACTAGGGGTGACAGGAAGAGGTGGAACGACCTATGGGGGAAGGTACATTCCATAGCAGCAAGACACCAGCTCGCCATACAGAGGACTGGCGGTGGACCCCCACCTCTTCTCCCACAGCTCAAAGCATAGGAGGAGCAGGTACTGGCAATACTGCATCCTGAGGGACTCACTGGAGTTGCTGGAGGACTGGACACTGCTAAGTCAACATTTATCACCACCATACCTGCATGTTGTCCCACACCCTCACCCTCACTCCCATCACTCCACCACAACCCACACACTCTACCAACAGAGCTCACTAATCCCAATGCCAGGCCCTGCATGGTGTACCAATGCATGGACACCCCTCCCAGCCCTGCATGGACACTCATCACTAAAGCAGGCACAGCAAAGGGAAACTAACAATCCAACAATACACCAACATACACAACCAAAAGCTGGCAGGGTAACACCAACCACAGAGGGGAAGCTATGGAAGTACAAATGTCATACACTTGAAGCATAATACATAATTTACATCCCCACAGATACCCCAGCCAATGACCATGGTGAGGAGGTGCCACCACAATCCAGTCCCCCAACAGAAGAGGCCCCCAGTAAGGAATTAACTCTGGACTTCTGGATCTGGATGACCTACCTGGCCAATCAGGGACCACTGGACAGCCGGTCACCCAAGGCCACTCACAGACCACCACAGAGCCTTCCCCATAAGGAACCAACACCACAGCACCCGACCAGTGTACCCACGCCTCTGTCCCCAGGACACGTCAATCAGCTGTGTTCCGACCTGTACAGGGACCCCAGGCCACACCTCACCCACAAGACAATCAGGGCCCTGGGGTCAGTGGCAGTGGACACACCCTGAAGGGGATAGAGGCACAGGCCAACAGGGACACTGGGAGGACAGGCCCAAGAAATCGACTCTCCAGGAGGCACTTGCGATCCTTCCCTGTGTCTCCAATGGGGAGTCCTTTCACTTCTGTGCTCTGCTTCAGCCAGGCTTTTGTTGGTGGCTGTTGTTTCTGCCCTGCTGGCGGTTGATGTGGTACATTGGCTGTCTATGGGAGATATCACCAACATGGTCATAATTTGGCAGCACTTACAGCCAGCCTGTTAGCAGTATTACCACCACTTTATCACCCACTGCCAAGGTCGTAATGAGGGCCTATGTGACGACTGTTGGTCTAATCTGGGTTTTCTGGCTAACTAGTAGCGCCTTCTCTCTGCCCAAGAACAGGAATGATTGTGGCAACCGGGTGCATGACAAGAAAGACTCCTCAGGGGAATTGTGATTGATCAGATCTCACCCCTTTCTCTCAGTTACATTAGTCTCACACAGGCAAAGACAAACAGAGGCAGAATATAGTTCAATAAAGGTTTATTGAAGTAACTGCATCTTAGATAAAATAGCATGTATTGCAATAACTAGGATGATAAAATGCAAAGAAAGCAAGCTGGTGACAAGGAAAGTGAAACACAAAAACAGTCCCCACCATACTGTCAGTAGGAGTGATATATAATTCTCCTACCTAAACTATGTTAGAGCACAGCATAATAAGCCCTAATCCACCCTTCAGGGTTCCCCTCATGGGAAGACATCATCCCTCATACCTGAACAAGGAAGGCTGCACTCTAGAGAGCCGCTGTCCCCATATAGGTCAGGAATTTGGTAGTCTAAGCAAGCAACTGTAGCGGAATCTCTCTCTAATGTGTATGGGACAAAGGAGTGTTTTTATAATAAAACAGTTGATATTCTAGGAAAAGGTCCACACGTAGGATATGTATGTTTCTGTGAATGTTGGAGATACAGCGTACCACTTTTGCCAGCAATCCTGTCTGACTGCAGCCTTGAGGAAAGCACAAAGTGATATGCTAAGAACATGATGCTTTCCTAAGTGAAGGAACAAATAGATAGAGAAAATAAAAACACTGCAAATGTGGCTAATGCTAGAAAAATAAAGCGATGCTGAATAAAATGTATCTGGACGAAAGTGCACAATGGCAGGCCTAATTTGCTAAAATAGCTATACAACAGGTGCACACACTGTGTCTAAAACTTTTAGTAATGCGCTAAGTCCTAGCAATTTCAGACTTTCATTAGATATTCAAATCTGCTACAGTTAGAAAATAGCATGTTGTTAAAAACAATTATGTGGTGACGAGAGAAGGGCAAATTCTTCAAGGGCCCCATAGGTGGCATGTTGAGTATATGCAAGATCTACTCTAAAAATGAGCATCGCAAGGGATAAGTTTGGTAGCAATATAGTGAACATATATAGCGCCATTAACAGTTCACCCTCTACCAGTCCACCTTTATACCCTCCTTTGACACAGCATCTGCTGTCCCTTTGTGAAGGGGCTAATTATCATAATACACAAGCTCTAAATTGCATTCTGCATCTATCATGGATTGACATTGGTACATTATTACAAGGCAACAATCTTCATGCCTCAGCTGTGGGAAAATTCCTCTATTTGTTTTGCTGAGTGGTATTGCTTTCTGCGTGCTAAGGCACTGCTGTCCAAACCCCATTGTATGTGATCTGAAAATGGCAAAATAGGTGAGTTCTGAATTGGAATATTTGACTTTCCTGTTAGGCCACAGTATTTGGTCAAGGTAAATACACCTAATGGCATGGGAAGGTGTTAGTACTAGGGTTTTTTGGTTGTGAGAGTATGAACCGTATACAAGCAGGGACCACCACGTCTAGCCAGGGTAAGCTAGATACACACTTGAAGATAACCCGTGCTCATCCTCTGATAGCTTGGCACACACCAATTAGGCTTATTTAAAGAGGCAATGTGTAAAGTATTTGTGCAAAACACACACACACACACCAACACGAGGACAACACCACAGAAAAACTCCTCACGGGTTTAGGAAATAGAAAATGTTTATCTGAGTAAAATGAGACCAAAATGACAAAACTCCAACCAATAGACGTTGAGATATGAAATTTTTAAGAATTTAAAATGGTGCTGATAAGTCAGTAGTGCTTCAAGGGCACTTAAGGTCACACTAGACCAGAGTAAATCCAAAGTTCAGGCTCACCGCAATGGAAAGCAGGCTGGTTACAGGACTCTTGCAGAGCCTGCTCAGAAAGTACCTTGGAGTGAGCAAGCATCGATGTAGAGGGCCAATGCAAAAGTGATGCGTTAGTTCTGATCTGAACAGTCTGGTTGATGCATCAATGTTGAGTCTCACGGTTAGGTCCCTTGTCAGCATTGACCTCTGTTGAGATATATACAATGCTTCATTATTGAACCTCGCAATTGGGTCCCAGATGTAGTTGAATTGGCAATGCATTTGCATCAGAAGGCACTGTGCCCAGTTCTGAGCAGCACAACGGCTCGGGTGCATCAATCTTTGCAGAGAAACAGCTGCAAAGCCCACTTCTAAAGCCCATGGCTGGATTTGCACCTCTGGCAATGGTAGGGCTCATAGATGGCAGAGTCCAGCAACAGGAGCAGATTTGCAGGCAGTCTTTGATTTCCCTGAGACTGCAGGAGAACAGGGGGCCAGCCAGCAAGCCCTTGGAGCCACTCTGAGTTGGCTGAGAGGGTCCAGTCCTTCCTCAGCAGGACAAAGATCTGCAGGCAGCAGTGTGGCTCATCGAGGCAGAGAGCAGTCCTTCCTGGAAAGCAGTCTAGCAGTGTGGCACTCCTTGTAGCACAGCAATCCTTACTCCTGGCAGGATTTTTCCAGGTCCAGTAGTTTACTGATTTGGTAGTGTTATCCCCCCCCCGACCCTTCCTACCCAGGGAGAGCCATCAGAATGCAGAATAGTGATCAGACACACCTAACCTTCCTGTGTTTGTGTCTCTTTAGAAGAAATGCAGAAAGTGCAGCTGTCATCCACCCCAGACGTGTATTGGAGACAGGCCACAAGACGCACAGAGTAGTCAGAGCAGAGAAATGCCCACTTTCTGAAAGTGGCATTTCTAAAATAATAATGTTAAATCCAACTTTACCAGTAAATAGGATTTATCATTACCATTCCAATTATATGAAACATGATGTAGCTACTCCTTTCTGATCAGCAATTACAGCTTATAAGTATGTTAAGGAGTTCCCAATGCTTGTCTGAGAGGAGTAGGCCTCACAGTGGTGAAAATGACCTTGTTAGTTTTTCACTACTAGGACATGTAAAACTTAAAAGTACATGTCCTGCCTTTTTCTTACATAGCACCCTGTCCTATGGGCTACCTGAGGCCTGCCTTAGGGGTGATTTATATGTAAAAAAGGGGAGTTTAGGAAGACTTTTCAAATGCCACATCAAAGTAGCAGTGAAAGTACACACAAGCTCTGCAAAGGCAGGCCTGAGACCCATTTAATGGGCTACTTAAGCGAGTGGCACAATCTGTGCTGCAGGCCCACTAGCAGCATTTAATTTACAGCCTCTGTGTATATGGTATACCACTTTGCAAGGGACTTATAATTAAATTAAAAATGCCAGTATATACCAGTGTTACCATGTTTAGGGCAAGCACTTTAGCACTGGTCAGCAGGCCAACAAAAAGATTCAGCAATAAATGGAGGGTGTAAAAGGCAAACATTTTTTAGATGACCCAGGAAGAAGAGGCTTCTCCTCTGAAACAATGTGAGGAACCTACTTTCTGAACCATTCGATGTAACTTCCTCTACAGCTGTCACCTTTCCAGTGCTTGCCTATTGAGGGAGCTCAATGTCCGGCATTTTAGGTTGAGTGCTCAGAACTCAAAAGGACATGCAGGATCACTGCTATTCTGTCTTCCACTTCCAGTGCTAGCTCACTAAAAGCCTGAAGTTTGAAACAAGAGCCATTGCAGTCAGGTACTTGGTACCTTACTCCGAAAGGTCACACTATTCACCCATAACTCGATGCATATGTATGTGGTAAAGGTATAGTTACTGGTTTCATCCTTTCTTATTTCTAACAGTTAAAGTTCATTATGGCCATCTTTCGTGCTCTGATCTTTCAGGGCTGTATGCACATTATGTAAAATGCAGGTGCAGAATCCACACAGCAACCTGTTGAGTGGTCAACAGATGCAACATTTCTCCAAACGTGTGACTGGAAGAGATCAGGCATAGACATAAAGCTAATTTCGTATTTCAAACCTTTTCTAAAAGTTAACAAACCATGACATACCCCTGTTAGTCACGTATTTGTTCTCCAAATTATAGAATTGGAGATCCCATATCGAAACCAACTATATAATAAATTGTGTATATAATGACGCAAAACCGTATTAGGGTATCAGCCTTTTAAAACTTCTTTTCAGTTCCTTTGTTTTTAATTCTTGCAGGCAAGATCACTTTGATCGAACTGTCCTTCATAACCTTGAGTCTGTGGTTATAGAATGGTCATATCAAATCCGTGAAGTTTTGAAACTAGAATCTTCTCTGCTGTTGCTCCGTGGCCTAAACGTAGGCCCTGAAACTGAACTTGGATTCTGGAAAGGAAGGCAAGATAATCTGCTGTGCATTTCTGAGCAGGTACGTTTTTTTCTGATTTGTATGAAGCATACTTATTTTCTAGGACATCATCTATTTTGTTGATCGAATGTCCAATTGCTATTATTTTCATCACAATTATGCAGTTATCTTGAATAATTGCTCTGAAAGCAAAATGAACCCTCAACAACTGAAATGGTGTGTATTTTGTATCCTTTTACAACCAAGAAGAGCAATGCATCGTAATATTTAATGACACACGAGTTTCATAATTTAAAAACCTATAACACAGCATTTGTTGATGGATTTAGAATAAGAAAAAAAACTGATGGTCAGAATGCTTGATTTAACGTGAGTTAGTCTTTATTACTGAGGGCCGCATTTAAGCACACTATTTTTTGTGACTTTGCCACTATAATCAAAGACCAGCCTTAGGCGAATCAAACCTGGTCCTGTTCTACTAGGTATAGTCCAGCCTGCAATGCCAGACTATGTCTCCTTTTTAAATGCAAAGAAGCAACCTCAAAGAGTTTTCATGAAAGAGGTATATCGTGAACCGAAAGACACATAAGGACAATATCCATAGCCTGGTTTACCTATTACACCTACAGTATTAGACATAGACGTTCAAAAACAAAGTGGTGGGTGACATGCTTGTATTGCTATCAGTCACAAATAATTACTCAATGCCTCATTTCAGTCCAATTTTGACACAATATGCCACCCATATTTGAGGCCTATAATATGCAAGTCAGGCGTGCCAAAAGCTGACCGATCACTTGTTTTTCTACATATAACCTAAGTGCTCGTTTCTTTGAAGTGCCATTAGATGGTAATGGTCAACAGTTGCCTTTACAAAGGCGTCATTACCCATTCGCTGTGTCAAGTACATCACGCCGTGAACCCAAAGCATCAAACTATATCATTGTTTGTTAAACATTTTTGAGGGACATCTGAAAAAGGCTATCTTTGAGCAATGTCTCTTCTTGGCAAAGCAATTATTTTTGACACTAGTATCACCTTTACATTTTGGCCTTAATATGAACATTTGCTTGAAAGAAAGCAAAGTAAAATGTGACCTTGTTTTTGTTTTTACTTGTATACTATTGCTTAACTTCTATTGGGTTACTTTTTCATTTTTTTTAATCAAACTGCATTGAAGTAATTTACTTTCCCGCTAAACTGGTTTTCATTTATTTGGGTTTTCATAAATTAGTTTTTATGACTTTTTTTCAGAATGTAAGTACTGCACTACCCATACATTTCTGGAGAGAATTTCCTTCATGACCCATTCCTGATGGCTTTGCTCTTTGTTCCCACAACTGCTCATGTTTCCACCTCATTTCTTAAAGATAGACCACCTTTTGAAGAAAGATGACTATCCTATAGACAGTTCATTTCTTTTTTTTTGTGTGTTTTTTTTGTGCTGTTCTACCAGAATGGTGTCCATGCCCTCTGCAGTGGAACACTCCTCCTGAAACATATTAGCTTCTTCTTTATTTGCAAAGCTTGCTTAATGCCTCTTTCTCTAAACACTAATATTATCTTCCTCTTCAAATTCCTCTTTCCCTTTTATCATCTCTTTTAATCTTGATAAACAATCTGCAATTTTGTTTTTAACCCAGGAAAATATTCAGCACCAAAATCATATTCTTCCAATGTGGGTATCCACTTGTGTATGCAACTTAATAGGGCAAGTGGCTTTTTTAAATATAACAAGCTGCTTTGAGAGGCCTATGGTGAGCACTGATGATGTTGTAGTCTGATCCTTGCTCTAGGCAGGGCTGCTGGTTTAAGGATGACAGTACTTATGTTTGTAGACGACTATGCCAATCCTACAACAAGTCGCAACTGTCATCCCAACCCTTCTGACCCACAATCAGCACCTCACCAAAAACCCAAACAGTAAAAGGTGATTTGTGGCAGTCTTTACGCATTGACTCAAGTGTCGTGGTTAAACTGAGAATACGCCTTTCTCACATGAACAACTTGTCTCAATCAAGCACACAGGCAATGAAGGAGATTCAGTAAAAGCTTAATAGGTTTTTATTATCAATACTGCAATCTACGAAAAAATTGCATGGGCTGCAATGATCAGGATAATGAACAGTGCAAGAAACCGAATCGCGAAGACGAGAGTCAGTACAAGGAGCATCAGCATCTTGCAATACCATGAAATGACATGAGATATGATAGATGTCCTAATACCCTAACATGATTAACCTAATTCCTAACCTAAAGAGAGCTAGTTGTGATAAACCTAATCTGCCCATGCGATGTCCATGAGAAGAGTCCCCCAACCCTTGTTACCTTGGAATGAGGACTCTAGATCAGACTCCATGGGGACACGAAGCCTGGGCCAGCATCAAGGCAGCGTGCAGCATCAATATCAGCGATGGCATCTGGTAGGGATCCTTCTGACTATATGTGTGAGATGTATTTATACAAACCGGATCGGACCCCTGACAATAGATGACAAGTCATGCTTGGGGAGGCAATTTATATAAACTATTCCCTCGATGGCTCAAAGAGGGAAAGTACCTAATGTGAATACCTTAAGTTTGTTTATTTTTGTCACTTTACAGTGATGCCTTAGCGAGGTGACACTGATAACATGAAACTAAAACATTGGCCTAACTAAAAACAATGCAGCTATCTTGAAAGATATAATTAAATAGTTGTGCTAAAACAGAGCAAGCTAAGTAGAGTAAAAGTCACTGGGTGATGGGGGCATGAGTCTACAAGCCAGAAGGCTAAGTGGAATCCTGCTTCCCATTAAAATGATAAGATTCACAATACCTTTCCCATTTGCCGGAACAAGTATGACGCCAAAGGATGACGCCACCAAAGACAAATTTATCCAAGCTAAAAAAAATACTCTGGACTTAAAACAAGCTAAAATCATTACAAACTAGCTAAAAATCGTATTTAAAAACATTTGAAACAATTGCTAAAAAACATACAAATAGATATAATGTCGACCATGACAAGCACAGCAGGCCAAAGTTAAAAGGCAATCTTTGAATTTGGTAGACTAAGCCAATCATCAAATATATTTAACATTAGTCAGGATCTTGAAGAGAGTCTTCGAAGCCATTAAATGGAAAGGCCCTCAGAAAGGAGGCCACATCGTCAGATGTTAGATCGATGACAGGATTGGCAGATGAATCCATGGAGAAGTAGTGTGCCAGTCTCTTGTGCAGGACCTCTTGCAGGGGCTGCGCTCTCCACATGCCAAAAAAAGCCAGATCGTTCACGAAGGGTGGCTCATAAGTTACCTAGTGAATCAACCTTAATCTCAAGGGACACAACTTTGAAAGAACCCTTATCAGTGACAACAGCAGTTCTTGATCCACAGGAGCCCCTGGCGTAACAGCCAGGCACACTGTAGGCAAATGTTCCAAGAAGCATCACATGCAGCGAAAGACTGGCTGCATGCACCACAGGACTGGTCTGAACGACAATGACCAGTCACGCTCCAACTCTTCCAGCAACGGAGCATTAAAGAATTGAACCATGCGTTCATGGCCATCTGAGCTGGTGGCAGTGGTTCCATCACTGCGCTTAGCTGGAAAGGCTCAACCACTGTGAATCAGAACATACGGCAGTAGTATCCGCCTATTAACACCAAATGATAGAAAAGCTACCAAACACACTTGAAGAGAGTGAATGGATGGCTGAAGGAATGACTCTGAAGACAGTCTAGAAGATGGACACGAATCCAGATCCAACAGCGTTTAAAAAATGGACAATCCCCGTAGTGCTCAAGGAGTCAAATATGCTGGATACCAGCTCTCCAAAGTGCTTGGGGAAGTTGGTATTTAAGAGGGATTGTATCTCTGCTGATGATCTTGCTATCTGGAGAGCATACATCTCTCTAGCCGGTCAATGTCACTTGTTTTTTAAACACTAGCGCCTTTAGTCTGCTAAGGTTGTCATAGTTTACATTAGCAGTATCAATGTGTTGCCACATTTCTGCTACTCTTATCTCTTGTGTGCAGGGGAAATAAAACATGTCCACAACACATAATGGCCTTAGAGACTGAAATTCCATAGGCAATTCCTGGTCGCATACCACAACAACTTTGGTTGCTCAGCACCACATAACATCCATTTGAAAGTACATGAAATGCTGGTCGAATGAAAGAGACAGGAGTACTCTTCAGAAAACAGGCCAAGTTTGTGACCCCCGCATTGCAAAGGCCTTGAAGGGCACCTTTTTGCAGATCATTGAATGACTAACAGTAGTCTCACATTCATTTCCACTAAGAAAGACCTCTGTTTCGCCGTTGAAAAATGTATATTCAAAGGGCAACTCCCACTCTTATTTAATATAGCTGTCCCCTAGCTGCTCCCATCTGCTGACGTCACAATGTTTGAGGCATTTTGAAAATGGGCAGATTTATAATGCCATGTAGGAGCCATACCATGGATGGACTTTCTGCAACTGTAAAAGGCAACTTCTCTAACTTTTCTATGTGAACACGGTGAAACTTGCTTCCCTTTTAGCCATTGTCTGTTGTTCCATGGATAAATTAAAAGCAGTAAACAAGTCACTACCGTTAATATACTTCCATGGAATGTGGCCATTTTTCAAACTCTGTAATGTCCAACCTAGCTGCATGATAGAACGCAGCTGACTTTGTCTATGGTATATGAGGGACATGTCTGTCTGAATAATATCAATCGCAGATGACACTGTTTGTTAGGGAATAAATCTTATTGAACAGAGTGTTCATGCCGTTGTCGACAACAACTAAAGCCTTTTTGAAATTTTCTTTGTCTGTCTGCCTTAAACGTGCGGCAGCTTCTATCTGAGAAAGCTTCCAGATGTCATTATATAGAGCATATATGAATCTTTTAGAACGTAGCTTTATCGGACTTAACAAGAAGTCCTGTAAGTCTATATCTTCAAAGAGTTAAGATGTTCCTTAATTGTGGCTGACATGTTAGTCTGTACACACTGTTGGCACAGTTTTGTATGTTGTATCTATACCTGGGTGTTGACCCGAGGCAGAGGGGGGGGGGGTCTGGCCGGCTAATTTTGAAACCTCCCTGAAGAATTCACAAAACGTGCCTGACACCCATTTGTGGCTATTGGCCATATTAACCACCTGCTGGGACTGGAAAGTGAAGAGGTACAGGTGTCAGCCTGAACCTTTGCATCTAGTTTTTTCTCTGTGACATTCAGGAAGTATTGCCAGTTATTACATTTTGCTGGTGTAGGGATATTGGGAGCACTCATTTCCCTCATTTTTGCTAACCCCAGACAGGATGTCTGTTGAATGGTGTCATTCAAAAAGATAATTTGCACAGGAATAAGGCACACTCTAAATAAAGCTTCCCGACCTGTATTTGCCAATCTTGTGTTCTTCTTGCACTCTTTACATCAATTGTTGTCTTCCAGTATTCATAACGTTCATCTGCAAGACGGGAAACAAAAGAATCTGAGTAAACTAACTTTATAATAGTTAGCAAATTTTTCCTAATCTTTGAAGGTGGTAATTTGAAGTAATATGACTCTGCATTTTTTTGTGTCATGCCCACAAAAATAAATTAATTTATCCGCATAATGTTTTTGGCTCCCCACAGGGGGAACTGAACAGTGTTCCCATTGTATGTAATTAAATACTGGTCTATGTCTAGCGGCACAGTGCAGGTAGTAATGTCCTCAGTTGTTATAGCAGAACATTTCCCCTCAATTCTTTGTGTTGATATACACATCATTACTTTCAAATGCTGCATAGTCTTTCATTTCAGTTAACACTAAACATCTGTCTGGACATTCAAATCATCAGATACAACACCAGGTGTAATTATATCAGTCATAGAAATTTTTAAGACATAAGGAATCTGAATTACCTCACTAGGCTCGTATATATAGAATGCAACTTTATCCCACACAATCCCATCAGGAATTGGTACAGCTGAAATGTTCACAAGGGACAAGTCTCTTCGAACCTTATGTGAGGAATGATATGGAGTTAAGACTTAATCCACAGGCCCAACAGAGGAGTGTTCAGGAAGGTAGTGACCATTTATAAGCAGGAAGAAAACAGTTACAAAACCAATCCATAGAAAAAATGCAAATAATGTCGAGAATAACCATTGATAGTTCCATAGGTAAATTAGATAGTTATTTTTAAGCCATATATATATCCAAAGTGCCTTTGTAACAGTTGCAATCGCACGAGTGGATGAAGTTGAAGAAAAGTCATCAGTGTTGATGAAGTAGCCAGAAGCAGTCTCTGCAAAAGGAGGAGCAGGTGCATTACTGGTGGATGGATCCACTTCACGTGGAGGCTCATAGTAGACAATGTCGTCAGTCTGTGTTGGTTTGGAATAGAAGACAGCCACATCTTGGACAGGTGATGTCAACGAAGTGGTAACCGGAATCGGCAAGAGCTCATTTTCTGCCCACCCCATAGTTGAGGAGGTATTTGTAGCATTGTTGGACATGCTTGTGTAGTCCGAAGTATTGTCGTTTCTTCTTTGAAGAGGTATGTCCTGTTGGGTAGTGAGAGGGGACCCTGGAGACCTCTGGGTCTTCTGTGCAGGATTGGCCACATAGTGAAGTTTGATGTCGTCAATGGAAATTAATCTGTTAGCTTAGGTGCCTGGCAGTGGTGATAGGATAACTGTCCTGGTACCTTGTATACCCAGGACTGGTAACTGTGCTCTGTAGGATGGGCCAAATTCCTTCTGCTCTGCGATCTTCTTGTGAACCAGATCCCCAGCTTTAGGAATCCAGCCAGTAGAAGTTGTTGGCAAATCCCTTATTCCTAAAGTGGCAGCACTGGCGGATGAATTATCATCACAAAATTGCTGAAGCTCCTGTATGGCAGTGAAATGTTCATTTATGTCAAATGGTGTATCTACTGCCACCATACCAGGACCATCAACATCTGGGAATATACATAGGTATCCCAAAGAGAACCTCATAGGGAGTGCGTCCCCCCCAAGAACTGTCTTGGCAGATCATTCAGTGCTCCATGTACCCCAAATAGGTGATAAGCCAACTGCCGCCTGAACCTAATGCTCTAGCTGTTAAGGTCTGCTTTAGATCTCGATTACTCCTCTCCACAACTTAATTTCCCTCATGATGGTATGGTGAGGAGTAATGGAGTTAAATACGTTCACATCGTCCCCATGGTGTCCCTGAATGCCTCGGAGGCAAAAGCAGGGCTCTGGTCCGAGTGGAATGCTGCAACTACATATGTACCGATAAAGATCAGCAAGTCTTTTAGAACAGTTCGAGTGCCAGCCGACTGCTAAGGCCATACCCACAGGAATCTAGAACAAGAATCTACAGCGACTAAGATGTATTTGTATGCACCGTCTGGTTGGAGCAGACAACAATGGTCCAGATACACACATTGCAGTGGCCTGTTGGACACTAAGAGGGATGTCTGGAGTGGGTGTTTGATGTTGGAGTCCTTAATTTGCTGGCAAATGTCACAACAAAGGAAAATTGTTTTTCTGTTTGTAGAGACCTGGCCACCAGAAGCGTTTCTGTAAGAGTGTTATTGTGGCCGAGACACCAGCATGAGCAGATGCGACATCCTCATGTGCTGCTTTGTGAGGTCTAATCTCTGGTCTTGGTTAGGGGTTGCTCAGTCTCCAACCCCAGGAATTGTTACATAAGCAACATTATGTGCACTAATGTGATATGAGTATTTTGTAGGGTATGCTTTTGGAAGAGGCTTGGCTTCAGCTGAAGCTTTCACGGCAGTCAGAATTTCATTATCCAATCTCATCTGAGAACGAGTCATTGCAGCCACAGAAGCCATAGCTACTGCAGATTTGGCTGCTTCATAAGCCAAAGTGTTGCAGATAACGTGCACTCTTACATGTTGGTGGCCCAATGTATGCACTACATGGACACAAGGTAGCTTATCCTTGAGATCATCTACCCTCCCCCACAGAGTTCTTTGTTTTATGGTGTTCCCTTTGGAATCTCTGAACCCATTCAACTTCCAATGATTAATATAGTCATTGTAGGATTGCACACAATAGTATGAATCGTAGACAATCAGAGTCAGTAGTCCTGACCCTCTGTGTTCTAGCGCTAGTGTAAAGGCTTTGAGTTCAGCCAGCTGGGCTGTGCAGTCCCCTAGGGTCTGCGTGTAGGTATTATGAGGGTGGAATACATCATCCTTCATCACCCCACTCATAGCTGCACAAGCGGCTGAGTATTGATGTTTGGTACCTACAGCTGGTTGTGCTGAACCATCAGTGTAAATTACAGCATTGTATCTGTCAGGGGGCAAAATATCTAGAGGTGCGGGTATTCTTGTTAGTATTGGAGGAATTCTGAGTTTGAAGTTTTGGATCAAAGATGTAATCTACATTGGTGGCAGTCAGGAAGGTTGCCCACTGAATCCAGCATGGATGTAATGCTTTAGCGTTAGGAATGCTTGCCTTGGTGACAGCATCTAAGGCTGGCACCGGGGTAACGACAATGTGTTTCCCATGGGCAAGTGGCCTCTTTGATGACATCCATTTGTATAGCAGTTAGCAGTTACAATTATTTCTGTGGGTGCGAACCATTGTTCTGCATTGGAGTATAAATGTGATTTATATGCTATGGGCACTGTGTCGTCCTGGTTAAAGGTGGCGTAAGTGAACTCGATGACACCAGCAATTATTCTGAAGACCAAATTTGTTTTGTTGTCACTGGTTTGTAAGTGTTTTGCTTCTAGTGTCGGAGCCAAATCAGCTCAGTTCAGCTCAGAAACCAAAGACCAACCTGCTCCTTAGATAAAGTAAATTTTTTTACTATGTGTACACGGAGACTGAGCAGCCTGGGAGATCAAGCCCAAACAGTCTACAGAAGGAAGTAATACATGATCTTTTATACTGTCAAACCACAAAGAAATTGTACATTTCATTGGTTCTTGACATTGATGTATGATACATTTTTTGCAAAATTGCTAAAGGCGTTACCGTTAATTCTTCATAATGCACCATATTTAGTAAATTAAAGCACAGACAAGGAAATTTCATATGTCCTACGTGTCTAATATCGTGCGATACATCTTAAGAAGAACTGAGAACAACACGTACACAGGATGGTACTTTCCAGAAGGAAGATTGCTTCAGCTAGCATGCAATGATAATTCATGGTGGTTGTCCTAGTAGCAAACCTTGCAACATAATGCGTTCTGAGCAACATTCAAATATATCAGTAAGCACAGTTCATGTTGGTTATAAGTTGTTCAACAGAAACAGGCCTAGTTGTCATTGGGTATCACAGGGCCCACAGGCCCAAAATGGGTCCCAGAAAAATGCGATTCCACACTAGCATGTCCTGTTGCAATTCCTTAAGGATGTGTGTGTGTATGTTCTGCCAAAGTTAAAGAAACCAAGTATGGGCTTTAGTTTCTTGATTGTATTTGGTGGCTGGAGTTCAGCACATTTTTCCAGAAAGTGTGTGTCCAGGTTCTTCCCTCATTTTATAGCTCGTATCCTAGGAATAATACGCTGAGAAAGGCTATTTTACTTTTTCTAAAATTAAATTTGTAACCATGGGCTGCGAATCCTAAAACGATCCGATTGACACTGGTAAGATGGATGTTGAGGCAGTCATCTGTGAGATAGATGTTATCCACATAAGTCAATGCCTCTAGATCAATATAATGTAATATTGATGTTACACGTGCAGAGAACAGCCCTGGGCTTTTCTTGAAGCCTTGGGGCAAACGACAAAAGCGTTTTTGTGAGCCAAAAGAGAATCCACACAGGTCACGACTTTAGTGTGCTAAGTTTTGGCATAAAAAAACATTGGAGATATCCAAGGTTGTTTTGTACTTTTTGTACACTATGTTGTTTTAGTGCTGTATGACTGTTTTAATGTCTGTAATCTAAGACTAATTTGTTTAAATGGTCGGGTTTTGCAACGGGGAATAACTGGTTATTCATTGCAGAGACACAGGTCTCAATTACACCCTGGTACTCTAGTTAAGTGAGGATCTCCCTCACTGGAGCTTTTTCTTCATGTTTAGCAGGATATGTAACTGAGGCTGGGGTGTAGACCTGATAGGCATTACATGATAAGGAGAATCCTTGTCCCAATTCATATGGTTGCGGTATAATGCAGGTGCCTGCGCTAAAGCCCAGTTGACAGCGTAGGTTTGTTTTACTGCTTCTGGAACAAGAGCAGAAGAGAAAGAAGGCAAAATGACATCTTCCCCAAGTGGGAGTTAAAGGATGTACTCAGGTGGTCAGTTCCTTTCGACCAGTAGTATATCACAACCAAATTCATCCCAAAATATCACACTAATAGTGCATTCTATGTCCCCCTCAATTTGAATGTTTAAATCATGAACCCTATCGGGTGGGAGGCCACGCCCATCCGCAGTCTCATCTGCAATTATGTCGCTAGTTGCTGCCACATCCAGAGGATCGTTCAGACTCTGGCAATATTTAGTGACCTCTGCTGCACTATCTAGCTGTGTCACCACCCACGTCTTGTTCTTCCACAATGTTCTCAAGTGTACTGGCATTTTTTATTGACATTGCTGCCACCTTTTTCTGTTTGAATTGTGGCTTTTGTTGTGGGGACTTGTCTTTTTTGTCTGAAGACTGTGGTGAGTTTATATTCTGTTTGACGTATTCAGGACATGGATCAGGACAGCCTTCTCTCTCGCTACGTCTATCCGGTGCATCCTGGAAGGAATGAGAGGGACGTGAATCAGTATGTCTGTCAGGAGGTTTTTATATTTTCTCTATTTCTGAGATTATATCTCCTGTAGGAGTGTGGAGAATCTGCTCTTGGACTTTATCTGTCTTTAAATTGCTTTTATCTGTCTTTAAATTGCTTTTGTTTATCCCAGCACTTTTTGGAACCCTCCTGTGCTTGTTTAGTAGCTTCCCTAGGGGTGGTACTTTGTATTTCAGACTTTTTCGGCTTGGCTCCCAAATTGTCCCATCTGATACTAGTATAGGTGTTGGAAATAATTTTTGGGAGCTCTTTCTCCTGGTTCTACTGTGAAACTTTCCAGAGCCGCTGCCGTATAGCCAATGCTACTGCTTTCTCTTTAATATTACCAAGTATTATTGAGGAGGCTGTGTCGAAGTTACACATTGGCTTCATCCCCAAATCTAGGGCTGGTGCAGCCCCAAGCTCATTCTGTATTTGTTTTAACACTTCCGTTAAATTGGCAAGTGTTGGGATACCAGGACTGGTAGTGTATATTGCAGCGAAGACTGTACCCCAGGTGCTGCAGTCATCCACTGAGGGAACCATCCCGAAAGGGAAGCACATAGTGAGAACTGTATGTTTTTTTCCTGTGGTCCCGTATGGGGAAACACAGCTTCCAGCTGATTTGTTTTCTGGGCTCCCAGAACGGGATTTTCTCTCATTCTGTGGGCACTTAACCCATAATAGAATATTCAGTTTATGGATTAATCCCAGTAGAAGCCAATTGGTATCCAGCAGGTGCTGGTAATGCTGGACATGCTGGTGTAGTGTTTAGAGTTTGCATTACGAACTGCACAAATCATCTATATAGTGTTACTAGCGAAGTGTATAAATTGTGCAGATCAGCGGTCTACATATACTGTATAGCTGGGTGAGGTGTGTATGTGGCAAACATAGGCCACATTCGTCCATCATTACCTAAGGGAACTAGTCTCACGGGTTGTATTACGTGTGTTATGACGCCATTGACCCAGTTCTTATGTTCTTTATGGGTGATTGGTATTTCAAGATACTTGTATGCTCCATACCGTTGTGGTATATTAGCTATTCTATATGTGTGGAATGTGTGTGATCTTTGGTCTTCCTCAGTAAAGGTGACCCATGTGTAGAATGTTTCTTCTTGGTAAGCTTCATTAGCTTAAACTATGAGTGTGACATCTCCGTCCTCATCTGTTAAGCCATGTGCTAATAGGTGTAATTTTAATGCTTGTCTAGCATTCTCAGGAATATCTGTGGCGTTAGCCATATTTGTGTAATGGGTAACCAAGATGGAACATCAAGTGGGGAGAAAAAGACCTTTTAATAGTTCGAGCTCAAACAAGGTGCTCCCTGTTCAGCTGAGGAGGATCTTCCCTAAGACCACAGATATAATGGTATTTAGGGTTCCTGCTGTGTGTGAGACACTGATAATTAGGGTATCCATAAATTAGTGCCTAAACACCATCAATGGTGGCTCCATGTCGTAGTTTGATTCTTGCTCTAGGCAAGACTGCAGGTTTAAGGTTGACAGTACTTATGTTTGTAGGTGACAATGCCAATCCTCCAAGTCGCAACTGTCATCCCAACCCTCCCGGCTCACAAGCAGCACCTCACCAAAAACCCAAACAGTAGAAGGTGATTTGTGGCAGCCTTTATGCATGAACTCAAGAGTGCAACATCTCAGGGAGTGTTGTGGTTAAACTTAGATTACCCCTTTCTCACATGAACAACATCTCTCAATCAAACACACAGGCAATGAAGGAGATGCAGTAAAAACTTAATAGATTTTATTAACAATACTGCATGGGCTGCAAATATTAGGATAATGTTCAGTGCAAGAAACAGAATTGTGAAGATGAGAGTGATTAGTATAAAGACTCCACCATCGGCAATAACATGAAATGACATGAGATATGATTGATATCCTCATACTCTAACATGATGAACCTAATCCCTAACCTAAAGAGAGATAGATGTGATAAACCTAATCTGCCAATGCAGTGTTCATGAGAAGAGCCCCCAACCCTTGTTACCTTGGAATGAGGTCTCTAGATCAGACTCCTTTGGGGCACGAAGACTGGGACAGCATCGAAAGCAGCAATGGCATCTGGTAGGAATCCCTCTGACTGTGTGTGTGAGATGTATTTATACAGATCTGATCGGACCCCTGACGTAGGTCTGTTCCCAAACAATAGATAACAAGTCATGCTTGGGGTGGCAATTTATATAAGCAATTCCATTGAAGGCGCAAAGAGGGAAAGTACCTAATGTGAATACCTACAGTTTGTTTCTCTTTGTCGCTTGATAAAGACCCTCTTATGAAGTTCTTAAACTTCTTTATAGCCCAATAAACTGCTAACACGTCTTGTGAAATTACTGAATATTTCAATTCTACCAATTTTAAAATTCTTGATACAAAAGTAATTGTACTCTTTTCATTCCCTTCACTTTGCAAATGCTCGGCCCAAAGTTATTTGGGTATCTTTTACAATCAAACATCTTTTTTAGGACAAGACTTTGCAAATTAGGAGGTCTGTGGAACTCGTTTTTCAATGTTTTCACACTCAGTTCTGCAGTCCTCAATTGACTTGAGCTCTGCGTTCTTTTGAAGCACACTTATCATGCATCATGTTTTTTCTGGAGAAAAAAAATGGAAAACGTTTATAAAGCACCTGCATTCCTAAATATGGCAAATTCTTTTCTATCCAATGGTGCTGGCACATCTATTTAAACTTTTACTAGATCTTCTTTGAGTTTTATTCCTTCAACTGTGAGTATATGTCTCCAGTGATTCTTTCTTCATCATTTTATTAAATTTTCTTACTTTCAATGTCAACCCTTTATTTCAGTCTAGGTGACTCCTGCCGTGCGTGTTTTCATCCTCATGTCAAGAAGTTGATCATCGCCAATCCCTTTTACTCATCCAATCCCTTTTTAAATGTAATCCATAGCTCTTTAAAAAGACTAAACATTTGGAATTAGATTAAATTCCACCCTCTAAAAAGTATATACTTCATTGTGAGTGGAAACACTGTTCAATCTCTACAATCCTAAAGCCATTAAACTTGAAGATATGCTAGTCCTAAATCTGATGTAGAAAATACCTTGCCACCCATGGGATCAGCATCCCTCATGTATTAGGTAATGGGCATTTATCCAGTACATCAATTTTTGGGCTCATATAAGCCAATGCACACGTTTGTGTCCCCTTCTCGTTTAGCTCAATTGCAACCAGAGCCAACCATTCTGTGGGGACTATAGATTCAATTATGCCAGTCTTTTCTAACATCTCCAGTTTCTTTATGACCGCTTCTTTCACTTTACTCATTTTTTGCTCAGCATTCTTTTGTTTGTTTTTTCTACATAACTACTCTGATACTCCAACTAGTCACTAAGCACTTTAGTAAATTCTTTCTCTGACTCAGCCACTTGTCCCAGCTCAAAGATCACTTGCGCACCTCTACCAAAATTTTCTAAGAAATTAGAAGATTTAAATTGTGATCCAAAAATATTCCAAAATCCTTTTGAAAAAAACAGATTATTAATAGGGACATACATTTGTCCTGTGTCAGCAAATCCCTCTTTTTATCCTACTCAATAAAAAAAAGCCTATCAACTTTATTGGTTCACCCCCATAAGCTCCAAGTAAAAGGTCAGGTTTGTATAATTTACCCTTATCTTTACTTTTCTTTTGAAGTTTGCAGTTCACTATAACGTATGTGATCAACACACGTAGAGAATTAAAAGAGTACCACAGGAAGAGAGGCTTTGACTCTGCCAAAATGTTGATTACCTTGAGTACAGATTTTGACTGGAATGAAGTTGTTGCTTCTGCTGAGCGAGTGCTTGTGCTGCACCTTTTACCTTGTTTGACGACTTAGGCTCAACACAGTAGGACTGAGTGGTTATGGCTACAAGCCGTTGATCAAGCCTGTATGCACATTATCTGTTTATAAAGAAAAGGTGAGAAAAAGACAGTTGGCCTTACTTGTTCATTGTGAAAAGCATGTGTTAAAACCAAGTCTTTTTATGGGGGAAGGTTGGTTGTCATTACACTGAGTTAGGCAGGTATTTAGTTGCATTGAATCTCTGATACTCATAATAAGCCAGGTTTTGGTGTTGATTACGCCCGGACAAATCCTGGGAGTTGATTTGTGTTTTGCAAATCCTTCTTATGATGTTTTAGGAGGGATTTAGCTTTTTTGCCAGTTGTAATTTTGTAAGTATTTGAACTTTTAAGACTGCATTCTGATTATTGGTTATGGCAATGCATGTGCTAACTTCAGCAGGTATGAGGTTTGTATGTTTACAATTCACTGATCAAGGCTATTGACATGATTGGTTCCTTGGGAAAAATGTTAGGTGCCTTAAGTCCTATCTATTTAGAATAAAAAATGACAATGAAGGCAGTAGGCTTGTTAATTGTGGAAATTCTATTTTGCATGTGGATTCTGGAGGATTATTGTTGTAAGGAAGTATTTTGGTGTTGATAATTTTCTTAGGTGAACGATGAAGATTGAAGATTTGCATTGTGGTAATCCTTCCAAGAACCCCTTCGAAAGGGACTGGCAGATGTAGTTGTCTGTCAGGCTCTTGTAACAAAATAAGCCAAAACGTTGACATACATATAAATACATAGGCCCTCATTCTGAGTTTGGTGGTCTTTTGGCAAGACCACGGTGGTGGCGGCCACCAAAAGGCTACCAGTGTTGGCGGTATTCCGCCTGCCGTAATAAGAGTCCACAATTAAGACTGCCAAAAAAACAGCCAAAAATCCAACACTGCCAGCACACCGGCAGGTGTGAAAGATGCATTTCCATCACCAGCACCACCACGCTGACAACTTTCCGCCCACCATATTGCAATCCACAAATCGTCACAGTGGTCCTTTCATCGTGGAAAACCATAGGTGGCCGAACTGCCGTGGACAGAAAGCACTCCTGTCAGGAAAAACACTACATTGGACAGTTTCACGACCCCACGCCAGACACACACATGCACACCAGACACACCCACTTACAGCACTATACAACACACCCCCATGCAACCCACAGACCTTTGCACCTAAAACCACTGATCGGGAAATGAGAGCAGCCACAATCACTATGCTAGCACCTACACACTAGGCACATATGCACTTCACACTCGCCACACAACTGCACCACCAACACTATACACACACATCACAGCTGCACACAAACACCAAAACCTACCACCACTCACAAACACCCCCACCCCACAAAGCACCCTACTCTGCACCCTACACACACAACACCCACCTCCACCCACAACACAACCACCAAGTCACGCCAAAAGCACCCACGCTTCAGTGACGATGAGTTGAGGGTCATGGTCAATGAAATCATCAGGGAAGAGCCACAACTCTTAGAAGCACAGGTACAGCAAACCTCCATAGCCAGGAAAATGGAGTTATGACTGTGAATAGCCCACGGGGTCAACTCAGTGAGCACCCATCCACGTACAAGGATGGACATCAGGAAGAGGTGGAATGACCTACGGGGGAAGGTATGTTCCATGTGCACCAGCTGGCAGTACTGAAGTCTGGCATAGGCCCCACCTCCTCCCCCAGAGTTCACATCATGGGAGGAGAAAATCTTAGACATCCTGAGGGCCTGACTGGAATACTCAGAGGACTGGACCCTGGTGAGTAACTAACACTCCCTTGCCGCTAATTCATCCTGTCAAGCATGCTTCCTCGCCACCCAAACACTCCCCAAGTCAGCCCCTCTCCCACCCAGTCACCTAATGCCCCTCTCCTGCATGCCACACCACTACCTACCCCAATGCCAACACACTCCCAGCCAAGGTCACGGATAGTACTACCAAGTAAAATCGCTATGACTCCCACAATGCACTAGCCCATCCACATCAAAACCTGCAATGTGCACATCCCATCACAAACATTGCATGTATCGCTATAGCACCTGTATGCTTCAACTGAGGACCACTACATGGCAATGACAGCAATGCAATGGCACTACACAATGCCAAACTGGCCCAAATACAGACACTGTACTGTCACTAATGCTAAGGGCCACTAATCCAGACTTACTACCCTGAAATGGACAAATCCTGGCCTTGAAAGTAGAATGCTATACTCCAGGCACAGACAGGCCAAACAACATTGCACACGTATACACTCCTCCCTTTTGGACACCATGCAGCAATGTACAGCCATTACCACTCACATATACCAAGCCAGAATGCCCACCAGCTAACAGGGCAAACCGGTCATGAGAACCATCACACAGGAACAGAACCCACCCAGCTAAAGTGACCAAATGTGATTCACAACAACCCCAAGGAGTATGGTACACATGCCTCTATCCACAAACAGTGTTAGCTGTGCTGCACCTGTCAATGCCATTGCTGGAAATAAATTAAAGCCACTGTATGCATCAGACTAACAGACAACCATATAAACCTCTAACATTTAACTCTCTCTCACGCCATCCACAGATACTCCTGCCACAGCAACCATGGAGAGGTTCCCAGAGACTGACAGCCCTCCTCAGGATGAATGCCCCAGTGAGGACAATGCCGCAGGATGTCTGGATGATGATGACCTACCTGGACCATCAGGAACCCCTGGTCAATCTACCACTCTCTGCCCATATCAACCACCCCACCCTGTGGCCACATCTCAGCCAACCCTGTGCCCCAAGGACTGTTCAATCAATGGTATGCCCCACAGTACAGGGACCTTAGGGCCACATCTATATCGGCTAGTGGAATGGAGGCCCTGCCTGGGGAACCACAGGCCTAAGGCAACCCTACCTCTGTAGTTGATAAATCCCCTGCAATCTGGAACGTCCATCCAGACATCCAGCTGGAGCAGATACCAAGACCAAACCCACTACCAGGAAGTGACCCTCTCCTGTTTACTCTCCCTTGTGTGCCACTGAGACACCCTGTTGACTTTTCAGTGAGATTACTCCATATTCCAAAGGCCCATGGACACTGGACCTGTGCTACCTACAGCTGTGCCACCCATTCTGAGGAATGCATATACCATGACCCCACTCATCACCTGTTTGTCACTGTATTCACAATACTCATTATAGATCACAGCTAATGCTTTTGTGTCTTCATTTGTACACATACAAATGTTTGGTCTGCAAAATGTGATGTCAGTATGGCCCCCTAATCCAACAGGCAGTGTAATTGGCTGCAGAGGGAGACATCCTCTGCAGGTGACACAGTACAACATATATGTCCCAGGGCAGATGTAAGGGAGTCACTAATACAGCCATACACAAGAGTATATCCAAATATGCAACCTGTAAAAAGAACCTGACAGACTACCATCAGGATTGTAGGCATGCCACCACACAAAGCCCATACGCAGTTCATAGTTGTTCTGTCCAATGTAGTTAGCCATCTAAATAGGTCACAACAGATGTGACATGAGAACAGGAGAATGCAGGACACATAACACAATACAGGCCTGTCCATAGGAGATGTGAATCTTGCAACCTGCACAGAGTACACATGGTAGAGATGATACATTGACGTCCAGCACCTTACATGCATTCAGTCACCCCCCACAACACGCACATAGTAATAGGTACACATTACACCACCACTGATAAAGCAAATCAGGAGGACCATTGACAGCAAACTATGTTGAAATAGGACACATGCAAATACACACAAAGCATACCTGTATGTTACTGGAAGTACTGATTGATGAGCTCTGCCCTGGAGACAGCTGCACTTTCCTCATCTGCCTCCTCATCACTTTCCACTTCTGTATCACCAGCCACTGGTCTAGCTGCCTCCTCCTCCTTATCACCTAGTAAGAGTATCTGACGTCTCAGGGCCAGATTGTGGAGCATGCAGCAGGCAACTATGATCTGGCATACCTTTTAGGGACTGTAGAGGAGGGCATCTCCAGAGACATGCAGGCATCTGAATCTGGCTTTCAGAAGGCCAAATGTCCTTTCTATTACATGCCTCGTCCTACCATGGGCCTCATTGAAACGGAATTCCCCTTCAGTGGCAGGGTACCTCACAGGTGTTAACAGCCAGGGAAGGTTAGGAAAGCCTGAGTGACCTGTGTGCACAGAGGTAGGACCTGTTACAATACAAGTACAGACACAGGGAATAATATGATAAAAGGTGCCATAACAGAGACAAACATCCAAATGCATACATACCAATGAGCCACGCCCTCTCTCTCTGTAATCGTGCCATCATGTGGGGGACATTACTGTTCCTCAGAATGTTGGAGTCATGAACAGATCTAGGAAACTTGGCTGCCACTTGGGAGATGTATTGGTCTGCCACACACACCACCTAAACATTGATGGACTGGTAGTGTTTCTGGTTAATATACACCTGTTCTTTGGCACTGGGAGGGACCAATGCTATATGGGTGCCATCTATGGCCCCTATCACATGAGGGATGTGTCCCACATCATGAACGTTTGCCTTCACATAGGCCAAATCCCATTGTTGGTGGAATCTGATGTAGCTGTCCAGGTGTTTAACGAAAGCATGCAGTACATCCTTCAACACAAGACTGAACATTTGCTGTGACATGCCAGCTGTCAATCCCACTGTAATCTGAAAGTATCCTGTGGCAAGAAAGTGTAGCACTGACGGGACGTAAACTGTAGGAGGGATGGCATAGGGATTATGAATGGCAGGTAATTGATCTGGCTACAACTAGGTAGATAGATCCATGATGGTTTGATAGTGAGGAAAGAACGTAAAGTGTGATATGGACACCACACATTTTAGTAGTACATATCAAAATAGCACACACCTAACACTATAGACATGCCACACATTGCTGACACATACTATATTAGGCATGCTAAAGCGGCATGGACTCCAACCTTGATGCACATTGCTGCCCCTTAGCTATAGTTTCTGACATACATCACGTGACATGTTCCATATGTGTTACAGTGACCTGTCCTGCACTGAGCATGTATATAGTCATGCCATATACCAATACGGTGACAGGGCCAATCAGCCGACTAGTAACTGGACATGCTATCAGACAGCCACATACGGTCAATGTGTCATGCATGTCCCATGTATGTGCCAAACCATGATGGCACAACTGCGGCCTACTCTGCATACTGCCGAAAAAGGTGCATGGCGCACTTATTTTTCTGCATCAAGGCAGGATATGTGCATAAAATGTCAGCTGCCTTTCCTGCTGCACAGGACAGGTGGAAGTAACCTATATCTGCTGGCGTATGTTATGGTGGTAGGCGGTCGCAACCGCCATGCAACTTCTTATTGGGTAACATTGCTTCCTAGGTGGACCTTGGGCCAATGGTGATCACCGCCAGTGGTGACGGTGCTGTACGCGGTGGCAGTGACTGCCATTTTCTGCCACCTTGCTCACTTGACTCCTGACACTCTAGCAAACAAGACCTCCACGAGCTGAGCTGCTGTGTACCAACTCTGGGAGCCATCATACCAAGTCCTGCAGGTGAAGGAGTGCTGGAGAAGCTGATAGAAGGAGTCCTACTCCTATATGAAAAGCTGTCTGGGGTACCAGAGGAGCAGATGAGCCCAATGCCATAGTCATGTGTGATAGGGATGTGTGTGAGGGTGATGGCGTTTGCGTACCAGTCAGGGAGTACATGCATGCAGGGGGCATGGAGTTTAGGCGTATGAACCGTGAGGTGGGTATGTGTTGGGATGTGATGAGTCTGCTGTTGAGAGTGCACTGCTGTTGGCATGGTGCCAGTGTACATGACTTTATCCTTCTGTCTGTGTCACCCATACAGGCCAATGCCCATCAGAAGAAGCAAGTGCAGACCCTGGGGGTCCATAGCCAGTGGAGCACCCATTTTCGAAAGCGGTGGGAGGACCAGAGGCGCTGGGCCCGAAGACCATGGAGGCCCAGCTGGGGTTGTCCTTTCAACGAGGGAGGGGGGCCCCGTCGGACCCTGACTCCCCCCCCCCCCACCCCCCCCAACGGCCTGCATTTTGGTATCGGCCCACCCTGAGGTGGATGGGTGTTTGAAGGCAGCACAGCAGCCACAAGGGGTTGAGTTTTGACTATATCCTGGTACTTGCCTAGCCTTAATTGGGACTGGGTGCCTCAATGCTGGCAAAGTGCTATTGTTGTTAATGCTACATGTGCATCAACATTTGGAAAATGGCAATAGGCACCCTGGCAGAGTATATTTTATAGATCTGTCCCCATTCTTACTGTCATTGGATTTACATCTCCCTGTTCCACACCTCTACAAATCTGTAATGTGGAGATGTACTAATAACATAAGCACATGTGTGGCTCCATCCTGGTCATACGATGGATGAGAGTGTCAGTAGCACCCTAGCCATTGTCTATGGGCAGCTCAATCCATCTGCATTATTGGCTCTGAGATGTCAGTTTGCCGCCATCTGTGTAGGCTACTTGTATTTTCAGCTGTGTGACTCTCCTTTCATCACTGGGACTATGTAAATCATATACTGTTTCTGGAATAAATGGATTGTGGGGCTGGCATTACAGTTCCACCACAGAACTGGCCTTCAAGGGACAGAAGTACTGGGTGCGAACTGACTAGGCATATATAGATGATCAGCTGACCGCAGGGTATATGTAGTTAGGCAATCTGCAATACTTAAACATTTAGATTTGATGAGATCTGATTTCACAGATGTTGCATTCCTAGGAGCAATACTTGTAGAGATGTGGCCCCCCTAACTATGGGTTGGTACTTGTGGTAGTACATGCCCTGGGAGATCCCTGATGTGTTACCATGATGTGTATATGGTTTTTATGGCAAAGCCCTAGCTTGTCCTCTGCTGTATTGCTAACTGACTGCCTACATCATGCCGACATTGATAGTTGGGGTCACTTCACATGGCCTCTGACTCTTACAGCTTGGCTTGGCTATAAGATTGTGGCAGATTAGGAATGGTTTGGGTATTACATGACACATGGTGTGATGATGTGACAGAAATGTTGCAGTCAGTCTCCTCAGGCTGCTTATGTGGTAGTGGGATGTGTGTTGAGTGTACTGGCAGGGGTGTATGTCCGTGTGTGCCTCATGCATGCAAAAAAATTGCCACCTGAGATGTCTTTTGTCTGGCCTC
Organism: Pleurodeles waltl; assembly: GCF_031143425.1. NCBI lineage: Eukaryota > Metazoa > Chordata > Amphibia > Caudata > Salamandridae > Pleurodeles > Pleurodeles waltl. The sequence goes on along the minus strand of NC_090449.1, from coordinate 805,247,052 downwards.
AGTGATAGGTTTTTCCAATTGTTGTATGGTGTGTGAGGGTGGTGTTGTCATGGTGCGTAGTCCAACTGGTGTAACTACATGTGTGGTGGCATGGGAAGTGGTACCTGATGTGGTATGTGTGTTCCAGAGGTACATCTGTTGTGACAGTGCACTCAGTGGATGTGATAGTTTAACATGTGGTACATGACCCATTGTAGATGCACTTAGCAGTATGCCGAGTGGTGATAGATGTGTTTTGTGTCAGAAGCTCTGGCTTTGTGATGGGGTCTGACTACTCACATGGCTAAACCACACATTCACATACTACACATCTGATGTGAAGTGTTTGGGTGTCTAACTGCCATTGGCTATATCTGAGTTGTCCTCAATAATGGCAGCACCATACTGAGTGGCCAGCCATGTGTAAGGATGGATAGGTGGTGTGTATTCAGTGAGTGGCATTGTTTTCACTGTCATGGACATATTCCAGAGGAATTCCAGAGGACATGGACTAATCAGGTGTTGTCACTGTAGAGGCCTGCATTGTTCTGTTGTCTCAGCTGCACATCCAATGGGTGCTAGGTGAATGGAAAGGTAAGATGTGCATTCAGAGCATGCTGTGGCAGCATAAGAGGGCGTTAGTTGGCATCATGGGGATGAGTCTAGTAGTGCAGTCCAACATAGGTTTTGCTGTAGGTGTGAAGGTTGGCAGACAGGTATGGGTAGAAGTGACATGTCATGACATGATGTAGGTAACGTGTCTTTGCAAATGAGATTGCCTAGCTGTGATATGTATTGTGACAGATGTACATATTTAGCTGTGTCAATGGGAAGTGTATGTTAACCATTTTGCCCCTATCTCTCGCTCTCTCCCTCCCTCCCTCTCATTGTGTGTATCAGCATGATCTGATGAAGGAGCAGAGGCACAGGCGAGTGGGGAAGAAGCAGTCCAGAGGACACAGGAAGGTGGCACCACCGACACCGAGGGACCCAGTTGGACAGAGGGCGGGGAGAGTGCCACTGGGAATACCAGATCCAACACCTCATCTTCGGAATCCTCCTGCAGTTGACACTCCCTGGCGGACCCATCTGGGACCACCCCAGCACAATCTTTGTCCGCCACCCCCTTACGAACTCCGCCCTCCCTGTAGCTCCCCATCCAGTTGCTTGTGCCCGCTCACCCAGGAGTGTGGGCGTCTCCTTTGCAGCAGACACCTCTGCCCCTTCCCCAGTCAGTCCTGCTGCCCTCAGTGAGGAGGCTATTGACCTCCTGAGGTCCATCTCTGTGGATCAGTCAACTATCTTGAATACCATCCAGGGACTGGCAGCTCAAGTACAGAAGAGCAATGGAGGGCATTCACGGTGCCATGGCTGGCCTACCGAGAGCATTTCAGGCACTGGCCTCCTCTCTGACGGCAGCTAGTGTTCCTTTGTCTACCGACCCCCCCTCCAACTACCTCTTCCAAAAGCCAAACCCCTATCTCAATCCCGAAGCCCCACCCAAAGCACACATCTACACAAGCATGCATCCACCTCAACAGACAAGGGTTCCACAGACAAACATAAGCACCCCAAGCCCCACCACCGGCATACACAAAAGCAACAGCCAACATCTACTCCCTGCACTGACTTTCCCGTCACCCCCTCCCTCACAGACACTACACCAGACACACCTGCAACCACCACACCATCATTGACGGATCCAGCCACCAGTCCCATCTTACCCACAGTCAGCACAGTATCAGACCTGCAGACATCTACTCCTACAGTCGCCACATCCACAGCCACCACAACCACTGATAACCCCACATGCAGCACATGTACCGTACCTGCAGACACCACCCAATAGGCAGTCCCCCATCCACCACAGCATCTCTCAGCACCTCCTTCCCCTCCTCCCAAAACACTTAAGTATCCACACTCACCTACCCAACATGCACCCACAAGCATTTCAGGCACGCACCTGCACACAAGACATCCACACCTATGCATCTGACAACCACTCCCTCTCCCTCCACTCCCAAATCCTTTTGCCACCCCCATGTGTCTAAGTAGCATTTCCTCTCAGAGTTTTCCCTGCCCCCCCCCTCCCATTCCACGAGACCCCACTCGCTCTGTCTCCCTCCCCAATTCTGGCCCTTCCACCTCCAAGTCCTCCTCTCCCCCAGTAGTGCCCATGCCCCCGCTAAAAAGTCTACCCCTCCCAAGCCCAAGGGCCCCCTTCCCAAGCCCAGCCCCCAAAAACCCCACTAATCCTTGAGGTGACTGCCTGCACCCTTGATGCCCCTACCCTGTGGAGGTCATTTTGCAGCCAGGAGTCAAGTCGGGGCACTGGTAGGTGCCATTTGTGCTTTGGTCACCTGTAATTTGGACTGGCCAATGGCCTTGTATATACTTTGTAGGAAAGTCCTCCTTTTTGCCCTGGTCATCCTCACACTTTTTGGACAGGTACTGGTGGTTAATGACTCTTGGCTGTGCCCTGGGTACTGCTTACCAATCCAGGGCCAGTGCTCTGTGTAAAGTGGATATGCAAATTAGACTAATTATAATTGACTAAGTTAACCTACCTATACGTCCCTACTATATCGTAGGGCATGTAGGTTTAGGGTCCACAGCATAGGTAGTGCACCCATAGGTGCACTGCTGAGGTGCTCAGTGTCATTTTAAAGGCAGGTCTGCCTTGCTGGCTGCTTTTAAATTAAAGTTATATGCAAATTCGACTTTGGAATTAAAAGTAGTTGCAAAGTCTTAAACTACCTTATTTTTACATATGCCACCCCTAAGGTGTGCCCTATGTGCCCCTAGGGCTGGGTGCTATGTAACTATCAGCAGGGACCTTATACAAGTCGTTTTATAAGCTCTGGTGAGGTAAAAACAGCCAAATTAATTTTTCCCTCATGGTAGTGAATGGCCTTCATAGGCTAAAATGGGGAGACTTTATTTTAATTTTAAAAGTCCCCTTAAATGACCGATACAAAGAGTTTGGTATCAAATTAATTGTTATAATAAATCCCACAACTGCCAGTTGTGGGATTTAAGATAACTTGTTCAGGTAAAGAGTTTTAAACTTTACCTGAAAAGTTGCCAATTTCAGCCCTGCATTGTTTTTGCTGCAGTGCTCTGATTGGCCAGCCTCTGGCAGCCTGGTCAGGCTGCCTTGATGAGGTGTGAAGTGGCCTGGCTTCACACAAAGAGATGTGCCTGTGGGAGGGAATCTCCCCTCAGCAGATGGTGAGGCAGGAAGGGGGAGGGCTGTCAAACTGGTCTTCAAAGGCAGAGAAGGACATTTGGAGCAACCCAGCAACACCCCCACATCCTGCAACCCCTGACAACTAGGTGCCCCCTTGATTAGATTAGAAGAGGGAAGGAGAGGGGTATGTTTATGATTTTTAGCCACACCAGTGGGTGGACGCAGCCAGATATAACCTCCAAAAATAATTTTCAGCCATGATGGATTTTTGAAGAATGTTGCCACCTCTGATTGATTTTTGCCACACTTCCCAGGAAGTGGTCATCACACGGGGAAGGACCCTGCACCTGATTGGATAATCAGGACCCCCCTGTTTTTCACCCAGGAGCAAGGATAAAACTGGCAGACCTGCACCCACACCTTAGATCCCCATCAGATTCCAACAAGGAAAAACCAAAGGGGAAGAAGGACTGCCCTGCTAGACCCCTGGCCTGCACCTGGAACCTGCACTCAGAAGGACTGCACCAGCTTCACACTTGGGCTTCACCACAAGAAGGACTTTGCCTGGCTTCAACTGGTTCAAGGAGAGACTTCCTGTTTGCTACAGGTGAAAAATTGCTAACCAGAGTCCCCTGTACCAACTCCTGAAGAAATCCACCAGCTGACCACTGCCAAGTGGCCAAAAAGGAGTTTGCACCAGGTGCATTCTGGGAGTTGTAGTCCACACCCCCAAGGATCATCTCAGAGCTTCTGGACCCCGGGGTGAGCTGTGGACCCCAAAAGAACCTTAAAGGAACTTCTGGGAGAAGATCCAGAAGTTTGGAGAACTTTTGAAAAAAAGCTCCATAGAGGGACGGACCCGCCGCGGCAATTCTAACTGGCTTGCTTCAACCGCGACCCGGCCTGATTTGCAGGTTTGTCCCGGTGAAGAAAATCTCAAAAAAAGAGACTAAGTCTGAACGTACAAAGTTGACCGGGACCTCCCAGCCAGCGTATCCGAGGAGGGCTCCAAGGACGTCAGATCAAGATCCAGGTTTACACCAGTCAAAGGATTTTCACCTTGAAAAAACGACTGCGTCTGAAGGTAAAAATCTCTACTGAGGATTCCCGCGATGCGTATCCGGAGAAGGGTTCCAGGAGGTCGGATTGCACTGGCAGGTTCGTCCCGCTGTAGAAAATCTTCAGAAAAACGACTAAGTGCAAAGATAAACTTTTGACCAAGGCCTCCCGTGGGCTGTAGCCAAGTCAGGCTCCATCGCGGTCGGCCTTAAACTTTGACTTTGCCCCGGTCGAGGTGCAACCAGATGACCCGATTGGCACTTTTTGTTTCTAGGCGCTAAAAAAACAATAATTCTTTAAAAATTCATATCTTCGGTTCCCCTTATCCGATTTTATTCGTTTTTGTGTCATTTTAAAGATAAAAATATAATCTATTTTCATAAATTGGTTTTGGATTTTTAAACTGTTTCCTGTGTTTTATTTAATTACTGTTTTGTGATATTTGAATGCTTTACACTCTGTCTCCTAAGTTGAGCCTTGTTGCTCATTGCCAAGCTACCAAGGGTTGAGCTGGGTTTAATTTACTGAGACCTAACTGGACCTAAGTGGAGGTTAGTGACCTATTGCTAAGTGTAGGTACTTACCTGCCCTTACCAATAATCCATTTTCCAACATACATATAGTTCCTTATTTATTTGATGGCATTTTAGTAGATCTGGGTCAACCTGTTGTTGGCTTCAATGGTAATAGACTTTACTTTTCCTGCTTTTGTTTCAACAAGGGTGCTTAGTATTTGTGGATTTTGGTTTGTGTGTGACTTGTGTGTGTGTTTTGGTTGTGCTAACTGTTGTGCCTGGCCTGTGTGTGGGGGGGGGGGGGCTGCCATTGGTGTGTTCTGTGTGTTTGTTTGTTCCATGCATGTGTGTAGCCAAATTGTGTATAGTTTGTGTTGGCATGTGTAATGTTGGTGTTGTGTGCCCTTGTGGTTGTTGTGTGTGCATGCGTGTGTATGGTGTTGGCTATGTCCCATGCGTTGTGTATGATGTGGGCATGGTGTGACAAATGGATCGCTGTATGGCTTTGTGATAGAGTTGATTGGTTGTGTGGTGTTATTTGTTAGTGTATGTATGTGTTGTCATGTGGAGGTGTGCAGTGAGAGTTGTTGGCGAGGCATATGTGTAGTTGTGATTTCATTGTGTGATTCAGTGGCATTGTATATGATTTTGTTCGACAGTGGCAGTGCTGTGTGTGTGCGGGTTGGTGTGTGTTGGCCGTGGTGTGTACAGTTTTTGTGTGTGCATGTGTAGTATGTGTGTATGTAGGTGTGTGTGTTCGTATAGATGTGTGGTTACGTGTGTGTGTGTATCTGTCGCAAGGCACCCTGCCTGTGTGTTGTGTGTGGGTTTGTCTAATGTCTTTCCCTCCAGTGTGTGCTAGGTGTGTATACTTAAGGTTGTTGTCTTCGTCACCCTTGCTGGTTCCGGAGTCATCGTACGAGCAGGAGCAGTGGGAGGACTTCTAGTTCAGGTTCCATGGCGGCTCTGGGTAGCTCTGTGTTCCAGAATGTGGGTGTTTTCTTTTATAGAGTTGGTTTCCACCAGGGTTTTGGTGACAGTGCGACTGCGGTGGAAATCCTGGCGGTGTGCAGCCTCGTAGAATGTTTGGTGGAAACATGGTCCGCGACGGCCTGACTGCAGTGGCAGTACTGGTGGTGTATTGGCTGTAAACTATTGGCAAGACTGCCATGGTCATAATTTGGTGGTCTTCACTGCCGGGACATCGGCGGTATGACCGCCAGCATGGCAGTCCAGGTACCGCCAAAGTCGTAATGAGGCCCATAGTGTCTTATTAGTTTAATTTTGTCTTTTTAATTGCCATTCACATTCTAGTTCTCACGAAGAGAGTATAATGCAAAAGACTATCCGGTGTTTGCCATTGGCTCTGTTGCCCTGTGAGTAACAGCATTTTTCTGATCATGTGTGTAACTACGTGCAAATGAGGGCATTTAAATGAGAGGCACTGGTATCCAGTTTCATATTTTCCATTTTCCCTTTTATTGATCCACTTTAACTTTTCTCCTCTTTTTTTTAAACTTTAAGAGCATCCTGCAATCCGGCTGTGTTACATGCTTGCAACTTATTTCATCTGTGGTGTTGTGTTCCCTGTGTGATCACGATTAAATTAATAAAACACTGAGTTATAAAGAATACACAAATGAATTACCTTCAAATCATGCATCACTCAATAGTCTGCGTTTATACAATACAAGTTTAAATCTAAATAAATTATCTTCCTTATGCATATATTTTCTTTTTATGTAATCATGTATAGAAGAGAAAAACAAATGCTCTCTCCAATGCACTACTCTGGCTCACCATATACCTCTCTCAATCTAACCTGTAATTCCACTCTCTGACTCATCCCAAACCTCATTCTACTGCTATGATCTCCAAAATAACAATTCCTAGACTCTTTCCTCTTCTATCACTCCTGGCTCACCTCAAACCTAAGTTTACTACTTTGATCTCCCAAACAACCCTACTAAATACTTCCCTCATGTATCTTTCCTTTGATTCATCCCAAAACTCATATTTCTATTGTGATTTCCCAATTAACATTTTGTAGATTCTCCCATTTTCTATCCCTCCATTATTCCATTCCATTCAATTCACACGTCCACCGCTCAAATTAACTCATATCTGTTAAGCAGCAGTGAATGGAATACTCTGTAAGGTACAGCAAGACGTGTTGATTGCCTGCTGAGGGCTGGTCTAAAGCCTGACTCAGTTGGAAATTCTTTTCCACATAATTGAAAAGCTTAATGTGGACTGCTTTTTCAAAATTTTAGCAAGCAATGCGTAAAGAAATACAGTCTGGACGTTAGCAGTAAGGTTGACCATGGGTTTTCTTGATTATCTATTTGCTTGCCTCCTGGTGTGAGGACACAAAAGGCCATAATCCTTCTCGGTGTGAGGAGGTGGGGGCCAGTCAGCAAAAAGCCACATGGACACTTATCACCTCTGCAAGCCCACGGGATGCTGTCTGCTTGCCAGCTGGGGCAAGGACACAAAAGTCCAGAAGCAGGGTTGGTGTGAAGGGGTAGGTCCAGTCAGCAAAGTGCTACATGAGCCCTTATAATCACATCGGCAAGCCCACTGTGTGGGATGTGTACCCTGGTGAAGGCCAGACCAACAGCATGTCCAGCTGCACCCGAACACGGCCCGTCCGGACACCCCTTACATCTGAACTTTTTTGGTGTTGTTAACGCGTCCGTCTATGCCAATTTATACACATCAGGACTCGTTTTAGGTCGATGAATCTTTTGACCCAGTGGTAGGTCTCCGTAACACGAGATTATCAAACATCAAATATCCTTTACAATAATCATTAATGAATTATCGGTGCATTCAATTGTTTCTGACTCAAATAATCACACCTTAAAGAAGAGTTTGTGATTTTATTCCCTATTGATTACAATCTAATATTAAACGTATTAATCTCAAACCCAAGAAGCATAAAACCATAATCACAGAGTGGCAATTATAATAAACTTTCAAGAATGCGATAATCAGAATCATAGGATAGATGTAACAGCAGAGATTAAACCATAGTGCATGATAAACATCAGAATATCAGTTCAGCATAGCTTCATGTTAGTCACGTCAGTTTCGTCAGTCAATTGAATACCTCTTCTAACCTCAAATTAGCATTAGCATGTTGGGCTTCATGCGAAACAATTTAGAACATCAATTTAGAAAAACATCTAACTAAGATACTTAATTAAACATACAGCAGTTGGTACCTAGAAAGGAAAGGCATAGAGATTCTGTTAGCAATAATATTTACCCTCCTCAAGCTAAGTCAGCATGCAGGATCAGTCTTCGTCTTCAGGACATCAGTTGGTTCACCGTCAATCTATCTAAAGAGAATCATGGGTCACTTTCCTCATATGGAGGACAGTGTAATAGGGCAGTCTACGGACTGTAATACTTTGTCTAAGTCTCAAATCACCAAATAAAGTGACAGAGTTTCTGGATGCAATCGATGTCATCCCTTCCTAACTGAACTTCGTCCTCCGTGTCATGAGTTTTTATCCCCTTTTCTTAACCCATTCCCCCAAAATTCTATTGGTTAATAACTACACCCCACCATTAGTAACCAATCAAATTATTCATTAAGTAATGCATTTGTCATTCTAAGATATTTTCTCATCTTCCAATTGGTCTTTATAATCAGCATTTTCGTAGGTGGTACGTCCGGGGTTACTTCACCATCTTGGCACATGTCTCGGGTCAGGAGTTCTTCTCCCCTCGTCTCATCGTCCTTGAGAGTGTCTATTACTGTTTCGAAGCACATATCTTTATACTAAAAGCTACTAGAATGCGGATGAGAAGTTCTGTTCATGTTGCTTTTTAATACAGAAGAGAACAATAGCTGGATCATAGTTCTTTTTGCGAGTCGGCATGGAGAAAAGGCAGGAAAAATAGATTTTAAATGAGAGTTACACAGCTAGTTCGCGACTCATGCTAACTTAAGACACACGATTTTAATGAATGCAGTTCAACTCATAATACTACATATAAGTGAAGATTATTATTTTAGCATTAACGTTCATACATGAGCAAAACTTATACCTTTATTTAATATATTCTAAGAATGTTTTAGTCAAATGTAAGCATTTCACGTCTATAATATGATATTAAAACTACGCTCTCTCAGTCCCTCCTCTGATGACGCACGTCATCACACAATTCTTCATTTTCAGTTTTTCACCTTGCGCATTATGCGCATTTCAACATCTTGCCCTTTATGTGAACTTTCCCATATTTCATTGAACATTTTCTCTCTTTCACTTTCTTCATTCTGTTTGGCTCTTTTTGATAAATTTCTTCTAATTTTGTCGTTAATTTTACATGCTCCCCATAATCCTAGTAGACAAATTAAAACAATTAGTAGGCCCATCATAATTTTTGCAAGAACACCATTCCAAATATTGGTAAACCAGTTTCCTACCCGGGCAATTCCTTTTCCAAATTTCTCCCAAACTCCAGGTTGTTTCAGTTCCTTCAAATCTGTACTATCTCTAGTCAGGTTAGTAAGCATGTTTCTAATTTTCTTACTATTATCAGGTATGTAGGAACAACAGTGACGCTCATTAAGCATTTTGCACACACCTCCATTTTTGGCTAAAAGAATGTCTAAAGCAAGCCGATTTTGAAGAGTCATAGCTCTTTCTGCAGCAAGTTCAGTATCCATTAATAATATTGCTCCTGTAAAGTTTGTCAGCATGTTATCCACAATAGTGGACAACTTTTGAATTTTCATAGAATTTAGGATAACCCCAACTGATGGAATTATTGCTCCAAATATGTCACCAATGACAGCAGCCACTGATTCTCGTTTTTGTCTTGAATGTTGTATTTCAGAAGACTTATGTATTTGTTTTAAGTCATCAATCTGGTATATTTTTGGGAAAACTATTCCCAAATAACATGTCCCATACCATCCCTTTGGGAGACGATAATATGCATTTAACCCACAGATGTAATAGATTCCAGGAATCGCTGGGTCTTGTCCATTCAACATGAAGGTCCATTTACTCTGAAACAAAAACACATGCCTTCATTCACTCATACCCACAAACAAATTGTCGTTATCAGATTTCGGTCTGTATATACATAGCCTACCTACGTGTAGTGCATCTATAGCTAACTTGCCTTGTGTTTTAATAGCAGTGAAGGCGTAGTCATTTGCATAGGTATGTTTTTCTAGGCCTTTTTCTAGTTTCTCCTTTAACGCTTTGCGTCTGTCATCTGTGTGATCTAAAAAGCTTTTCTCTACAGGAGACAGTAAGCATGTTAAATTGTTGCGGTGTGCATAAGCAGTTCCAAATGTTAGTGTTGGCTCAAAGAATCCTCTGACTAATCTTATGTCATGCTCTTTAGCTAGCTTATTCAGAAATTCAATTACAGGCACAAAAGAAAACACAACATCTAGATTCGAATAAAAGTATTGTACATGCTCTTGATTATAGAATCTTGTTAGTAACAAACTACAACTAATCCCATAAGTAAGAGGGAGACTATGATAAGTGACCCCCTCCTGCACAGATGAAGGAATTTTAGTACACACATAACAATCTTTCGTATCCATAGTCTCCACATACTCATTTAATAAGCGATAGAAGACATTAGTAGAAAGTTCCCCTTTTGTATTAGTTCCCTCATGTAGATGTTTAGTATCTTGTTCGAATTTCTCCCACGGTGATAATTTATTAGTTGTAGTGGTAGTCTCAGGTTTTGAAGTTGCATTAATAGTTTCTCTCTCTCTCCATGGCATTCCCACAATCACTCCCACAATCATTATTGCGCTTACAACACCTATCATAAGTCCTAACCAACCACACACTTTACTTCCCTTGTTACTATAAGCCATGTTTGTATAGAATCAGAATAGTAGATCAACAATCAACTTAAGATGGCAAACTCTCTATGCGTATTTACAGCGTCTTTTCTCACTCCAGGACCCTTTTTGTCAATTCAGGTTAGCAGCTTGTCGTAATCAGGTTTCTTGATGTCAAATCCAGGTTCGATTGTCTCTTTCCGGTAGGTTTATAAAGTCTCTTTCCTTTTAATATATTTTCCACAAAGTTTTCCTGATGTTTTCCTTCAGGTACCGTAGTATTGGCCTGGCACTTCTCGATCAAAGCAGAATGCTAAGAATTCTTGTTGCCATTCAGATGTTGTAGCATATGCCCATTCAGGACCTGTGTATCTTCGATTTGCTATTCTCTTTCTTTTTAATCTTCGTTCACCTTGCTGTTCCCCTTCACTCAGATCATCCACCTGTGAAGTATCACTTTCTTCTATTATTGACTCGTTCGTTAATTCTCTTATTCTTAAGGGCGACCTTTCTGGCCATGTATCACCTTTGTGAGTCTTGTGTCGGTGATCTCCTTCAGGACTCTGGACAACTCCCTCCTCTCGTGCTATGGTGTTTTCTCTCGGCAGGCTTGGAATTTGATCAGAATAGCTTGATTCGTTCTGATCTGTATTTGTCGCTACTCCGTCTCGCTCTCCTTCTGGTTCAATACTGTATTCAGGTTCTGAATTGTATTCGTCTGCTTCTGGGAGAACCTCTCCTTGTCTTTGTTCTCCTGCTGCCTCCACTGAGATTGGCACTCCGTCACTTCTCTCGATCTCTCTGATAGTGTGAGGGACGCGGCTGTTCTCAGTGGGCTCTCCTGTAGTCTCAGATCTTTCTTGACTGATCTCTGACTCTGAGACTTCTTCTCTTGAAGTTGCTGTACCGGAATTTTCAAGTTCCTCTTCAACAGGACACGTTACCCTTTTTGTGTGACTGGCATGTATCCAGTTGGGACCCCCGGCACATTTCACAGCAGTAGTGGTTGTCAATATCACTTGATATGGCCCTTTCCAACGCGGCTCAAGACACGATTTTCTTACGTGTTTCTTGACAACCACCCAATCTCCAGTTTGCAGAGAGTGTCCTGGTTCGCCGATTGGTGGTAACGTGTTAGCTTCTACCTGGTGAGAGAAAGAGCGTATCACGTCAGCCAAATTCTTGCAGTAATCCAACACCATATCATCTGTAATATTCACTAGTGCATTGGCAGGTACCGCTGGTAACCTCATTGCTCTACCCATGAGGATTTCATGGGGTGACAATCCTGTTTTCTTATCTGGTGTGTTTCTCATGGACATCAGTACTAGCGGTAATGCATCTGGCCACTTCATGTTCGTTGCTGCACACATTTTCGTTATTCTTGATTTTAAGGTACCATTCATCTGTTCAACTAGTCCTGATGCTTCAGGGCGATAGCTACAGTGTAACTTCTGCACGATGTTGAGTGCTGCACACAGAAGCTTGATCACCTCATTGTCGAAGTGTCTTCCCGTATCTGATTCTATAGAAACCGGGAACCCGAATCGTGGTATTAATTCCCTCAGTAATAGTTTTGCAACTGTGAGACTGTCATTCCTACGTGTAGGGTATGCCTCTATCCAATGGCTGAAAACACACACAATCACCAACACGTACTTCAATCCTCCACAAACAGGCATCTCAATGAAATCCATTTATATTCTATTAAATGGACCTCCAGCTCTTCCAATGTGGCTCAAATTTACCACTGTTCCTTTTCCAGCATTCATCTGTTGACAGATGATGCACCTGTGACAAATAATTTCTGCAGCATGTCTGAATTTTGGATTAAACCAATCAACTTTAAAAGATCTGATCATGGCGTCTCTTCCTAAATGTGCTTGCCCATGATATAACCGGGCGAATTGTGACAGTAGGCTATTAGGTAAGACTAATTTTCCATCGTCTGAGACCCATATATCATCTGCTCTCTGTGTACATTGCATTCTCTGCCAGGAGAGTTTTTCTTCCTTGTTAGCATGGTTCTGTAGTGTTTTCAACTCATCTAGAGTATCAACCACTTGCAATGCTAGATTCAGAGTTCTCATTTTCAGGCTGAGGTAACAATTCCCATTGCTCTTTGAATGAGATACAATTTAATGCACAAAATCTTGCTACCTGATCTGCATAATCATTTCCCATTGACACAAAGTCTTGTGATCTGGTGTGAGCACTGCATTTTACCACGGCAATTTCAAGAGGTAACTAAATCGCATGTAACAAATCTCTTATCTGTTCTCCATTTTTCACAGGTGATCCGGAAGAGGTCATGAAACCCCTTTGTGACCAGATCTGACCAAAATCATGTACAATTCCAAATCCATATCTACTATCCGTATAAATTGTAACTTTCAAATTTACAGCAGCATGGCAGGCCTTTGTAAGAGCTATTAATTCTGCCACTTGTGCTGAAAATACTTTTTCAAGCCAGGAGGCTTCGACTATGCCAGCCATTGTACATACTGCATAGCCAGCTCTTAATGTTCCAGTTGAATCTCTTATACAGGACCCATCTACGAACATAATGCAATCGTTTTCTTTTAATTGGGTGTCCTGTATGTCTGGGCGAGGTTTGGTACAGAGGTCAGTTACCTCAAGACAATCATGCTCAAATTCTTCCCCTTATTTGACTTCTGTATTTTCATTGGGAAGCAGAGTTGCCGGGTTCAGTACTGTGCATCTTTTCAATGTGACATTTGGTGACCCCAAAATAATCGTCTCATATTTGATAAGTAGTGCATTTGTCATGTGCTGTGTTTTCGTTCTTGTCAATAGTATTTCAACAGAATGTGGAACCAAAACTGTTAGAGGATATCCCATGACTATGCCCTCACATTGGGAAAGGCTTTGACCAACTGCTGCAACTGCTCGCAAACAACCCGGTAGGGCTGCTGCGACAGGGTCCAAAGTAGCTGAAAAATATGCTACAGGGCGATTTGCATCTCCGTGGACCTGTGTTAAAACAGACAAAGAACAAGCATCACGTTCATGACAAAACAACAGAAAAGGTTTTTCATAATCGGGCATCCCTAATACTGGGGCTCTGCACATGCATTCCTTTAGCTCCACAAATGACTCAAGTTCTTCTTTTGTCAAAGTGATTGTATATGGTTCATCTTTGACATCTTTCCCTGTCAATTTTATCAAGGGCTTTGCAATGATTGAAAAATTGGGTATCCATTGGCGGCAATAACCCACCATTCCCAAAAACATCCTGACATCTCTTTTTGTTGTCGGGGGATTCATTTGTATGACAGCTGTTATTCTCTCTTTTGATATTCTTCGGGATCCTTTCTCAATTAAATGTCCCAAATATTTTACTTCTTTCTGACAGTACTGCAGCTTCTTAGGTGACACCTTATGCCCGTTTTTTCCCAAATGGTTCAACAATGCAATCGTATCATATTTGCAACTGTCTCTGGTCTTGGATGCAATCAATAAGTCATCAATGTACTGCGCAAGAGTTGAATTAAAAGGCAGTACAAGAGGTTCCAAATCCTTCTTTAAGATCTGATTAAAGATAGATGGAGATTCGGAAAACCCTTGAGGGATTCTGCACCAACTGTACACCTTATCTAGGAACTTAAAACTGAACAAAAATTGGCTTTCTTCATGCAGAAAAAAATGCCTGTGATAGGTCTACTACGGTAAACCATTCAGCATCACAAGGAACTTGGAACATTATTACCGCTGGATTAGGAACTACAGGGCAGCATTTTATCACAATTTCATTTATTTTTCTCAAATCCTGCACAATCCGAATCTTCCCACAGGGCTTTTTCAAACCCATAATAGGTGAGTTACATGGACTGCTCAAAACTTCCTTTAGAACTACTTGCCTGAGAAAATCTGCAATTATCTGTCTCACCTCAATGAGTACGTCTTGAGTCATGTGATATTGTGATACTTGTGGGAATACTGCATTTGGTTTTATCTGCACCTTGATTGGTTTAATTCCTTTAATCAATCCAACCTCCTTGCCTGTCAAATCCCACACTTTTTCTGTTACGGACCCTTGTAGGTCAGCAGGTAAGTCGATTAATGTGAACACTGGGAATAAGGTAATTAGAGGGTAATCTTCGCTCATCTCCCCTCCTCCTATAAGTTGGTCCTCTTCACCTTCGTCATCACTGTTTGTCTGAACTTCTATTCCATCGTTGGAACAGGTAATTGAACATTTAGTTTTACATAGTAAGTCCCTTCCCAGTAGGGATACTGGACTTGAGTCGCATACAACAAACCGATGCAGGCCTTGGAAATTTCCAATTTCAACCTGTACTGGATCGGTAATTGGATTTGTCAGATACTGGTTAGCCACACCAACCACTCGTATTGTGCGTCCTGATAAAGGTAATCTTGGTACTTCCACACTACGGACTGTAGAGCTTGTAGCTCCGGTGTCAACCAAAAATGAAACCTTATAGCCCATTACTTTCCCTTCTACATATGGGCCTCTCTGATCTACTTCTAGTGAGGCTGCGAGCCTACACTCTTCACTGTCTGAACTGTCATCTGACCAATCGTCATTCGTCTCATTTTCACCTCGTAATGGGAACTGCTGTACAGTGTTGTTTTGACTCGACACCTGACCTGTGACCTGCTGAGGAAGCATCACCTGTTGCTGACCCATTGGGGCTAGAGGTAGCTGCATTTGCTGTCTAGGTACCATAGGAATCTGCTGTTGTATTGGTTGTACTGACACAGTTTGGAAACGTGGCGTCTGCATTTGCTGTATGGGTTGTACCCCTGACATCGGTGCCAAATTGTTTTGATAATTCTGATTTTGCTGTCTCATTCTTGGACCTCGTTGATTCTGTTGTGCCCCAACATTCATGCTCTGCTGAACTGTACCATCATGCACCATATTTGGACAATCCCGCTTCCAATGTCCCATGCCCCCGCACGCGTGACATGGTGACATCCTCTTCACTACTTGCCCATCGTTTTGAACGACAACATTATTCATGTCCAAACTACGATTCACAAAACCTCGACCTCTACCTCTCGGCTGTACCTGAAACCCACCGTTCATTTGCGGTTGCTGGTGCATCATCTGATGAACGCCATTTCCCTGAATTCCAGCTTGTGCAGCTCTTATCTGCATCACCATCACCTTTTCTTTCAGCTTTTTCTGTTTTAACTCAATTTCGTCACTACAGTATTTCGCATACTGCAACACCTCATCAATCGGTTTAGCTTGCCAACAAATCAAATGGTTCTTAATCATCTGACCAACCTCTGGTCTCAGCCCTTCAACAAATCTGAACACAAGATGATTCATGTCTTTCGGCTCGATCGTTTCAGTACCACTGTAATGTTTAAATGCTTTTAACAATCTCTCATAATAGGCATGGATTGACTCCTTAACTTCTTGCGAAGTTCGGTCGATTTTCTGCCAATCGGTCACCTTCGGTGACACCTTTTGTTTCAAAAACTCAATGACTTTATGATAATATTTCATCACCTCCTCAGAAGGTGCTCCCGTCGCCTTATCCCTTGCCGGTTCCTTTGTGGGCCAATCTACCCCTCTTTTGCACTCAAGCCACAAATCCGGTGGAACAATAATCTCAAACAAGGTATTTAAGTCCTCCCAAAGACATTTTGCAAGCTTCACAAATCTGTCTGTCTGCTGATACCACTCGATCGTTTTTTCTCTCAACCTCGGGTAATCATTTGTAAAGGACAAAATATCTCCCCTGGACCATGGCACATGGACTAATACACCACCAGCTGTTTCTCTCATGGGCAGGATTTTTACTGAATCCAGATCGGATGCTGTCGCCGTTTCAATGGATCCTGGCCTATCTCTCTTCCCTTTATCCTTTTTCTTTGCCCATCTGTTTTCCCATTTTTCTAATGCTCCCCAGATTTGCGCACTCTGCAGCAATTCTTTCAGGTGTGTCTTCATGCCTGCGGATCTCATGTGTTCAAAATCTTTTGTGTCGAAGTCTAATCTGTAGCTTCTCTTCAAATGTTTCGTGTTCCCAATGTCGATATTGTATTTGTCTGCCAAATTCGTTAATCTCTGGTGTATTTTCCTTACTTCTTTGGTAATCTTAGGGCATAAGTATCTCAATTCTGCCTCAGTGTAGGATTCCAACCTGTTCACCCCCATTGTTCCTTCCACCAACTCAGCAGCTTCTGCTCCTAGTCATACTAGATTCAGGTATTCATCTTGTTTTTCTTTTTCAGGATTGGCTTCAGTTACTGTAGTCGCTGTAGTCTTTTGTGATGTGCAAGTTTTCTCTAACCACTCATTTAACTGTTGTACTGTAAAACCCTGCAGTGAAATGTTCCCTGCATGTATCATTGGAGTATATGAAGTATTTGTACTCATGGTTTGAGGAGTCAGGACTCCCAACCCTGCTTGTCGCATTGCCTCAAGAGGTGCCCCTATTGGACTAAGGTCCATTAAGGGTCTTGATTGTTCGGAAACCTGTCCTCCCTGGACCATTATCTGTGGAGTTCTACTAGGCCCTCCTCTTATCATTTCATTAGCCATAATTCCCTGTTCACATGTCCTTGTTCTCTCTTGGGCATATAACGGTACTGGGGGACCAACAGTGATAGGTAGTGATATTGCGGCAGGTGTCTGACCTGATCCCAGGCTTCTGGGAGCTTCAACACCATAGGTCTGCTCTAATAATCCTGGTGCAGGTTCCTTTAAAGGACCGCTACTGGGTTATACCCCGGTATCAGTTGTGGCGGTTGTGACACTAACTGTGGGGTTGACTCAATCTGAACCAATCTTGGTTTTGTATATATCGGGTCTGGTGGCACCACTAAGTTCGTAGTAGTCTCAAGCACTGGAACATCAGGATAAATTATTTTTATCTGCGGTGGAGGTTGCAACTGTTTCGGTATGTCTGGAGCAGTAGGTACACTGTCACCATTCTGTATCGAAGCTGTATCACTAGTCTGTACCGTATCAGTGACTCCCTTTTCTTGTGTCTGGTTCCCAGGATCCAAGCTAGTGCTCGGAACATTATCACTCACCGCATAAGGTGGTGGTCTGTCATGTAGTAATCTATCCATAAACTCCTCATCTTCTGAATCGTCCTCTTCTTCCCAGGACCTTTTTTGTTCCTTAACTTTGTCTGAATCTCTGTTAGTTTTGCAAGTAGCTTTCTTTCCCTGTGTCTCTTCTCCCTGTGTTATCGCTGGAAACAGCTTTAGCCCATCTACGATTCCCCGTCTCCACATCTTATTCTCGTTGTCCCATCTTGCTTCTGCATAGGATTTTTCTGCTCTTGTCAATCTCCTATGAAACCTTTCCTGCCTGTGTTTAAGAGCCATTAAATCCCAGATCGCTAATGCCTCATATTGAGCTGGTCTCGGGGGTGGCTTTTGTGTACTTAGCATCCACCTCAAGTTTTCTAAAACTCTTTGATTAAACGTCCCATGTTCCGGAAACGCTAGACACCCTTCTTTTTCTGTCAACTTGCGCCATTGTTCTAACCACAAACGCGGTGCAACACCCTTTTCCTCCATAACAGTATAAGCTGGAGTACCTTCGGGCGGTGTAGGTTCCCCATCTGTTGCAACGATGTACACATCTCCCCTTAAAGCGCTTTTGAATGCCTTAACAAAGTTCATTTTAATTTTAAATTTAATCAAGAACGGCTTAGTTCCCAGGACACTCTTCACCTGCCCTTTGCTCACCCTATTGCCTCTCACGGACGGCAGCCAATCCGTGCGCGACCCCTCTCAACATCTGACCTATCCCAGCGCGGCACCCCTGACGTCACACTCATACACACTGCAGCTGACAAAGTCTTGCGGCTTATCCACACCTCACTAACTTCTCATACCTCAGATAAACTAATGCGATTTATTGCAGACACCTTAAATGACAATACAAATCTGCCGATTTACTACAGGAAGGGTAACACATTCGCTTCAGAACTTTACAGAGATTTCACTTGAAGCCTCGGCCGCTACTCTCTCCTTCTCAGATCCCACATACGCAAGCAGAATTCGACCCGCAAATCCTACTCTCGACTTGTCAATGACTCCCTCTAGTGCATTTTAGAGCTTGTCAAATCTCCATCGAAGGTTTCATACATACGTTGTGACTCAAGCTTGACTTTTCAACCACGCCCGATTGACCTATTAAACCACGCAGATTACAACATAAACCATATTTTTCATCCTACTCCGGAGTCTTAGCCCTCAACAGGTCCGTACCTTGACCAACCACGTGGATAATTTTTCGAACAATAAGCGCTGCATTCACGTGAAGTACGCCGACTTCCCTACTCTCATACTGTGGAGTACGCCCACTCCTGCTAAACGACACTTATTTTTTTTTGGCCTAAACACACAATCTTCACAATCTCCTGCAAGTTGCATAAGCTTTTGAGCAAGCGCAAAAAAAACCCTAACCACACATACTATGGCGCCAAGAACATTCCCAACTCATCTTAGGCAGGCTCCGAGATCCCAGGAGAGCCTATGGTGTACCTAGCCACTCATTGTTTTGCCAAATTTCATCATTATATAAAAAAAACAAAAAAAACAAAACAAATTAACCACAAAAAGTCCGTCCTAGGGCCCCCAAGGGCCAAACCCGAACTCTGCTACCAAAACTGTTAACGCGTCCGTCCATGCCAATTTATACACATCAGGACTCGTTTTAGGTCGATGAATCTTTTGACCCAGTGGTAGGTCTCCGTAAAACGAGATTATCAAACATCAAATATCCTTTACAATAATCATTAATGAATTATCGGTGCATTCAATTGTTTCTGACTCAAATAATCACACCTTAAAGAAGAGTTTGTGATTTTATTCCCTATTGATTATAATATTAAACGTATTAATCTCAAACCATAATCAAAGAGTGGCAATTATAATAAACTTTCAAGAATGCGATAATCAGAATCATAGGATAGATGTAACAGCAGAGATTAAACCATAGTGCATGATAAACATCAGAATATCAGTTCAGCATAGCTTCATGTTAGTCACGTCAGTTTCGTCAGTCAATTGAATACCTCTTCTAACCTCAAATTAGCATTAGCATGTTGGGCTTCATGCGAAACAATTTAGAACATCAATTTAGAAAAACATCTAACTAAGATACTTAATTAAACATACAGCAGTTGGTACCTAGAAAGGAAAGGCATAGAGATTCTGTTAGCAATAATATTTACCCTCCTCAAGCTAAGTCAGCATGCAGGATCAGTCTTCGTCTTCAGGACATCAGTTGGTTCACCGTCAATCTATCTAAAGAGAATCATGGGTCACTTTCCTCATATGGAGGACAGTGTAATAGGGCAGTCTACGGACTGTAATACTTTGTCTAAGTCTCAAATCACCAAATAAAGTGACAGAGTTTCTGGATGCAATCAATGTCATCCCTTCCTAACTGAACTTCGTCCTCCGTGTCATGAGTTTTTATCCCCTTTTCTTAACCCATTCCCCCAAAATTCTATTGGTTAATAACTACACCCCATCATTAATAACCAATCAAAGTATTCATTAAGTAATGCATTTGTCATTCTAAGATATTTTCCCATCTTCCAATTGGTCTTTATAATCAGCATTTTCGTAGGTGGTACGTCCGGGGTTACTTCACCATCTTGGCACACGTCTCGGGTCAGGAGTTCTTCTCCCCTCGTCTCATCGTCCTTGAGAGTGTCTATTACTGTTTCGAAGCACATATCTTTATACTAAAAGCTACTAGAATGCGGATGAGAAGTTCTGTTCATGTTGCTTTTTAATACAGAAGAGAACAATAGCTGGATCATAGTTCTTTTTGCGAGTCGGCATGGAGAAAAGGCAGGAAAAATAGATTTTAAATGAGTTACACAGCTAGTTCGCGACTCATGCTAACTTAAGACACACGATTTTAATGAATGCAGTTCAACTCATAATACTACATATAACTGAAGATTATTATTATTTTAGCATTAACGTTCATACATGAGCAAAACTTATACCTTTATTTAATATATTCTAAGAATGTTTTAGTGAAATGTAAGCATTTCACGTCTATAATATATGATATTAAAACTACGCTCTCTCAGTGTTTTATGATCTCAGACAAACAGGTAAATGCAAAGGCATAAGCAATAAGTTCCCCACTTAAATGTACCACTAACAGTTGTGCAATTGATAAATTCATTGTGTGGTCAGAGGTGGCAATGAATAAGGAAATTGAACTGCTGAGATGAGGCTCTTGAGTGAGGGTTTTACTCAAACAAACATTATGGAATTGATCTGTAACGTAACGTGGTCAAGGACCTCACAAGTATGGGCATAGCTATAAATAGTCACAGCTTCTCCCTCATCTCACACAGCAATGGTGGCCCCAAACCAATTGAGCTGGTTTCTTGAGTTTATTGGTTTATAAAGCTTGAACAAAGGCCCCAGGTGTCTCGGCGCTGCCTCAAATGCCTAAGGTGTGACACTTTCCATTAAATGTATAGAGAGTGCAATAATGAGTGATGACCAGAGAACAGCTAAATTAGTTGGATACTCTACTGAGAGGCTGCAGATGTGGCTGGTCTCGCTAGTGAGAGACTACAGCTAAGGACTAGAAAGGAAAAATTTGAACAGCTTGTGTTGAATAAACAACCAGGTTTTTATGAAGTTTTTTGAAGGTTAACAAATGTGGCTGGCTTCTCAGGTGAACCAATAACAAGGTCCAGAGATAAGAGGTATAGTGGGAAAAACGTCTGCCACCCCCGACTCTCTCCCGTCCCTCCCCACCCCCCCCAGGATGCTTTGAAAACTGTCCGGGTGGTTCATTTTTTGGCAAAGGCTGATCTAAGGTTACGTGCTGGATGATACCATTCAATCCTATTTTTTAGGGGGGCTAGACTGAAATAAGGATTTATGGGCAGTGCAGAGAGATTTAAAAGCCACTCCTTTTCTAATAGGAAGCCAATGGAGTTCTTCTCTAGCTTTTGGCACTGAGGCCCTCGTTACAACCTCAGCGGTCTTCTCAGAAGACCGCTGAGGCAGCTGTTGCCAGAATACCTCCAGTGTTGGTGGTATTTCTGGCTCTCTATTTCAACTTTTCTGCTGGGCCAGCAGAAAAGTCACATCAACATTGCTGCCGGCTCATAATAGAGCCAGTGGCAATGTTGATGTGCAGCGGGTGCAGTATCACCCATCGCGCATTTCACTGCACCGCTGCCCTGGGGATTATGACCGGCAGGCAAAAGTCTGGCGGTATAGTGGAGGGGCCGGCGGTATAGGCGTGGCTATTGCGCCACGGTCATAATAGCTGGCGGAACACCGCCAGCCTGTTGGCGGTGTGACTGCCAGCTTGCCACTGGGGTCGTAATGAGGCCCTGAGTCATGTTTTTTCAGGTTCTTTAGCAAATGCCCCACCACATTCTGAATTATTTGCAGTTTGTTTAGGATCCCAATTGGGGCTACAGCAAAGAGGGCGTTGCAATAATCAAATATGGAATAAACTAGCACTGTGACCACTCTTGTGAAGCTCGTAGGGTAAAAAGGGAAGAACCTTTCTTACTAGTTTCAGTGTTAAATGACATGAGGATGTTAACTGGTTCATGTGGTCTGAAAAAACAAGTCTGGAGTTAATCACTACACCCAGATTTCTAGCTTTTTTTTTAGTGGGGTAGACGGTGGCCCAAGGGAAAGAGGCCACCAGTTAAAGTTTCATCGGAATGCATCAAGACCAAAGAGGAGAACCTTAGTCTTGCCAGAGTTTAGCTTCAAGCAATGAGAGCTCATCCAATTGACAATCGCTGTCATGCAATTTTTAAATCGTGAAGCTGTCTTGTTGATGTTATCTGTGATAGGAACCACTATTTTGGGTATCACATGCATATGAAACTGTGAATAGGACAATGTCCCTTATCAGTTTCAAAAGAGGGGATATGTAAATATTAAACACAGTGGGCCTTAGGGAGGACACCTGGGGAACTCCACAGGGAAGTGTGAAAAGTTTGGAAGTGAATTCACCCATCGCAACTGATTGCACTCTTTCGTCAAGGAAAGCATAGCACGTTTAAAGCTGGGCCCTGTAGTCCAATATCTGCCAGACACTTTTTAAGATTTGGGTGGTCATTACAACGCTGGCGGCCGGTGTTAAAGCGGCGGTAACACCGCCAACAGGCCGGCGGAAAAAAAATGGAACCCGGACCGTGGTGGAAACCGCCAACAAAGACAGCCACTTTAGCACTCCGACCGCCACGGCGGTACAAACAGCGCGGCGGTCACTGCCAATAGACAGGCGGGAGACAATGTACCGCTCACAGTATCACAACCTACCAATCCGCCACCTTTTCCGGTGCGGATTCACAGCAAACAAAAACACGGCAGAAACAAGACTTTAAAGGGAAACACTCACCTCTACACACCCCACGAGGAACCAGGACGCCATGGAACCAGAGCTTCACATTTTCCTTACCCTTATCTTCTTGCTCCTCTACCAGGAGCACGAACGCCGGCGGCGAAGACCACGGTGAGTACTGCACCTATGACACAGGGGAGGGGGAAGGGAAAAAACAGGGACACACACATGCACACGCAACACCCCCCCTCACCCACCACAACACACACACTAATACAGCATGATAATTTACAGTTACACCCCACAAACCCCCCGGAAGAATGCAAAGACAAAAGGAAATGAGTGTAACCATTGTAATCTATTAAAATCCAATACGCAAAAATATATATATATACACACACTATAAACAAATATATATACACCAAGAATAGTAGTCCAGGTATTTCTCCGTTGAAGTCCGTGGAACACTGGGCCCACACTGCATGGGCGAGGCCCACACTCAATACCCGAACATGACGGAGAGAACACTGCAGGGGCATCAGATAGAAATAAAACAGGCACCTCAGGGGGAAGGGAAAGGGGCGGCACCTCAGCCGGTTGAGTGCTCAACGCCAAATCCACGAGTGGGGCCCCATGCCCACTGTTCAATACAAGGGTGCAAAGCCACAGTCTCTCAAGTCTCTACAGTGGGTGGTTTGCCCACTGTTCAATCCTGGGGAGTGCAACGCCACAGTCTCAAGTCTCTACAGTGGGTGGTTTGCCCACTGTGCAATCCTGGGGAGTGCAAAGCCACAGTCTCTCAAGTCTCTACAGTGGGTGGTTTGCCCACTGTTCAATCCAGGGGAGTGCAAAGCCACAGTCTCTCAAGTCTCTACAGTGGGTGGGTTGCCTACTGTGCAATTCGGGGGAGTGAAAAGCCACAGTCTCTCAAGTGGATAACAGTCTCCACTGGTTCTGGAGGGGGCTTTGTGCCCAGAGTGCTTCATCCTGCCAAGGACAGAGGTCGTGGATGTAAATCTCCGCTGGTTCTGGAGGGGGCTTTGTGCCCAGAGTGCTTCATCCTGCTCGTGGCGGACTCAGTAGCATCAGTGCCCTTGGCGCTCATGGGCCAGTGGTGCTTTTGGCGGCGGTGTCCTGTTCAGCGGTGCTTGTGGCGGAGGTGTCCTGTTCAGCAGTGCTTGTGGCGGAGGTGTCCTGTTCAGCAGTGCTTGTGGCGGAGGTGTCCTGTTCAGCAGTGCTTGTGGCGGAGGTGTCCCTTCTGAGTGGTGCTTGTGGTGGCGGTGTCCTGTTCAACGGTGCTTGTGGCGGTGCGGTCCTTGGCAGCGACTCAGCTGCTGGCGGTCCTGTCTGGCCCAGCGGGGCTGGTGCTGGCTGTCCTGTCTGGCCCAGCGGGGCTGGTGCTGGCGGTCCTGTCTGGCCCAGCGGGCTGATGGCGGTGGCCTCATGGGCAGCGAGGCTGACGGCGGTCTTCTCCGCCGTGCTGCTCTTCCCTGACTTGATGAGTTTCTTGTGCCCCTTCCCCACCTTGGAAGGTTTCTCAGCTGACTACACACTCCCACCTGTACCCCTGGGAGCGGCTTTGGTGGCTGGAGTCTTCCCCCTCTCCCGCCAGGCACTGGCCAACTTTTGATGCTTGACAGGTGGGGGTCTGTCCTTGCTGTGGCTCCTTGCCACACTGGCTGCCCTGCTGCCTGGTGCACTCCAGAATCCGGTGACTACTGGCACCACTGGTCCCGGAGATGATGTGGCTGAGGTGCTAGGTTGGGACCTGGAGAGTTGCACCCTAGGAGACTGACGAGGTGGGGGAGGTGAGGGAAAGAGGTCAAGGGTGGACAGGAAAAGTTTTTGGGGAACACTAGGAGGGGTAGCTGGAGGGGGTTTGGGAGTGGAGGAAGAGGTTGTGGTTGCAGGAGGTGTGCGTTTGGTGACTTTGGGTGAAGGTGCATGCGCTGGAGGCTGTCATGAGGTGGATGGCTGTTGGGTGGGTGTGTGCCTGCGTTTGTGTATCTTGGGAGGTGGCGTCAGACACACTGCGAGAGGACACAGGGGACGTTTGAATGGTAGTGGGGGTGGTGACTGCACATGTGCATGGTGTGGTGGTGGGTGTGCTGGTGATGGAAGTAGTGGATGTAGATGTAGTGCATGCAGGTGTGAGTGGAGACGAGACTGGGAGGGAGGAGGGGGACACAGTGGAGGCAGTGGATGTTGGTGTCTGCATGTGTGTGATGCTTGCATGAGTGCCTGTGGGATGTGTGGTGCTTATGTTTGCCTGAGCTTCCTTTGTGTGTTGAGGTGTGTGCATGCTGGTCTGATGGTGTGCTTGGGATAGGATGAGGTACAGGGGATTGGGTCTGGGTGGAGGAAGTTGGAGGGGTGAGGCTGGACACAGGGACAATGGCTGCCATCAGTGCTGAGGCCAGAGTCTGAAATGCTCGCTGAAGGGCTGCCTGACCAGAATGAATGCCCTCCAGGAATGCATTGGTTTGTTGTAACTGCCTCTCTACACCCTGGATGGCATTCAAAATTGTAGACTGCCCAACAGTGAGGGACCTGAGGTCAATGGCCTCCTCAATGAGGGCAGCAGGGGTGACTGGGGCAGGGTCTGAGGTGCCTGGGGTGAAGGTGATGCCCACCCTCCTGGGTGAGCGGGCACGGGGCAAAGGCTGAGGGGCTGCTGGGAGGGCGGTGCTAGTAGGGGGGGTGGCGGCTGTACCTTTAGATGCGGGGGGCACAGATGTGGCCGCCACCACAAGGGAGCTCCCATCAGAGGACGAGTCCGTATCACTGGTGTCAGCTCCTGTCCCCGCCGTGGAGCTCCCCTCTCCCTCCGTCCCCCCGGTGAATTCAGACTCTGTAGTGTCTCCCTCCAGGGCCATGTGGGATGCAGCTCCCTCCTGCCCCAGTGCCACTGCTCCTCCACCTGATGATGCTAATGCACACAAGAACAGGGAGACCACAAAAAGGGGGGGTCGGGGGGAAGACAGAAGAAAGACATGTTGAGTGCATGCATTACCGTTGGCGGACACGACAGACACAGAAGCCCCCTGCACTACGCTGCACACTTGGGGTCCACTATTCAATCCCTGGGACATGGCCTACAAGGCTATGACCGACATCTGCACACATGGATGTCACAGGAGCCTGACTATGTGTAGTTGGCACTGTACACAGGTGGGGTGGGGTGCCACAGGGTCTGCCAGAAGAATGGGACCTAACTAGCACACTCGCCCTGTCCTAGGGAAACCCAAAGCCTACCTCCCCCACCCAGACACCTCCACTGCGCGCTGAATCGGCTGAATGAGAGTGTACTCACCCCCTTGTGGCTGCTGTGATGCCCTCAAGCGCCCATCCAACTCCGGGTACGCCACCGCCATGATCCTGAACATCAGGGGGGTCATGGTACGACGGGCACCCCTCCCACGTTGGGAGGCCATCCCCAGCTGGGCCTCTGCTGTCTTCTTGCTTCAGCGGCGGATGTCCTCCCATCTTTTCCCGGCAGTGGGTGCTCTGTCTGTGATAGACCCCCAGGGTCCGGACGTCCTTGGCGATGGCACGCCAGCTGTCCTTCTTCTGGTGGGCGCTGACCTACAGGAATTGTACAGGGGAAAAAGAGAAGTTATTACAAACTGCACCGTCAGTTATTGGCCCCCATCCCTACCCTTACCATGTGGCACATGCACTCACCGTCGTTTCATGCACGTCTCATTCTCCCCCCATCTTTCATCCACCCCACTCCACACAGGCATAGCCCATACAGCATGCTCCCAGTGTACTTACCTGTTTGTCTGGAGGACCGTAGAGTAGCATGTACTGGGGGAGGACCCCATCCACGAGTTTCTCCAACTCCTCGGTGGTGAAGGCAGGGGCCCTTTCCCGAAAAGCACAAGCCATTGTCTCTTCCAGACTGAGGTCACAGCAGCACTTGCAGTGTAGGTCTTCTCCTGTTGAAGATCAGGTGTCGAGTGATTGAACAGGTAGAAAATGGCGGTCCAATGTTAACCAATGCAGAACTGCGCCGCGGTCTACGACCGCCTACCACGACGGTGTACAACGCCAGCGCAGTTACCTCACATCCCATTGTCCCACTTTACAGGTCAGGCAGCCGCCATTTCAGGGGCCCACATGGCTTAATTGTTTACTGCGTCACACATACCTAGGCCTTGCCTCAACACTCATACATGCAAATTTTGGATTATGAATCATGTTCTGTGTAAGCTGTGTGTACGTACCTCTGAGTTGTTTGACTCTGTGCTCGCTGTTGTCCTTCATAGGCACCATCCGCTGGGACATGTGAGGAGATGGCAGCATCCTCCGGTGTACAGACCGCTGGTGGACCTGTCGACAATAGAGGAAAGACATGTGATCATCACCTACAGGCTTGATCGTGCCACAATCCTGGAACTGTGTGCCCAGTTGGAGCCAGACCTGATGTCAGCTATCCGCCATCCCACAGGAATCCCCCTCTAGTGCAGGTGCTGTCAGTACTCCATTTCCTTGCAAGTGGGTCATTTCAAACAACAGTGGCCATAGCATCAGGGATGTCCCAGCCTATGTTTTCCAACGTGTTGTACAGAGTGTTGTCTGCCCTGCTGAAACACATGTGGAGCTACATCGTTTTCCCTCAGGTGGAGGATTTGCCTACAGTGAAAGGTGACTTCTATGCCCTGGGACATATCCCCAACATCATAGGTGCCATTGATGGGACACATGTGACTTTGGTACCCCCCTGCAGGAGTGAACAGGTGTACAGAAACCAGAAGAGTTATAATTCGATGAATGTGCAGATGGTGTGTTTGGCAGACCAGTACATCTCCCATGTGAATGCAAAATTCCCTGGCTCAGTGCATGATGCCCACATCCTGCGGAAAAGCAGCATCCCTTATGTGATGGGTCAACTCCAGAGGCACCGTGTGTGGTTATTAGGTGAGCACCTGGAAGCAAGTCAGTGGGAATGGTTGTCTGGGTCTGGGGATATCCCTACAGGTTAGTGTGTGTCTAACAGTTGCCCCTCGACATTTTCAGGTGACTCTGGTTACCCTAACCTGTCATGGCTACTGACCCCAGTGAGAAATCCCAGGACAAGGGCAGAGGAACGCTACAATGAGGCACATGGGCGAACTAGGAGGGTTATAGAGAGGACCTTTGGCCTCCTGAAGGACAGGTTCAGGTGCCTCCATATGACAGGTGGTTCCCTATTCTACTCACCAAAGAAGGTGTGCCAGATCATCGTGGCCTGCTGTATGCTTCACAACTTGGCTTTGCGACGAGAGGTGCTTTTTCTTCAGGAGGATGGTCCAGATGGAGGTTTTGTGGCAGCTGTGGACAGTGAAGACGAGGAATCAGAAGAAGAGGACATCAACAACAGGAACTCTGTGATCCTGCAATACTTCCAGTGAGACACAGGTAAGAAACCTGCCTACTACATGTACTTTAACACTACTACCTCTCTACTGTCTGTCGTTTTCACCCAGTGTATGGTCACTGAGTTGTCACTTTCCCTTACGATTTCACAGATGTGGGTCCCACTGTGTGACATCTGCTTGGTTTCCTCATGGACTAGAGCTGTGTGACATAGGTATGTTGACATTACAATTGAAAGAGCATTTTGTCACTGTAATTGCTAATACACTATTTCGAAATCACAGACAGACTCCAGATTGTTTTGTGCTTTAAGGGTGTTTATTTAAGTGCTCAATATTGGAGGGTGCTGTAAAATGGGGAGGGGTGATGGTGGAGGAATGTCCATGGCAGAGTCCAGTCTATTAGTCTCACAGGTGCATTGCCCAAAGGGGCATAGGAAGGGGAGCTTGGGCAGTTTGAGGATGGACAGGGTGACAAAGTGTACAGAAGGATGACATTCAGGGCGGTCTCATTTCTTGGCATCGTTCTCTGTCTGTCCTGGATCTCAGGGACTGTTTGCGGGGTGGTTCTCCCTCTGCAGGGGGTGGGGTGCTGGTGTGGTGGTCCTGTGGCGGTGCCTCCTGTGCACTAGCGCCGGGGGAGGTGGTGGGCAGTTCATCGTCCAGGCTAGTGTCAGGGGCCCCTTGTTGTGCCACAGTGTCCCTCCTGGTGTTGAGGACTTCCTTCAGCACCCCTACGATGGTGTCCACAGTGGAATTGATGGATCTGAGTTCCTCCCTGAAGCCCAAATACTGTCCCTCCTGCAGCCGCTGGGTCTTCTGAAACCTGGACAGTACCATTGCCATCATCTCCTGGGAGTGGTGGTAGGCTCCCATGATGTTGGAGAGGGCCTTGTGGCGAGTGGGTTCCCTGGGCCTGTCCTCCCCCTGTCGCACAGCAGCCCTCCCAGTTGCCCTGTGTTCCTGGGCCTCTGTCCCCTGGACCGTGTGCCCAATGCCACTGCCCCCAGGTCCCTGTTGTTGGGGTGGTGGAATAGCCTGCGTTCCCTGTACTGTAGTGGTGGACACACTGCTGATTGACGTGTCCTGGGGACAGAGGTATGAGCTCGCTGTGTGGGTGCTGTGCTGGTGTTTCCAGAGGGGGGAAGCTCTGTGGTGGCCTGTGCCAGTGTGAGGGGAACCAACTGTCCTGAGGTCCCAGATGGGCCGGGCTGGTCATCTAGATCCAGTTGGACAGAGCTGCTGTCATCACTGTGGACCTCTTGTGTTGGTGGTGTGGACATGTGTGGACCCTCCTGTCCGGTGATGTTGGGAAGGGGTCCTGCAGATGTATAAAAGGATGTTTATTGCATCTGTGTGTGCCATGGTGTGCAATGGGTGGGTGACCATGTACCCCAGTGCTTGCATTCCTGTGTGGGCCTTGTGTGATGGTGTTTTAGGGGGGTGTATGGGTATGTGCAGTGGCCATGCTTTGGTGATGGGTGTCCATGCTTTGTTGTTGCATGCAGGGCTTGGTGTTGGGATGTGTGGTTTGTGGTATTGGGACATTTGTGATGAGTTGGAGTGATGAGGTGAGGGCGAGGGTGGGGGTATGTGATAGCATGCAGGTAGGTGTGGGATGTAATAGTTAAGGTTTGGCTTACCAGAGTCCATTCCTCCATCTACTCCTGTGAGGCCCTCAGGATGCAGAATCGCTAAGATTTGCTCCTCCCATGTTAGTTGTGGGGGAGGAGGTGGGGGTCCGCCGCCAGTCCGCTGAACCGCAAGGTGGTGTCTTGATACCACGGAACGCACCTTCCCCCGTAGGTCGTTCCACCTCTTCCTGATGTCATCCCTATTTCTTGGGTGCTGTCCCACTGCGTTGACCCTGTCCACTATTCTTCACCATAGCTCCATCTTCCTAGCTATGGAGGTGTGCTGCACCTGTCATCCAAATAGCTGTGGCTCTACCCGGACGATTTCCTCCACCATGACCCTGAGCTCCTCCTCAGAGAACCTGGGGTGTCTTTGCTGTGCCATGGGGTGGTGTGGGTGATGTGTGGGTTCATGTGTGTTGTGATGTGTGCGGTGATATTTAGTGGTGTTTAGTGTGAGGTGCGTGGAAGTTATGTGGGTGATGGTATTGTGTGCCTGGGGATGCTTGGTAGTAGTTTGGAGTGTCTCTCTCTGGCCTTCTTTCGGTATTTTGGTCGTAGGGGTTAGTGGGTGATGTGGGTGTGTGCTTTATATTGTATTGGGTGTGTGGGAGTGGTGTGTGTATGTGTATCAGGTGTGTGTATTTCAATTTGTCCAATGTGGCTGTGTTTTGTAATAGTGTGTGTATTTTGAGCGCGGTGGTGTGTACCGCCAATGGAATACCGAGGTTGAAAGACCGCCGCGTGGATTTATGGGTCGTGATAGTGTGGGCGTATTTCTGTTAGTGTGACGGTGGAGGTTTTGTTTTCGCCAGTTTATCACTGACCTTTGGTGTGGCTGACTTGTGTGGGTGTCTCAATTTTGGCGGGTTCCGAGCAGTGGGTCATAATGACCGTGGCGGAATTCTGCTGCCGCAGCGGTATGTTGGCGGTCTTCTGCATGGCGGTAAGCGGCTTTTGCCACCAATGTTGTAACGAAGGCCTTAGTGACTGAATCAAAGGCAACAGAGAAGTCCAGAAGGACCACTGCTGCCTTCCCCCTTTGTCTAGGATATCTCTGACTTCTTCAGTAACTGTAATGAGAGCAGTTTCTGTGCTGTGTGCTTTCCTAAATCCAAATTGTGTAAGAGCCAAGATATTATTTTGATCTAAGCATTTGGTCAGAGAGTTATTCAGATGTCTTTCAAGGATCTTAGCTAGCAGTGGAAGTCGGGAGATTGGCCTATAGTTTTGGGGTTCTCAGGGGTCTAGAGTAGTCTCTTTTTAGGAGGGGAAGAGTAGATGCTGTTTTTCAGTCTGATGGGACGACATTGGTTGTCCCAATACTGTTAAAAAGAGCAGCCATAGGATGGATAATGGTGCTCCCCAGTTCGTGGAGAAACATGGCTGGGCATGGATCTGATGGAGATCCAGATTTGGTAAGCCATAGAAGCTCTGCTGCCCGAATGGGAGAGATGGTGGGAAATGCACTAAAAAGGGGGATAGTCCAAAATCGGCTTCCCATGGGCACTATCGAAAGATCAGGGCGAATAAGATTTTTGAGGTCTGTGTAGACAGGATCAAATTTATTTTTAAAAAATGAGGCTAGACCATTGCAGCAAAGTTGAGATATTGACATCTGGGCTGCAGGCAGAGTAGACCCCTTCTGGACTGTTTGGAATAGCGCTCTAGGTAAATTTGCAGCTGATTAGATTTTAGCAGAGAAATAGGCAGGTGTTTCAGATTTGATCAAATTTGTATACTCTAGAATCAGCTGCTTATATGTAACTCTTTCCTTTTGAGAGTATAGTGCTCTCCATAATTTTTCCTTTTTTTTTTTTTCATTTCTCTAAGCTTAGCTGAGAACCAAGGGGCTGTAGGGCGTGCTCTAGTTGTTTCCAACTTTTTCAGGGGGACCCACTTGTTTATAGCTGCATGAACCCAATCATTAGGTTTGGCAGTGGAGGTATTAATATCAGTTGAAAAGGAGGGTGTGGATGCCTTGAGTCGCCTTTATTTCAGAATAGTTTCTTTCCCCAGGCTCGCACCAGTTTGGTTTGAGGCTTGGTGTAAACTGTAGGCTCAGTTGTCTTCAGTGGGAAGTGAAAATGCAGGACCCTGTGATCTGATCAGGTGACTTCCCGAATATCATCTAGTAATAGTCCTGGGAAATTAGAGAAAATACCATCAAGCTTATGTTCTACTTCATGAGTGTGGGCATTTACTACTTGTTTTAGGCCAAAGTTTTAGAGATTGTCACAAAGGGTAATCATGTCACAATTATTTGTAATCTCTAGGTGGATATTACAATATCCAAGCACTGTGAGGTTTCCAAGCAAGATGCTACCTTAGAGAGATTCTAAGAATCTAATTTTAAGTCCTGAGGGCCTATAAAGAAGCAGTGCATGAAGCGAGGTGTGGTGGTTAGCCTTGCATTGGATGAAAAGGGCTTTGGAATCGGAGAGCACTATGGGTTTGGCAGAGATAACCAGATTATCTTTATAAACAACGGTTATCCCTCCACCCCTCTTGTCCTTCGTGTCAAGTCTAATGATGGAATAACTGAGTGGGAGAGCCTCTACTAGAACAGGAGTGGAAGAAATATCCACCCAGGTCTCCGTATCAAAAGCAATGTCCAGTCCTTTAAGATCTAAGTAGTTGAAAAAATCATATTTATGCCTGATGAGTGACTGCGCATTTAAAAGTAGACTTTTTTTTCAGGGAGAGATGTTTAAGTCTTTGCAGGGTACTTAATGGTCTGTGAGGGGCCCTGTGACCCGAAATGGGACTAACACTCAAAATGTCAGTATATGCAGCTAGGTTGACTCAAAAGCAAACTGCAATCAAATGAAGTACCGCAGGTCGTCTTACCAGGCTTATTCAGGGTGTGCGGGTGCTCACTTGAATAGCTAAGCGAATGGCCAGGGTTCCTGGTGCACGGTGCAGTCTGGGTGTGGACGGGCACAGAAGGACTTGCCTCTGGCATGCCAGCACATGGACGCGCTATCATAGGTCTGAAATAGGCCACCAGGAAAGAAGGGTCGTGTCTGAGGGTGTGGCTATGAGAACTTTCCGGCCACGCATAGCATGGTAAAATGAGTGGGGAAAATAAGTCAATTTGGGGTCCAGCCACCCCTCGGGACCCTATAAGTTCCCTCACAGGTAGCCCGATATTGTGAAATAAAAGTTCAAACTGAAATAAATGTGTGAAAAGAAACCATAAAATGAATACAATGGACCAAAGACTCACTGAAGGATGGTGCCCAGTTTACTGACAGAAGCCAGGCAACTCCCAAAACCATGGCATAGCATGACTACAAGGAAAGCAACTTACTGGATCTTGCGTACTCTGAGGCTCCGCAGATGCTCTATCGTGGCCCTTAAATAGGCCACCGGGAAAGAGGCGTGTCTGTGGCAGCGTGACCATAAGCCTTTTCACCATGCTATACGCGGCTGGAAAACAAGTGGGGGAAACAAAAGTCAAACTGGTTGTTCAAAGGAAGAGAAAGGGACAGAAACTGCCCATCATGTGCGATAAAGGTATTTATGCCTACAAAGGGGGTTTCGGTCACAGCACAAGAAAAAATGGGATCATTGATCAGTTGTGTGGCAGACTAGGCTTCCTACTTAGTAAACTTGCGTGGCCACTTATGAAAAGATTGACACACATAGTCAACCCTCCAAAAGCCTGAGATCTCAGTGATGGCATCATCAGCAAACTGCACAAACTCAATCATACGGTCAACTCAGAATCCTCTATTAACAATGCAGGACCAGGGCAGTTGCTTCAGGTTTGTTTATTTCACCTGCACCTGAGGGTATTGAAATTAAGGTCTTATGTCCTGTAACAAATGTATTGTTGAGAGACACCCCATCTCAGATAAGGTTTGTGTCCCAGCAGCTACCCACAATTAATCTCCTCCAAAATGTCTCCCTGTATGTGCTCACTTTAGGCAAATTCCTCCCATTTAGAGAGAGTTACTGAAAAATGTATGCAAATTAAGGACAAGATTACACATTGGCTTACCAAACACCTTGACTACAGCCATACCTTTTCTTATGAAATTAGGTGAGTATTTTGGCATCTAAAAAAGCAGTCGATAGAGATGCCATTGTTATTAACTTTAAAAATCCTCACACTGTGAGTTGCTTGCTTTTCTGAGTCTGCAATCTTTGTCACATACAGTGATATTCTGGTTCTCCAGCATGGTTTCTATTACAAACCCTCTCTACCCTACTCCAAAGTGCCTCAGAACGTAGGGTAGTAGGCTGGAAAATAGCAGGCTCTCTGCAAGGACAGAATGCAGCACTCAATTGTCCTTTATCAAGCTATTCACCATTGTTTTGATGCAGGAGACTTGGGAAACGACTTAGATCCAACACAATGGCTATATTTGCTATTCCATTACCGCACAGACTTCTAGATCAGGTAGATCAAAATGGGGACAGTCAATTTGGCTGAAGTTTTTAATAAGCTATGAGGTGACCCTCATCCCCTGATGAGTCATGTGTTTCAGGTATTGGTAGGTAAATATAGCAATAATTTTAAACTGTCAATTTAATTTCTATAACTACAAGTTTTGTTATTCTAGTAATGTTAATTGTAAATGTTTATTTGAAGCAGTGGATATGGTCATCAAGCAACCCAGAGGGGGGATTGCAATGTGCAAATGCAATTGTATGTACTTCAATGTTCTCTTAAATGTTTACACTCTTGATCAGGCTCAAAGGACGGACAATGTTTTGCTTAGCATTTTTACTGGTCTCAACCTTCGAGGTATAGAGCTTGGTAATCTTATTTTTAAGAAAGATTTAATATGTACCCAACATTTTTATTTTTCTCAAACACCTGCTGTCCCTATGTTCTTTGCGCAGGGGTTTTCTGGAGTTACAGATTTTATTTTTCTGTCTAGATCATTAATCAGATTCACCTGTAACTGAGACTGACAGCTTTAGGACTGGAGTCATAATCCACTCACTCTGTCTCTTGATCTTCCTGTATCACATTTTGCTCCAAACCCTAGCACCAATTTTCACATGTATACCAGAGACAGTAAATTGTGCTTCGTCTAGAAATCACCTAACAGGTTATTTTCTTTGAAAAACTAACCAAGGGTAGTTACAGGACCTTGATCATTTGCGTTATAGCAGAGGGGATGAATTGGGCAAAAAATGAGCCCTTCTCTGAAATTGGGGGAGGGAGGTGGCAACTGCTTAAGAAGCCTGCCCTGAGGTCTGGTGCCCAGAACCTTAAATGGTTTGATTTGGCTTGTTCCTTGGCAAACCAACATTTGAGGCTTGATATGGATACTAAACTGAGGGACAAGAAGTTGGCAAGGAGCTGTAGGGTCCATCACAAACACACTCTAAAGCAAAGGAAAAATTCAATCAGAACACAGAACCTAAAGATTAGGATGGAGGCCAACAAGAGGAAGGATCCTAAAACATCCTGGCTTAGAATTAGCTGATTAAGAGAAAGTGGAAACAAGTAACACTACTCAGCTCCCACATCACCCCTGCTGACTGGCCTAAGTACTTCCCAAGTGCCTACCATCTTACTTATAGCAATGATTCATATATGAATCAGGAGGTGGTTGGCGATTTAAGCACCAGCCTACAGATTGATCTAGAGGAAGTGTATACATCCCTTCAGGAGCGTCTCCCCAGTAAAGCCCCTGTCACAGATGGTGTACTGAAAGATGTATTCAAATGAAATCTTGATGTTTTGGCTCCTTTGCCAACTATCTCCAATAAACTGAATTATGCATTTTACCTCCTTCATGGCCCTCTTTCATAATGTACCCATTTTAAGACGCAGGATCGATCGGATCCTCTACACAGTTGTCAGATCTCCCTCATTGACTCCACAGCCAAAGTTTTGGGGAGAGTGATTTTTAATTGGATTAGAACTTGGGCCATTGACCAGAATATCCTACATCTTTTGCCAGTAAGGGTTCAGGGAGCACCTTAGTACGGTGGAGCAGCACCTGGATCTTGAACTAACTATGAGTAAATGTAGTGACGAGACAGTGCCACTGTACCTTTCCTTTATGGACCATCAGGTCCAACCTATGGCACATTGTTAATTGGCAAAGGTATGAATGCTGTCTGGGTAAATTGTTTTATCTACTTTTCACCGTAATCTAACTGCCTTGGTTATATTTGGCCCAAACAATGTACAGTCTTTCAGTTTAGACAGTAGAGTTTGACAGGAATGTATTTTGGTGCCAATCTTATTTATATCATACATCAATGACAAGCGAACACCTGAATGCTTGTGACTAGGATGTACAGCTAAAAGGTATTCTGCAAGTACCGGCTTGTATGCCAAGACTCTACATTACTTTGTGAGTTTTATGAGGGAATTAGGCCTGGATGGTAATTACTTAAAGTCCACATCATGGTCTGTAGACCTTACAGGTATAGATTGAGCCCAGGCCATATCAACTGTCTTAAGGTATCTACAGTTTAAAGTTTTCCATACTGTGTGGTTCGCTTTGATTCATTAGATTG
The DNA here is from genome assembly GCF_031143425.1 of Pleurodeles waltl. Classification (NCBI taxonomy): domain Eukaryota; kingdom Metazoa; phylum Chordata; class Amphibia; order Caudata; family Salamandridae; genus Pleurodeles; species Pleurodeles waltl. Next base: position 805,210,680 of record NC_090449.1, on the reverse strand, counting down.
AAGGAACTCAAATCTTTCTACTAGGCGGCTGAAACCTATTCTATCTACGTAGCACTTTTTAACTTGACCTCCATGAAAGGGGGTAAGCCTGTGTAAGCCTTTCTAGATATTTATAAAACTCAGTGCATCCCTGCTGCTACTTAAGGTGCAGAGGTCCGGGGATATCCAAATACAGATACTATCCAGAGTGAAGAAAATCATTTTTGCAATAAATTCATATCCCTACCACCTAGCTGCCCCCATTTTGTTTTTCATGAGCAATTTGAATTCACCGATGTTTAGTCCTTCATAAAGCTATCACATTTGATGATATGGCTGTCAATTCTGAGGCAACTTTTGATCAACATGTGACTGTAAGGAATGCCTTTGCTGTGACAGCGATGAGCATTCCTGTACTTTCATAGCTTTAAAATTGTTTTTTTTTTATATACTTGGGCAAGGTCTCTCTTTTTACTAACCCTAACCGTAGAATCCAACTAGATAAAATATGGCTGAACTATGAATGCCAGGCACTCCCAGAGATATTCCATGAACATCACAAGTCAACAACTAAAGAATACATGCTTTTACAGACCACCATTGGTATTGAACCTTATTTGCTGTACACCTTTAGCCAGTGGGAGAGGTTCCTACTGCTGGTGTTTAGAATTGGTTCCATATGTACCCTATTATACTTTCCCTAAAGACAATTTGGGAGGAACAGCCATCCTGTTTGTCCATGTGATGATATCTTCAAACAAACATTAATCCCTTTTATGTTTTTCGTAAAATTTACCAAGATATACCTCTTGCCAGGTCAGACCACTTATAATTTCGAAGAATATAGACCCGCTCTTATTTTTTTATGGATCCTGAAGTTCCAATAATATGTTTGCTGTTACTTCCTTTTACAAAAGTATTGCTATAGATACAAATCTATGTATTTTTAAATGTTTGTATTTTTTTAACCTTTTGTAATGTAATATATATGCTTTTATGATTTAGGACCGGATTTAGATGTTGGCGTAATAGTTCCACTTCTGGTTTTCCAACGGAAAACCCATCTGCCGCTTTAGCAGTCAGCCTGCCCAATTTAGATGTTGGTGGGACAATAGGCAAAACACCACCTGAGCACCGCTAACTCTGCCAGGATTCTCCAGCCATCTTAATGGCTGTATTGGAAAGAGGGGCTTGAGGCGGGACTCCAGGCACCTTTCCTACTGCCAGATTTGGATGTGTCATACCGCCAAGCCCACTGTGGCAGTTCTGACTGCCACACCTGAGTTCATGGATTGAGGGGGAAAGGTGCCCAATACTTAACTTTTCCTACGTTTCTGCTTCTGTTTTCAACTGGCCATGACAGGACAGCACCTTTCATCACTGCTGCTACTGGACCACAGAGAAAACAGCACCCCCCCTTCTTTGCCGGACTCCAAGGTAGGTAACCTGCATTAGTTGGATACATTGTGTGGGACTGCATATGGGCACTGCAGTCATATACATGTCCAAGTAATTTTTAAAAGGACTGTGACTTGCATATGTCTGGGGCACATTTGTATGTGACATGGATGGGACACTCTGGCACATAACACATATCTCACACATACACACCTGTCATGGTGGTGTCAGTATTTGCTGACAAATGAATGCTGGCACCACAGTGACAGTACATTCCCACCTGTCCGCTGGGTCTGTGTGCACATTGTGAGGGTATCTCTATCTGTGATGCTATGCTGCAAAGTGTGTGTGAGTCAGTACGTCTGTGTGATTGGTTGTTTGAGGCAGAGGGAGCTGGAGTGAGTGATGTGGTTGTGCCTGTATGTGAGCTACTGGCATGTGGGTTTGATGTTGTGCATGTTTGGTTTTGGGTTGTGTTGCTGTGTGTCACACTCAGGTGAGTGTTGTAGTGTGGGTGTTGTCATGATGTGTGTAGTTGTGCTTCTATGTGAGTGTGTTTGTGTAGATGAATGTGTAGTTGTGTTGATTGTTGAGGTTGTGTGTGGGTGCAGTGTCAATGATGTGTGTTGTGTGATAGATGTATGGCAATGCCTGTTTTCAGCATGAATGTGTTGTGGTGGAATGGCAATGGATAATTGTGTGTATGTGATGTGGTGTGTAGTGCAGGGGGACACATATGGCTAAGGTACAGTGGGTGTGTGTCTTACCTCTATTCCATTTCTGCTGCAGTTGTATGGTGGGTCCAGTAATGGTCTCTCTCCATCAGCAATCCGCTGCCAGAACACCACCTTCAGGACAGTTACATCTAAATATGGTCAGTGGGAACCTACTGGCTTGATGGCTTGGAAGAGCACTCGGTCATTGCAGCCATTGACTCAGCCGCAATAAATCTAAATACGTGTGCTGTCTGCCATCAGCTTTATGGAGTACTTGGGACTGCAGTGGTGGATTGGGGGTAATACCACCAACATCTAAATTAGGCCCCAAGTCTCTCAAGTGAATAAAGTATTTTTAACTGACTGACTATGGGCCTCATTTGGAGTTTGGCAGATGGGTTAGTCTGTAACAAATGGGTACAGAGCAGTCAGGCGTAACTTAGAGGCAATGTGTAAAGTATTCATTCAGCACTTCAACCAGTAATAAGGTGAAAACACAGCACGAGTAAAACCCCACACCAATTTAGAAAAATAGAGTAGCTATCAATAAATAAAACAAGACCAAAATGAAAAAATCCAATCAGTAGAAATAGAGATATGCAATTTTATATGTTTGGTTGAAAATAGCTCCAAAAGGACTAAGGTGGTCATTACAACCCTGGCGGTCGGTGTTAAAGCGGCGGTAAAACCGCCAACAGGCCGGCGAAAAAAAAAATGTAATCATGACCATGGCGGAAACCGCCAACAAAGACAGCCACTTTAACACTCCGGCCGCCACAGCGGTACAAACAAACACCGCAGCGGTAACCACCAACAGACAGGTGGAAGACAATGTACAGCCCACAGTATTACAACAGGCCAATCTGCACTCCGACCGCCACGGCGGTACAAACACCGCGGCGGTAACCGCCAACAGACAGGTGGAAGACAATGTACCGCCCACAGTATTACAACAGGCCAATCTGCACTCCGACCGCCATGGCGGTACAACCAAACACCGCGGCGGTAACCGCCAACAGACAGGTGGAAGACAATGTACCGCCCACAGTATTACAACAGGCCAATCTGCACTCCGACCGCCACGGCGGTACAAACACCGCAGTGGTAACCGCCAACAGACAGGTGGAAGACAATGTACCGCCCACAGTATTACAATAGGCCAATCTGTGGTTCTAAAAATTCTGGACCCATGTAATTTACTTTGCCACAGCAGTACGATTTTAGTATCAAAAGACCGATAATGACTAGTACACTAAGCATGAGCATTTACGCTCAATTCCAGCAGCGTTTTCACCTCGAAATCGCCATTTTCGTCCTGCACTTGTGGCTCCCATTTTATACACGGCAGCCATTTTAAAAAGTTGCCCTCACATAGGCTTACAATACAGTCAGATTTGATTCCAAGGACACGTACACCTTGATTGACTTTTCTCTGACCTGGGCAAGCTGGAACCATTGCCTCAGGCCAAACCTGTTTGGTCAGTCCCTCTCCCAGTGGCCGAATCAGATAGCATCAAGGCACACCATGCCATAAAACCCTTATTATCGCTCACATACCCTGCCTAATCTTGCTCACACCTGCACCTGCTCTTTTCTTCTTCTTACTTTACGAGGGGGAGTTGCCCGTTTTTATTGGGGGTCCACACTTATCTGATGTAAAATACTAGGCCTTGCCGGGTAATTTATTATGGGTTTGATGACATGAAATATGAGGTTTCATCATGACACTGTTTTTTCCTTTGTAGTGAAAACATGTGAATGACCAACCAAAATGTCAAGAATGTTTGCCTGAAGCTTAAAAAACTGTATATAAGGAAACCTGATTTTGCATTGACACACAGTCTCCTGAGAACATACAAACTGTGCTGTTGTACTTCTAGGACGCTTGTTACTTGGTTGCAGCCAATAAAGTCGATCTTTGACTTCACCTAGAAGACTCTGAGTTTCTGTGGTCTGAATCAGGAAAGTACCCGAAGTCTTTGGGTGTACCCTGGCACCGCTGGGTTACCGGATCAGTACCGGTTCTGAAAAACCCAGTACCTCAGTTGGCGCCCAACGTGGGGCGATACCAGCGGTACCGGTCCAAGCCTGAGGTCCGTGAGGAGCTTCGTGTGAAAATTCTGGAGGAAGGCTGCCACTTCATCGACCCCTGCATGTCGACGTGGTCCGAAAGTGTTTGCTGCGAGGTTCCCCGCTTCCCGACGGCTATGAAGGACTGCTGCCCTGGCTATCGCCCTGATTTGGACCCTTGATGTTTGGTAGAGCGAAACGATAAGACGAGTCTTCTGGTGACGTCATCGATATTTTCAGTTAAGTATAAGTGGAGCGTCTCCCAGTCCTTAGTTGGACACTTGGTTTGGTCCTTAGTTGGACATTTGGTTTGGTATCCCTTCGGGATCACTTTGATTTGGAACTTGCAAGTACCAAAGCCGAAGGACTCGTGTATTCACGAGACTATCGTAAACGATAATCCTTTGAAGTTTGAAGCTAGACTAGTGAGCGAAGATGCCTGGTCTTAGCAGACTTGGAAATTTGTTTTGTCTTGGTTGTAAAAGGGACTCCCGGTTGGAGGACTCATGTCCGGTTCCTCCGATTGGAACTCCAACCTATGAACTATATGTGAAGCACGGAGTAGGCCCTATCACATATAATGAAGTATGGATCCGTTACACCAGAAATGATGGTGTTTTAAAATGGCCCCAAAAGGGTAGCTTTGACACAGAAATCTTAGATAACCTCGAAGTTAGACTTTTTAAGAAGAAAGCCCGGCCGGCAATGTTTGATTCTTTCCGCTTATGGCGTAAGGAAGCCAAGCAAAAGGAAATTAAATTAGCTAAGAAAAATAAGAGAGAAAAAGGTATTTCGATTATGCAAGCTGCTATACAGTTTAAAGATAACGAAGTAGAACAGTTGAATGAGCAGTTGCATAGGCGACATAAAATGACAGATAAATGCTATCTAGTTTTGCCGCCTCTTCAGCAAGATGCAGAGTGCTTCATCCTGCTTATGGCGGCCTCAGTAGCGGCAGTGCTTGCGGCACTCATTGGACTGCGGTGCTGGTGGGTGGCTCAGTGAACGTGCTGGTGGTGTACTGGGCAGCGGTGCTGGTGGCGGCAGTGTCCTGGGCAGCGGTGCTGGTGGCGGCGGTGTCCTGGGCAGCGGTGCTGGTGGCGGCGGTGTGCTTGGCAGCGGTGCTGGTGGTGGCGGTGTGCTTGGCAGCGGTAATGGTGGTGGCGGTGTCCTGGGCAGCGGTGCTGGTGGTGGCGATGTCCTGGGCAGCGGTGGTGGTGGCGGTAGTGTCCTGGGCAGCGGTGCTGGTGGCGGATGTGTCCTTGGCAGCGGTGTCCTTGGCAGCGGTGCTGGTGGCAGCGGTGTCCTGGGCAGCGGTGCTGGTTGCAGTCTTGTCCGCCGTGCAGGTTGGCGGCAACTTCCCTTTCTTTCTGTGCCCCTTCCCCACCATGGATGTTGGCGCAGCTTTCTTCCCACTCCCAACTGTAGTCCTGGGAGGGCCCTTGGTGGCGGATGTCTTACCCTTCTCTCTCCGGGCAGTGGCCAACTTCTTATGCTTCTGAGGTGTGGGACTGTCCGTGGTCTGGCTCCTTGGGGCTGGCTGCCCTGCTGCTTGGTGCACTCCAGAAGCTGGTTACTGCTGGCACCACTGTTCCCGCTGATGTGGTGGCTGAGGTGCTGGGTTGGGACCTGGAAAGGTGGGCCCTAGGGTACTGAAGGAGTGGGGGAGGTGAGGGGAAGAAGTCAAGGTTGGACAGGAAAAGTTTTTTAGACACACTTGGACGGGTAGCTAAAGGGGGTTTGGGAGTGGAGGAAGAGGTAGTGGTTGTAGGAGGTGTTCGTTTGGTGACTTTGGGTGAAGGTGCATGGGCTGGAGGCTGTCGTGAGGTGGATGGCTGTTGGGTGGGTGTGTGGCTGAGTTTGTGTACCGTGGGAGGTGGGCTCACAGACACACTGGGAGAGGACACGGGATGTGTGAATGGTAATGGGGGTGGTGACTGCACGTGAGCGGTGTGTTGTGATGGGTGTGCTGGTGATGGATGTAGTGGATGAAGATGTAGTGCATGCAGGTGTGAGTGGAGACATGGGAGGGAGGAGGGAGACGAGGAGGAGGGGGACACAGTGGAGGCAGTGGCTGTTGGTATGTCTGCATGGGTATGATGCTTGTGTGAGTGCCAGTGGGATGTGTGGTGCTTATGTTTGCCAGCGCTTCCCTTGTGTGTTGAGGTGTGTGCATGCTGGTCTGATGGTCTGCTTGGGATAGGCTGAGGTACAGGGGATTGGGTCTGGGTGGAGGAAGTTGGAGGGGGGAGGCTGGTCACAGGGACAATGGCTGCCATCAGTGCTGAGGCCAGAGTCTGAAAATCTCGCTGTTGGGCTGCCTGACCTGAATGAATGCCCTCCATGCATGCATTGGTCTGTTGCAACTGCCTCGCTACACCCTGGATGGCATTCAGAATGGTAGACTGCCCAACAGTGAGGGATCTGAGGAGGTCAATGGCCTCCTCACCGAGGGCAGCAGGGCTGACAGGGGCATGGGCTGAGGTGCCTGGGGGGAAGGAGATGCCCACCCTCCTGGGTGAGTGGCCACGGGGCAGACGCTGAGGGGCTGCTGGGAGGGCGGTGCTGGTAGGGGGGTGGCAGCTGTACCTGTAGATGCGGGGTACAGAGGGGCCCACCACCATAAGGGAGCTCCCATCAGAGGAGGAGTCCGTGTCGCTGGTCTCAGCTCCTGTCCCCGCCGTGGTGCTGCCCTCGCCCTCCGTCCCACTGGTGGCTTCAGACTCCGTTGTCTCACCCTCCAGGGTCATGTGGGATGCAGCTCCCTCCTACTCTGGTGTCACCTCTCCTCCGCCTGATGATGCTATTGCACACTAGAACAGGGAGACCAAAAAAAGGGGGGGAAAGACATGTTGAGTGCATGCAATACTGCTACCGTTGGCAGACACTACAGACACAGAAGACCTCTGCACTACGCTGTGCACTTATAGTTCCTAGATTATTCACAGGGCCATAGGGTACAAGGCCTATGCCCGATTGCTGCACACATGGAAGTCACATGAGCCTGACTAGGTGTAGTTGCCTCTGAACACTGGTGGGGTGGGGTGCCATGTGGCATGCCTTACGAAGGGACCTTGCCAACTAAACTCACCCTGGCCTAGGTATCACAGCCCGCTTCCCCCACCCAGACACCTCGTAATGCATGCTGAATCAGCTGAATGAGAGTGTACTCACCCCCTTGTGGCTGCTGTGATGCTCTCAAGCTCCCATCCAACTCCGGATAGGCCACTGCCAGGATCCGGAACATCAGGGGGTCCATGGTGCAACGGACACCCCTCCCCAGCTGGACCTCCACCGTCTTCTTGCTCCAGCGGCAAATGTCCTCCCATCTTTTCCGGCAGTGGGTGCTCCGTCTGTGGTGGACACCCAGGGTCCGGACGTCCTTGGCGATGGCACGCCAAATATCCTTCTTCTGGTGGGTGCTGACCTAGAGGAATGGTACAGGGGAAAAGGAGAAGATATAACCGTCCGGACAGTTAGTCATTGGCCTGCTTTCCTACCCTTGCCATGACGCACATGCACTCACCATCGTTTCATGCACGCCTCATTCTCCCCCCCCATCTTCCATCCACACCACTCCACACAGGCATTGCCCATACAGCATACTCACAGTGTACTTACCTGTTTGTCTGGAGGACCGTAGAGTAGCGTGTACTGGGGGAGGACCCCATCCACTAGTTTCTCCAACTCCTCTGTGGTGAAGGCAGGGGCCCTTTCCCCAGACACATGAGCCATTGTCTCTTCCTGACTGAGGTCACAGCAGCACTTGCAGTGTAGGTCCTCTCCTGTCGAAGATCAGGTATCAAGTGATTGAACAGACAGAAAATGGCGGTCACGTCCGCAGCGGTGCGAACCGTCATCGCCGGTGTACATCGTCATTGGCTCCTGGCACCCATAGGGTCCAATGTTAACCAATGCAGGATTGCGCCGCAGTCGTCGACCGCCTACGGCAACGGTATACAACACCAGCGCGGTTACCTCATATCCCCTTGTCCCACATTAAAGGTCAGGCAGCCGCCATTTCAGGGGGCCACATGGCATTAATTTTAAATGCGTCACACATATCTAGGCCTTGCATACACATTACGACAGGGACATAGTGGATTGAAAAATGTGTGCAATAAAGTAGTGTTTTCGTACCTCAGTATTGGCTGACCCTCTGATCGCTGTTCTCCTCCAGAGAGTACGTCTGCTGGGGCATGTGAGGAGATGGCAGCATCCTCCGGTATAAAGACTGCTGGTGGACCTGTCGACAATAGAAGAGCGACATGTAATTGTCACCTACAGATTGGACCGTGCCAGAAACCTGGAACTGTGTGCCCAGTTGGAGCCGGACCTAATGTCAGCAATCCGCCATCCCACAGGTATCCCCCCTCTAGTGCAGGTGCTGTCAGTACTCCATTTCCTGGCAAGTGGGTCTTTTCATACGACAGTGGCCATAGCATCAACGATGTCCCAGCCTATGTTTTCCAATGTGTTGTCCAGAGTGTTGTCTGCCCTGCTGGAACACATGCGCAGCTACATAGTTTTCCCTCAGGTTGAGGATTTGCCAACAGTGAAAGGTGACTTCTATGCCCTCGGACATATCCCCAACATCATAGGTGCCATTGATGGGACACATGTGGCCTTGGTCCCCCCCGCAGGAGTGAACAGGTGTACAGAAACCGGAAGAGTTACCATTCAATGAATGTGCAGATGGTGTGTTTGTCCAACCAGTACATCTCCCATGTGAATGCCAAATTTCCTGGCTCAGTGCATGACACTTACGTTCTGAGGAATAGCAGCATCCCTTATGTGATGGGGCAACTCCAGAGGCACTGTGTGTGGCTATTAGGTGAGGACTTGGACCCTATAAGGTGTGACTAGGGGCCTGGGTCTGGGGTTGTCCCTAAGGGTTAGTGTGTGTCTAACAGTTGTCACTTAACATTTGCAGGTGACTCTGGCTACCCCAACCTGTCAATGCTACTGACCCCTATGAGAAATCCCACGACAAGGGCAGAGGAACGCTACAATGAGGCACATGGGCGAACTAGGAGGGTTATAGAGAGGACCTTCGGCCTCCTGAAGGCCAGGTTCAGGTGCCTCCATATGACAGATGGTTCCCTATTCTACTCACCAAAGAAGGTGTGCCAGATCATTGTGGCCTGCTGTATGCTTCACAACTTGGCTTTACGACGACAGGAGCCTTTTCTGCAGGAGGATGGTCCAAATGGAGGTGTTGTGGCAGCTGTGGAGCCTGTGGACAGTGAAGACGAGGAAGCAGAAGACAACAGAAACGCAGTGATTCATCAATACTTCCAGTGAGACACAGGTAAGAAGACATCACTGTCTGCTACATCTGATACACTTGTTCTACCTCTCATCTGTCTGTCACTTTCACCCAGTGTATGGAGCCTGAGTTGTCACTTTCCCTTTCAATTTCACAGATGTGGGTCCCACTGTGTGACATCTGCTTTGTTTCCTCATGGACTAGAGCTGTGTGACATAGGTATGTTGACAATACAATGGATATATCATTTTTGCTCAGTTATTGCAAATACACATTTTCGAAAGCACAGACTGACTCCAGATAGTTTTGTGATTTAAGGGTGTTTATTTAAGTGCTAAATAGTGGAGGGGGTTGTAAAATGGTCAGGGGTGATGGTGGAGGAATGTCCATGGCAGAGTCCAATCTATTAGTCTCACAGGTGCATTGTCCAAAGGGGCATAGGAAGTGGAGCTGGGGCAGTTTAAGGATGGACAGGGTGACAAAGTGGGACAAAAGGATGACAATCAGGGTGGTCTCATTTCTTGGCAGGGGTCTTGGCATTGTTCTCTGTCTTTGTCCTGGATCTCAGGGATCGCTTGCGGGGTGGTTCTCCATCTGCAGGGGGTGGGGTGCTGGTGTCGTGGCCCTGTGGTGGTGCCTCCTGTCCACTAGCGCCAGCGGAGGTGGTGAGCAGTTCCTCATCCAAGCTAGTGTCAGGGGCCCCTTCTTGTGCCACAGTGTCCCTCCTGGTGTTCATGAGTTCCTTCAGTACCCCTACAGTGTTGCCCAGGGTGGAATTGATGGCTTTGAGAGCCTCCCTGAACCCCAAATACTGTTCTTCCTGCAGCCGCTGGGTCTCCTGAAACTTGGCCAGTACCGTTGCCATAGTCTCCTGGGAACGGTGGTAGGCTCCCATGATGTTGGAGAGGGCGTCATGGAGAGTGGGTTCCCTGGGCCTGTCCTCCCCCCGTCGCACAGCAGCCCTCCCAGTTCCCCTGTGTTCCTGGGTCTCTGTCCCTTGAACCGTGTGCCCACTGCCCCCAGGTCCCTGCTGTCGTTGGGTTGGTGGGTTAGCCTGGGTTCCCTGTAGTGGTGGACACACTACTACTTGACGTGTCCTGGGGACAGAGGTATGGGCCCGCTGGGTGGGTGCTGTGCTGGTGTTTCCAGAGGGGGAGGCTCTGTTGTGGCTTGTGCCAGTGTGAGGGGAACCGACTGTCCCGAGGTCCCAGATGGGCCGGGCTGGTCCCCTAGATCCAGTTGGACAGAGCTGCTGTCATCACTGTGGGCCTCTTCTGTGGGTGGAGTGGACATGTCTGGACCCGCGAGTCCGGTGACGTTGGGTAGGGGTCCTGCAGGGGTGTAAAGGCATGATTATTGCATCTGTGTGTGCCATGGTGTGCAATGAGTGGGTGACCCTGTACCCCAGTGCTTGCAATCTTGTGCAGGACCTTGTGTGATAATTGTTTAGGGGTGTGTGTGGGTATGTGTAGTGGCCATGCATTGGTGATGGGTGTCCATGCTTTGTTGTTGCATGCAGGGCTTAGTGTTGGGATGGGTGGGTTGTGATAGAGGGACATATGTGAGGAGTTGGAGTGATGGGGGTGAGGGCGAGGGTGTGGGTATGTGATTGCATGCAGGTAGGGTAGATTTGTCTTACCAGAGTCCATTCCTCCAGCTACTCCTGTGAGGCCCTCAGGATGCAGTATAGCCAAGACCTGCTCCTCCCATGTTAGTTGTGGGGGATGAGGTGGGGGGCCGCCGGCAGTCCTCTGAACCGCTATGTGGTGTCTTGAGACCACGGAACGCACCTTCCCCCGTAGTTCGTTCCACCTCTTCCTGATGTCATCCCGTGTTCTTGGGTGCTGTCCCACTGCTTTAACCCTGTCCACGATTCTGCGCCATAGCTCCATCTTCCTAGCTATGGTGGTGTGCTGCACCTGTGATCCGAATAGCTGTGGCTCTACCTGGATGATTTCCTCCACCATGACCCTTAGCTCCTCCTCAGAAAACCTGGGGTGTCCTTGCGGTGCCATGGGGTGGTGTGGGTGATGTGTGAGGTGGTGTGTGTTGTGATGTATGGGGTGATGTTTAGGGGCATGTGGTGTTTTGTGCGTGGATGTGTATGTGTGATGGTGTTGTGTGCCTCTGTATGGTGCGGTTGTCTTTGCTGTGCTGTCTCTCTGGCCTTTGTCTAAATTTCTGGTCTTAAGGGTTTGTGGGTGATGTGGGTGTGTGTTTTATATTGTATTGGGTGTGTGGGAGTGGTGTGTGTATGTGTATCAGGTGTGTGTATTTGGAATTGTCCAATGTGGTTGTAATTTGTAAATGTGTGTGTATTTTGAGCGCGGCGGTGTGTACCGCCAATGGAATACCGCGTTGAAAGACCACTGCGTGGATTCGTGGGTCGTGACAGTGTGGGCGTATTCCTGTTGGCGTGATGGTGGAGGTTTTGTTATCGCCAGTTTATCACTGACCTTTGGTGTGGCGGACTTGTGTGGGTGTCTGGAATTTGGCGGATTCCGAGCTGTGGGTCGTAATAGCTGTGGCGGAATTCCGCGGCAGTGTGTTGGCGGTCTTCTGCACGGCGATAAGCGGCATTTACCGCCAATGTTGTAATGATCCCCTAAGTGTCTCCTGTGGATAGCTAGTCATGCCAGACTGGGGCAAAGTCACAAGTTCATGCTGACCATGATGGCGTCTGGGCCGGCTACAGGGACCCGGTTAGGACCGTTGATCAAGAGTATCTTAAATCCTGGTTGTGGAGTGTTGCAAGGATGTGCGCAGAGGATGCGTCATGAAGCTGAGATGATGCGTCAATTCCGAGGGGCTGAGATGTGAGGTTCTACGTCATCATCTAGGATCCTTTTGAGGAGGGCTTGCAATGCAAAATGTGGCGTCAAGGATGTGTCATGCAGGTGATACGATGCATCAGTCCAGAGAAGCTGCAAGACTGTGATGTGAAAAACTGCATCATTTGCTGCCGTCGATGAGCTATTTGTGATGCAAGGGCCTGCAATGGGGACGCTTTGCACAGTGGCGGCTCTGATGCTGGCTGTGATGTTGATGTGGAGTCTTGCTTTGAGAAATCGCAGCAGAGGCAATGCACTGGTTCTGCTTGGGTTTGTGCTGTGCAGCAGAGGTGATATGTCAGTTCTACTGGATTTCAGTTCCAGTTTCAAGGGTCCAGGACTGAGGTAGCATCACTTGACAGATTAGGACTCACACATGTCAGAGCCCAGGTTTTGGATTTAAGGTTGTTGGAGCCTTCTATCCCTGAGGCTCTAGCCGTGATGCCAGCCAACTAGCTGTTGGAGTCACTCTGGGGTCCTGGATTCAACAGATGCAGGTCCATCCCTTCTCACCAATGCAAGAGGGCAGCAGTTCAGCACAGCATGACGGGAGTCCTTCAGAGCTGCAGTTCTACATAATACCACTCTTTTCAGCAGCGTGATATTCCCTCTTGGCAGAGTTTCAACAGATCCAGAAGTGTACTGAAGAGTTGGTGTCTGGGGTCCATTATTTATACTTGAGCCTGTGTTTGAAGTGGGAGAAGCCTCTAGAGGTTTCCCTTTGAAGCCTACAGACTTGTGCCTTCTCTTTCTTGATTCTAGACTAACTGCAGGGGGTATGGAGCCCTTTGTGTGGAGGTGGGACACAGCCTATTCAAGTTTAAGTAGGGTTGTGCCCAGCTCCACTCTCCCATCCTGCCAGTGACCGCCCAGCCAGGGACACCTAAGCTCTTTTGTGTCTGGCTGTCTAGGTGGAATACAGAAGGCAAAGCTGCCAGCTACTCCCAGTCATGTGGCCCAGAGACAAGCTGCAGGCATTAATGGCTAAGGCAAAAATATGTTAACTTTTTTTTAAATTGGCATTTTCAAAATTGTAATTTAAAATCCGACTTCACTACGAGTGAGGATTTTTTATTACAATTCCAAAGACTCAAACATGAACTGATTACCTGCTCCTATTTGGGAAATTACAGTTCTAAAATGTGATAAGGTAACTCCAATGTTACACTGTGAGAGAGGTAGGCCTCTCAGTAATGAAAAACAAATTCAAGAGCTTTTCACTATTGGGAAATGTAAAACTTAAAAGTACATGTCCAACTTTTTAAATACACTGTACCCTGCACTCTGACTGTCCAGGGCCTACCTTAAGGGTGAGATATGTATTTAAAAAAAGGAGGTTTGGGCCGGACAAAAAAGTAGTTTTGCCATGTCAAAATGGCAGTTTTAAAACTGCACATAAAGGCTGGAGTGGCAGGCATGAGATGTTTAATGTGCTACTTAAGCCAGTGGCACAATCAGTATTGCAGACCCAATAGTGCCATTTAATTTACAGGCCCTAGGCAAAGGTGGTGCCATTTTAGTAAGAACCTACAAGTAAATTAAATATACCAATCAGATATAAGTCAATTCTACCATGTTTTAAGGTGAGAGCACATGCACTTTAGCACTGGTTAGCAGTAGTAAAGTGTGCAGAGTCCAGCAGAAACAATTTCAGCAAAACTGGAGGGTTGAAAGCAAAATTTACGGGAGAAGAAATGCCAAGGATGCCGGGTCTAACACTATTCGCTCAGTGTAAAACCTGTTTCGGAAAGAAAGTCAGTTATGAACATCCTCTATTGGACCTCCTCTTGTTAGCAGAAAAGTTACTTGAAGAATTTGTAGATCTTTTTCCTCCAAAAATAAATACTAAGGTGTCCCAGAGAGCTCGAGAGAAAGGTGTGGCAAGGTTATATAAGTGCGGGGGAAGTGGTTTCAATGAATCTATTAATTTGAGTATACTTTGTAATGGAAATCTGCCTTCATAGTTGCCATTAGCCGTCAGGCAGAAGATAATGACATTAAGGTTTCTCTTTTGCTTGGTCATCAGTGTTGCGGTACGTTTTAGGCCAAAAGATGGCTACTTTCTTTAATAAGTTATTTTTTTCTTAAGTTCCTCATCCATATGCTCTTAATTCAGGCTGGGTGTGGACATGGTATGCCCTGACATGGGTCCCGTGCCCACTGTCACTCAAACGAAGCTACACTTGATTGAAGCACCTCAATCAGGGCGAAACTAGTCTAAGGTTGATTGTGCTCCAGTTCTTGGAGCTTCTGGCCTTGTAGTTCGGGGTGAACTATTCTCATTTTATCAGGGTCAAGACTGATTTGCATATGGCTGGGTCCAAACTGAGGTGGCATGGTGTTCAAAAGAATGATTGGTTGGAAAGCTACCCTGAGCGATTGACAGTGATTTAGACTTACGGCAAGCATTTCTCCCATCACCTTTTGTGTGTTTGTTAATCTAGGTCAGGGATTCTCTCATTCTTAAAATTATTTACATACCCACTAACATTTTAACAGAATGACATATGTTTTAAAACTCTTCTATGACTAGTTAATGTTTTCTCTTTGAACCTAAGCTTTACATAGCAGTTCTCATCAAAGACTTATTAAATTGCCAAAAGTTGATCCGCATGGAAAACATTTGTATTGTTTTTTAAGCAGTTTGTCGCTTATTTTGAGTGTACTATCAACACACGGAAACATCCTTGCATGAGCATAAATGCATCATCCAGGCATATTGTTGTATACATGATTTTATTTTTTTCATTTTAGTTCCAGTCTCCAGATGTTCAGACTATGGGTAATATTCTGCATGCTAAAGAAAGCAGCTACTATACAACATTCAAGACTCTTTCTAAAGAGGTAGAACATGGTAAGGTATCATAATACCAATCTAAATTTTGGAATTTCTGTGCATAATAATTATCAACATATTAATTGTATCCACTCTATTATCATGTGCAAAAGAACTCTCAAATTAAGTAGTCAAACTAGTTGCAGACTTTGCTGTCATACACAGTCTGAAATTACTTAATTATCTTCACTTCTCAATCCTAAAATGTTCTCATTATTCCTGAATGTACTGAAAGGATTTTAATTTTCGGAAATAAGTCCTGGACTTCCTGGTGTTTGCTGTTTAACTGTGCATTTTCTGTGTCTTGAATGGTAAGTTCTATGGAACTGTGTGCGCATTACAAATTACATTTATATCATCCACGTCAAAATGTTTATTTTTAACAATGAATTACAAGAAGAATTATGTATACCTTCATACCAAAAATTGAATGTTTTACACAATAGCTGTTCAGTGAAGTGAAAGACTATGATAGTGGAGCTTTGTTTACTGTGAATCAATCAATCAAGAATCTGCATCCTAGCGTATACATACAGACCAGTGTTAAAATTGTTATACCGTATGACACCTCCCAACTGTCCACTTCCAACAATCATAAAACACACTCACCCACAAGCAGGCACACAACATACACATAAACATACTTTTTTACACTTAACTCAGCTGCCAGGGAAGACTATATTGCAGCTAATTGTACTCCATTTTATATCACGCTAACAGTGAATAATGAACTATTATTCACTATTAGTTTAATAAAAACATTGAGATAAAATAGAGTAGAGCCCTAACTGACGTTAAACTGCCATTGTGTTCCTGGCACACATTTTGCCACCTCTGATGCCAGGGGTCGCAATCTCCCTGCCTGGTGTCGTAAAGGGCAAGCCAGGGGTCGCAACTATAACCCCTGGCGACCCCTAAATGACATGCACAACTTGTATCCGTGCATGCAGATAGGCAGACATACTGCTGCTACTCGCCATATCGTGATCACAAAATATGCTGGCACCCCTCCACCAAGAAAAGGCAAACCGGGACCAATGCATCCACGCAGAGGGAGACTTCTATGCGTTCCCTGGCACTATGTATACTGAGAAAACACATATGATTAAACGTTTGGCTGAATGGACAGATGGGCAGAATGATGGATGTTTGGAGGTCACAGAAG
This sequence comes from Pleurodeles waltl, assembly GCF_031143425.1. NCBI lineage: Eukaryota > Metazoa > Chordata > Amphibia > Caudata > Salamandridae > Pleurodeles > Pleurodeles waltl. Next base: position 805,194,416 of record NC_090449.1, on the reverse strand, counting down.
GGATAGTTTGATAATAGGTGCTCGGTTGAGGTTCATTTTTACCTAATTTTTAGCTCTTGTGTGAACAGAATCCAGTTTGAAGTAGATCAATGAGATTGTCTACATCTAATGGAATCGTTGACTTCCCCTAGAAGAAATGTCTTCTCCTGGTTGGTGGAATAAATCACTCAATGCACATCTTATCTCTGCATCTAGATCTCCACATCTGATATTTGAAATGATCGACTGTGGCCATAATACAGTGCCCTCGATATGCTCATTCCAATTTTCAGCACTTTAATCATACATATTTGGCATTGCAAATTTTAACACAAGCTTCGCGTTTTGGTGTACCACGTTGATCACTGTACACAAACACGAATAATTCAGTCTGATATTGCCTTCTCTGAACCATTGTTTTTAAGATACCTCATTCCAATTGGTTCAAATGGAGAAATTAAATATCCCAGAGTGCAATGGTTTCTTAAAGGAAAGTCAAGGACTAAAACGGTGTGGTGTATAATGTATAAGCTATGAGCTCTAGGTATTCTGTCATATACATTCATGAACTTACAAGGCTTTTTGTAACAAAAAGCATCCTGTATTGATGTGGACAATTAAGCTTATTACATTTTTCTGCCACAGGGTAAAATCCCTTCTAAAGAAACCATCCGTGGATCCTAAGGTTGAATCCAGCCATCACCCTATTTCACACTGCCATATGTGCCTAAAATGACAGAAACAGATCATGCAAGATGGCTCACAGACCCCCCTTCCCCCGTCAAGAATGCAAGCAGATCTTGAATTCCTTTTTAGGTCGCAGCCTACTAGACAGTACAGTTATGGGAGTTTAAGAAAGTTGATCTGGGAATGCATTCTGCCCGTCACTTGCCATTGGCTTTGTGGTTTGTCACATGTTTTTTTGCTTCCCATTTGCTGACTTTATTTGCTTTAGGCTGTCCAGATTCAGTTTGAATGCCGTCTAAAGAGAAAGCTGTGTTCACTGAATACTTCCAATAACCAACAGATCTTTAAATTTTGTTCTTTTCTGTCACGTTTGCTGGGCATTCAAAGGCCAAGGTCATATGTCAAGCAATGCTTTCATGAGAGCCTGGTTATTTTGTTCTGCTTTGTGCTGACTTCAAAGTGACAGCATTTGGGAAATAGGAATGCAGCCTTTTTCCTTGGAGCCTGCTTATGCCCTTTTTAGGTCGAGATTGCAAGCGCTTTGACCTGTTGTAAGTATTGTGGGCTTTTAACAACGCCCATGTCACACCCATCACTTTCACTCATTCATGGGCTTGACTTTCAAAAATCCCCTGGTCATAGGAAAATGCTTTACATTTGTCCCGCCTGGAAGTTGTTTTGTCACGCCTTGCAGACTGCCCCGTTAAATGCATTGTTGCACGATTGCTGATGTACTTCAGCGTGGGCAAACACATTTTTTGTCTCTACCCTCCATGCTGCATGGCAGCCATAGTGCCCACAGCACGACAGGTACAATAGCGTGAACTCGATCGGTGGTATTCAAGCGCTGGTCACATTGTTCACATTTACCCAATCAGAGTAATTTCTTGTGGCTCTCCCCTTAACACTTGAAAGTGGTGAATTATTTACATAAAACAAAAATCTTCAAAGTGAAAGTGGCTGTCCTGGCACGGCGGGAGCGTCCATACTACAATATTCACTGCACTCAGGAAACTCGCCCCATAATGCTTTGCAGGACATTACTTTTAAAAAACATTGTTGCCCATAACTCACTGTGTTGTGGTCCTTGGACAATGGGACCACCACCAAAACGTTCAGCATAACACACTCTTTCTGTCTATGTCATCCCTGGGTTCCCACACTATGTTAGTGGGGACTCCAAAGTAATAGCCCATACCACCATTCATTATCAATTTAAGCTCTCTCAAGGCAGGAACTTTTGTTTTACAGCTGAAAAGTTATGTTTTATGGGCCTTGTTTGTACTATTGTTGCAGTAGGCCTGCTGGCCTTGCAAATGTGTAATGTACTATGCCCCTCGGGGTTAAATATATGATTACACTGCCTTACTTTCTCCCATTCTTTCTTTCATGTGGTTATGCTCTCTAAGGGCTGACTATATGGTTACATGACCATGTTTCTTCTTGTGGTGATCTCTAGGGGCTGTTCTGAGCATTGCAGACAACGTACAATAATACTCCCAATGGGACCACATTCAAAACACACGTTCTGTCTACATCATCTCTGGGTCCCCACACTAGGTTATTGGGGATCCCAAAATAATGACCACTCCCACCCCTCAGTGTCTTTTTAAGCTCTCTCGTGGCAGGAACTTTTGTTTTACAGCTGTGGAATAGCTTGTGCTTTAAGAGCCTTGTTTGTAATATCATTGATATAGGCCTGCTACTCTTGAAAATATGTAATGCACTATGCCTTCTAGGGGGTAAATATATGGACACACTTCATTATTTACTGCCATTCTTTTTTGTGTGGTTATGCCCTGTAGGGGCTAGCTATCTAGTTACATGACCATGTCTCTTCCAACTGCTATTTTTTTTGTAGTGTCCTCTAGGGGCTGTTTTGAGCATTGCAGTCAAAATACTATAAAACTTTTACAAACATTTTTGCTCATAACTCTGCCTCTGGTGGTCATAGGACAACGGGACCACTGTCAAAACTCTCTTTCTGTCTACATCATCTCTGGGTCCCCACACTAGGTTAGTGGGGATCCCAATATGATAACCGCTCCCACCATTCACTGTCTTTTAAGCTTTCTCACGGCTAAAACCTTTGTTTTATAGTGCAAAGAAGTCATGTTTTAATGGCCTTTTTTACAGTAGGCCTTTTAGTCCTAAAAATGCCCTCTAGGGTCAAAGTATATGGTTACACTGCATTACTTTCCCCAGTTTTTTTTTCATGGGGCTATGCCCTCTAGGAGTTAATATGGTTACATGACCATGTTTCTTACAAATTATATTTTTGTTATGGTGCCCTTTAGGGGCTGTTTTGAGCATTAGAGTCTAATGCCAAAAGTTTATTTCTGATAGAGGTTTAGATGATAATTGTTTGTTTTAATAATCTCTCCTTATTACAATTATGACCATAGTTCAGGCCAACGTAACATTCTTATTACACTACGACTGTTTGAACACTCTTGATATATTTGGGTGACCCTTCTAGTTTATTTCTCCGCTGTGGCTGTTTTGTGTTTTTTTGGGGGGAATTGTGTTAGCCAGCCATCAACTCTGATGGTGGGGTGGTGAAAGTGGTATTCTATTGGAATTAGCATGGCAGATTTAAATTAGGATGCTAAATGGCAACATTTTCCTTTTTTGCTTCAGATAGAGGAAGACGGTAAATATAAGTGCTTTAGTTATATGCAGGGCCACTGGAATTATATAGTAGGAACAGATGGGTTTATGAGGCAGGATTGACCAGTTTATGTAGCAAGAAAAGTCCAGTTATGAATTTACAATGCCAATAGCTCTAACTCAAGCAAACGTAAGACCTATTGCATTGCAAATACGTGTTTTATTTTATTTTAGACATAGCCATCTCAAAAGGTATCTTGTTCTTCATCTGCACAAAACATTTGCATGTTAGTTTCAAAATTATTTTTCTTTGCGTCCATTTAGCTTTGTGAAACTGCCTTTTCAGGAAAAAGTACAAAACCACATTTCAGGCTCAGCGTCAGCCTAACGTATGGTGATCTTGGCCATATTACACTGTTACACTGTCTATGGCCCATTCATTGTCAAGCACAGGATAAGATCTTTTCACAGAAAAGAGCCAGCCACATTGTAACACAATTTGACAATGCCTGGGTTTCACTTTGATTTGTAAAACATATCCTTCATTTATGACATATGTGGCAACTTGTTTGAAAGAGTTGGATAAGTTTAAAGGCACTTTCTTTCAAAGACTTTGGGCCTGATTACAACTTTGGAGGAGGTGTTAATCCGTCCCAAATGTGACGTATATACCACCAGCCGTATTACGTGTTCCATAGGATATAATGTACTCGTAATACTGCTGGTGGTATATCCGTCACATTTGGGACGGATTAACACCTTCTTTCAAAGTTGTAATCAGGCCCTTTGTGTTTGTTTACCTACAAAATAATTATGTATTCTCTCTGCAACTGATCTTTTTTCGGAACACATACATTACTGGATATACACTATTTCCTCATGCTTCCTTGCAGGCACTAGGGCCAGCAGCAATTGCAGTGGCACAGGGGCCAAAAACTCAAGGAAACTCTCGAGCACTGATTATTGTTGTATCTTGCCACTGAACAAGCAGTCCCAAGCGCAGTTACCTTGCAGGCACAAGGGCCATGATCTGGATGGTGCAGCAGGTGCAATAGTAAAGAGGCCAAACGCTCTATGAAACCAACTGAGCACCCATTATGGATATATTTCACCACTGAACAAGCAGTCCCTAGTGCAGTTTCCTTGCAAACATTAGGACCATGGTCTGGATGGTGCAGCAAGTAGAGTGCCACAGGGGCCAAAAGTTCTAGGAAACCCATATAGTACTGATTATTGCTATATCTTGCCACTGAACAAGCAGTCCCAAGCCGAGTTACCGAGCAGGCGCTAGGGTCATGATCTGGATGGCGCAGTGGCACAGGGGCCAATATCTCTTGGAAACCCACTGAGCACTGATTATCAATATATCACGCCTCTGAACAAGCAGTCACAAGCACAGTTACCTTGCAGCAACTACAAACATGATCTAGATGGTGCAGCAGGGGCAGTGGCAGGGGCAGTGGCACGGGACAGAAAGCTCTAGGAAACCCACCAAACAGCGATTATTGATATATTTCCCCACTGAACAAGCAGTTACAAGTGCAGGTACAATGCATGCTCTAGGGCCATGATCTGGATGCTGCAGCAGGTGGAGTGGCAGAGTGGCCAAAAGCTCCAGGAAGCCTACAGAACACTGATTCTTGCTACATGTTGCCACTGAACAATTAGTCCCATGCGCAGTTAACTTGCATGCACTAGGGCCATGATCTGGATGGTGCAGCAGGTGCAGTGGCATAAGGGCAAAAAGCTACAGGAAACTCACTGAGCACCGATTATTGCTGCATGTTGCCATTGAACACCCTGAGGGGCACTTTATAACGATGGCTGAAGGGATTGATACATTCCAGCTTGGGCCCATCCAATTCCTGCAATATAGAAAAATTTCTGCAACGGCACAGGAGCTTTGGCCTACATTTTCAGTGCCCCCCTTCCTCTGCATTGATAACCATGCTCTTGGAGGTGGTGGCGGTGGGAGTTTCATATTGCATACCTATAGAGCATTGCATGAGAACCTATCAGAGAAACCTCTGCTGGTCCAGTCTAGATGAAAAGATCTATTGGCGGAGTCATTATCTGAGCCAGATTGGAGCCGCATACATGAAGGGGTACACCTAGCTAGCTCTAATGCCCAATTTAACCTTCTACAATACAATTTTGTCCGTCAGACTTACCTCCCTCACAGGATATTACATACAGTTTACCCCATACACCATGACACGTGTCCCTATTGTAATAAGCTTGGGGCAAATTTCATGCACATGGAATGGGAATGCACAGCTCTTTCGACATATTGGAACTCAATATTGGAGGCACTAATAGAGCATCCCTATGGAGACTACAATTAAATTTACAATATCTTATAGTAGGCCTTATCCCCTCACCCACTCCAAAAGAATTAAGCAGAAAATGTGTTTTCCTTGGCCTTACTTCAGTGAAACGCTGGATAGCTATACACTAGCTAAGCCCGGAGCCCCCTGGATTTGGGGCTTGGTCACGGGATGTCAGCGAGTGGGCCTTAGCCGAGGAGGTCCGAATGAAGCAAGCCTGTACAGATGAAAAAGTGGAAAATGATTTACAAGCCTGGGCTGCTATGCTCGATTACCTTAAAAACCCTCCTACTGACACCAAAGAAAATAATGTAATTGATGGACTGCACCACTGCACGTACAATGCCAGGACCACATTACAGCACACATTAACGCAATAATTAAGCTTCTTCCCTGGATTTCACTATGGTCTGATGACACGAGAGATGGGGGAGGGTGGTAGGATAGGGAAGGTTGTTCAGGGATTTGTTTATCATGTCATTTATAGAAGAAGTTGACTGTTTCTCTTCAGATTTTTTTCCATTTTCTTTTTTTTAAGTGTTATGTACTTTGCATTTTTGTTCTATTACGAAAAAACCAGTAAAGATCACATAATAAAAAAAATAATGTTGTCACTGAACAAGCAGTCATAAGTGTAGCTACCTTGCAGGTACTAGGGCCATGATCTGGATTGTGGAGCATATTCAGTGGCACAGGGTCCAAAAGCTCCAGGAATCGCACTGATTATTGGCACATATTTCCACTGAACAAGCAGTCACAAGCACAGTTACCTTGCAGGCATTAGGGCCAAGAACTGGATGGTGCAGCAAGTGCCAGTGGCACAGGGGCCAAAAGCTACAAGAAACCCACTGAGAACTGGTTATTGCTACATGTTGTCACTGAACAAGCAGTCACAAGCGCAGTTGCCTTGCAGGCACTAAGGAACCACAATTTGGATGGTGCAGCAGATGCAGTGCCACAGGGTACAAAAGCTCCAGGATTCCCATTGAACACCGATTATTGCTATATTTTACTACTAGGCAAGCAATAAGGAGTGCTTTTTTTATTCTTTTGTAACGATTTCCCCCAAAGTAACACATTACCTAAAGCATCTCTGTATTAAAAGTTGTAACCTACTGGACTTTTCTGTTTGCCTACAACTTATCTTACATTCAATGTGTTTATATGGCACATTTTCAGTTTTTTTAATAGTCCTAAAATGCTTCTGAATCTGGACACTGTAGCACCTTAGCAAGGGCATTCTCCTTTCTATTACATTAGCACTTCAGCCGTTGTAAACATTATATACCTTTTTTTAAACTCTTTTATTAAAGAATCACTCAATCTCAACAGTGCAGCAGCATATTACACAAAATATTGCATGTAATACGACATGGATAACAGTTTTTGGTTAAACACAATAGACAACAGCACACTGTACAGTCTGTTCCCTGTCGCACAAACTATTTTCTCAAAGAAGGGCACTTTTATACCAGTTTCAGACAACCACCGCTGTCCCCATATTTACAGGCCTGGATTGTTCCATCCACCAGGACCTTTTTCCATTTGCATGGATAGCCCCTACTGAGGTACACTGCATGATGGCACCCATCAAGGTCTGTTTCCTAGTCAGCCACCCACAGTGGAAGGGGTGATTCCCATACCCTCACTACATTACTTTTCGCCACAGCCGCTGGTAGTGCAAGCCAAATTCTCTGATATCTGGACCATTGTACATTATCAGTAATGTTAAGAAGGAGGATTCATTTAGCTTACACTGAGACTTCCAGGTATGTAACCTGTTCTTGACACATACCACTTTTTCCCAAATAGTGATGGATTTTAGGATACCCTGATAATATATGGGAAAAAAGTCACTTTGTCCTTGCACTCTCTCTGAGACACAGTGGGAGTAGGTGCTCTCCCTATCTGATACAGTTGAGTCCGGGAGTAGTATACTCTGTGTAGGATTTTTAATTGTACTAGTCCTCATCTTTGAGCGATCCTTTGTCTTGTTCCCATGCTACCCTCAAGTACACTAATGGACCTGGAGAGTTATACACTGACTTCCTATAAAGAAGTCAGTGTATAACCTTCCGTCAGGGGGTACGACAGCAAGAGATCTTTCAACTGAGCCTCTTGAGGCATCTGCTCCCCCTCCACAATGTGGCACCTCAGCACTATACCAATTGCATATGTCTGAACCTTTCAGTATTGTTCATTTCAAATTGTGCTTGCAAGGTCTTGCATGTGATATATGCCTGATCTCTCCATACATCACCCAATTTCTCAATTCTGATGAGAACCCACTTCATGGAGCCCGGAAGGCCTCCCCCTCCTTTAACATATCACTGTCCGATAGCGGGGTGAGTTCCATGAGTTTGCCCTCCCAGCCCAAATACCTGGTGGCCTCTCTCCACACCCTCACCACTGACTGAGTGTGTGGGGACAATGTCCATTTCCATCCAAATTCCACTGAATCTGCGCTGCTGACATTGGACCTGCAAGGGGAAGTCCAAAAATCAGTGGATGCTGCTGTTTTTGTATATAAGGTTCTCAGGAGCGTCTGCTACCTGGAGTTTTGCATCCCGGTCCCGGTAGTTGAATATGCGAGCTATGATGGTTTTTGGGGGACGAGGTGGTTTAGGCTGAGGTATAAATGCTTTGTGTGCCCTCTCCACTGAAAAGAACTTGGAGAGTCTCTTGGGGTGAATGGTGTTGATGATAAGATCCTCTATGAAGACATCCACACATTGGCCCTTGGCTCCCTCCGGGACCCCCACCACTCTGATGTTATTATGTTGTGCCCTACCCTCTTGATCCTCAAGTTTTTCTGCCATTGCTGTAGTCCGCTGTGTGAGCGACTGCACCTGGGACTTTTATCTCTCAGTGGTAGATTGAAGGTGCACAATATTGGTTTTCGCTGTTGTTACTTTATCGCTTATTTACTGGACATCAACTCGAAGTAGGACTATGTCGATTGTAACCGTGTCCGATTTGGGTTCCAGGCTACCTTCAAGGTCTTGTATTGCCACCATGGTTGCCCCCAGTGAAGGTTCCCCTGCTGGTGTTGGTTCCGCTCCTTGCCCCTCTCTCTCCATCTGCTCACTCTGGACCACATATTCGCCAATTTGTTAGTCTGGGGTGCAGCATTCCTCTTGAGTTTCACCATTGTGGAGTCTGACACCAAAACGCCACAGCCTGGGGTAATGGTTAGGGTACTGCACCCTCAACTTAGTGTAGGAGTACCCTAACCAGATCTTGGGTGTTACAAATGATAGAAGGCAGTTGTGGCATGCCCTAGCTGCCAACACATTGCATGATGGTTAGTATCAGTGTCTCAGTCTGATCCAATCTATACAGGCCACACTTTATCCTCTACGAAGGCAATTGGGTAAAGTAACTTTAGGTGGGGATCTGGGGGGCGGAGGTGCAACAACAGAGGGATCAGCCTTGCCCCCAGCCGACCACTCTATTGAACCGAAACCCCACTTTGAATGCTCACCAAGGCTCACTTTATGCTGCCTGCAAGTAGGGGAGAGGAGGAGAAAGAAGGTCCTCCCCCGTCTATCACAGGGTGTGGGCCTTGGTCACAGTCTCATATCTCCCTGTCCAGGCATCCACCAGTGCAGTGGGAGTACTCACTTGCCAGCGCTCATGCATCCCGGAGGCCTCGGGTCTATTGTGACACTGGCCCCATTATCTGTTGCTCCTTCAGGGCAGTGCCATCACCTCACATCAGGCCCAGCATGTTGCTCCCTTGGTCTCCCTTCATCATCAGGCCCCAGGCCATGTAGCTGGTGCACCGATTTCGGCAAGGAGGAGGGCAGGAGTCTTTGCAGGTGCCATAGCCTAGTCCTCTCAGCTTTTCCTGCTGCCGCCAGTATCCACAGGCCTCAGTTTACTTCTAGGTCAGATGAGTTGCAGGTCGACGCATCGGAAGGGGTTTGCCCTGCAGTTGTTGTCCCATCTCCCCGCAGCTGGTAGTCCCACCAAGTGGGGCGGTTGGGGGACTCAGTCGCTCTCCAACGATATCTTCCGATTCCCTCTGTCACGCGGCCGGGTCTCAGATGAGTTGTCCAACCTGGCCGCCGCTCCGATGTCATTAAGTGTCCTCAAACCACTAGACAGCCGTCTGCCGTTCTGGCTCATTCTATATTGCTCCGATTGCCTCAGATATCAGAGATTGTACCAAGCATTGTCAAAGCTGATAGGTCTCGCTTATGCAAGATCTATTGGCTTTGTCAATTTTTTTCAGCCATATTATACAGCAGCGTTAGCTTCAGTGCAGAATAACTGAAAATAAAAATAAAACAGTATAACGCGGACAACGCTGGCTGTCATACAACTTTTTTACATTACTTTCAGCCGTTTTCAACATAGCTAAAAAACATTAGCACAGCCTGTAAATCTCACATAGGCCTGTTGGCTTTGACAATGCTTCTTCTGGATTATAAACTCCAAGAAGCCTTGGCCCACATGCTGAGATTCTAAATATATCACTAATTCACTCTACTTTCAATGGAATCAAACATGACTTCAGTGGCACTTTTCCATGGCCTAGATTAAAGCCTAGATGTACTACGTTGCTTGCAGATTTTTTCTTTAGCTCTTGTTTGAATTGTCCTGCCCGTGTAATAAGTCAGTGTAATGACATGAGGAAGATAAGAACAGCTTTAAAAGTCCTGGGTAATTGAGGTCAGGCAATGCACTGTCCTTTTTAGAGCATCAGGTGCCACATTATCATTCAACAAAAAAAACTGAACTTCACCCAATTGAAAAACTTTGCTGAACAATTACCGTGATGTCGCATTTAAACATTGCCGTCAATGCAAATACCAGTGCCGTTTGTCAGATTTAACCAGCACCCATTCTGGAGAATGAGCTACCTGCATAGGATTGGAACCAATATCTGCCTTCAATGGGTTAAATGGCGATACGAGTCCCAATCATCAAACGTTCTGTTCACCAGAAGGCTGTATTGTGTACCTGACAGGAAAATAGATGTCCTAAATGCCGAAGCAAACCCCATTCTCATTGAAAGCAAAAATGAATCAATCCACATTGTAATCATTGTGAGATTAGACAAACTTAATTGCAATGTATAGGGCGGTTTATTTATGAGTGTCTTTTTATAAACTGAAGATGGACAAATCCTGTTTTATCATAGAAGCTGACAAAGGTGACAACGTTAATGTAATAAATCGGGCAGAGTACAATAATGAAATACTAAGGTTACAAGATGCTCACAAATGTTGCACGAAACACATCACAACTATGATTCCTGACATTATAGCAACTCTAATGAACAAGATTAAAGGCTAATATGAAGATGGACATATTATTCTCAAAGAACATATTTATTACCAAAGGACGGATTCCTGTTCGTATTCTTTGCACCAAAAATGACCATGATGAATATTTCCACCAGGGAGACCCCTTGTGTCTAATATTGGGTAATCAACTGAGAAAGTATAAGAATATGTGAAATTTTCCTTGAGGCCATGCAGTTAGACACACTATTATGACTTGTTTACTGCATTGTTTTGCTTGTACTGCTAGAAATGCATATATTCACCAGTTTTTAAATGTCTGGTCGGGCTCTAAAGCGTTGTCGCCCACCATCACTCTAGTTGTATAACAGATAGAGAACATATGTTGAAATTGCCAAAACCCTAAATATGCTAATAGAATCCAAGAGATTTGCCCAAAATCACGGGATGTTGAGTAGATGCTGGAACCAAAATCTGGTTCCCCTGTTTCAAGTCAGGACCTCCAGCTGTTCACACCCACATCTCTTACCTGCTGGAGTGTCCTGAACTTTGGAGGTGTTAAATATTAAAACAAAATATATATAATTGAGAACCAAGGAAACAAAATCACAATTTTAACCACGATTTAAGAGAAAATTAAACAATACGTCTATTAATCGATGCAAACAAAGGTTTAAAAAATACATAAATTAAAGAAAATAAAACGTGTACTCCTGAAACTGAAACCAAAGCAAAAGCAGGGAACATCTTTCTCTTTGGAGGGATCAAATAAACTATTCCATCTCCAAACTGAGCAACATTGATGAAAGTGCTGGCCTTTGTAGGGGGTACATTTACTATTCCCAGTCCATCATAAGCAACACTAGGGAAAAAGATGAACTTTTTTGGGGTCAGATTTTACTACTTCAACCCTGTGAGAAAACAGTGCTGATTGCAGAGGCCCCCTAACCCTTTGTCCCATTTTTCACTTTTTGCTGGTGTTTTCCTGCCTCTGAGGGTTCCCCATGGACTGCTAACCATTACCAGGGCCTGTGCTCTATATAAAATAAGTATGCAAATTAGGCTAATTATAATTGGCTATGTCAACCTACCTATACGTCACTAGTATCTGGTAGGGCATGCAGGTTTAGTGACCCCAGCATAGTTAGTGCACTGCTGGGGTTCCCAGGGTCATTTTAAAAGCAGGCCTGTCTTGATGGCTGCTTTTAAATTGAAGTTCCATGCAAATTCGACGTTGGAATTAAAAGTACTTCCACAGTCTTAAACTACCTTATTTTTACACGTCACCCCTAAGGTGTGCCCTATGTGCCCCTAGGGTTGGTTGCCATCTAACTATAAGCAGGGACATTATAAAAATAGTTTTATAAGCCCCATTGAGGTAAAATAGCCAAATGTGTTTTTCCCTCACTGTAGTGAATAGCCTCCATAGGCTGGAATGGGGAGACTTTATTTTAATTAACAAAGTCCCCTTAAGTGGCAGATACCTCACGTTTGGTATCAAACTAATTGTTATAATAAATCCCACAACTTGCAATTGTTGGATTTAATATAACTAGTTCAGGTAAAGAGTCTTAAACTCTACCTGAAAAGTTGCCAACTTCAGCTCTGTAGAGCCCTTCTCTGATTTGCCAGCCTCTGGCAGCCTGGCCAGGATGTCTTGATGAGGTGGGAAGTGGCCTGGGCTGAACACAAAGGATGTGACTGTGGGAGGAGAGCTACGTCAGCAGATGGGGATGTAGGAAGGGGGAGGGCTGCTGAACTGGTCTTCGGAGGCAGGGAAGGACATTTAGAGCATCCCTGCAACCCCAGACAATTGGGTACCCTCTTGATTAGATTAGGAGAGGGCAGGAGAGAGGTGTGTTTAGGATTTTAAGCCACACCAGTGAGTGGGCTTAGCCTGATGTAACCTCCAAAAATCAGGTTCAACCATGATGGATTTTTGAGGAATGTTGCTCCCTGGGATTGATTTTTGCAACACTTCCCAGGAAGTGGTAATCACGGGGGGAGGACCCTGCGTCTGATTGAAGAACCAGCCCCCCCTGTTTTTCTCCCAGGAGCAAGGATAAATATGGCAGAGCTGCACCCACACCTCAGATCCCTACAAGAAAGAACATCAGGAGAAGGACTGCCCTGCTGGACCCCTGACCTGCACCTGGACACTGCACTCTGAAGGACTGCACCAGCTGCTCACTTGGGCTTCATCACAAGAAAGACTTTGCCTAGCTTCAACTGGTTCCAGGAGGGACTCCCTGTTTGCTACAGGTGAAAGATTGTTAACCAGAGCCCCCTGCATCAAATCCTGAAGAAACTGACCAGCTGACTACTGTCCAGTTGCCAATTTGGAGTCTGAGCCAGGTTCATTCTGTGAGTTGTGGTCCACAAACTCTAGGAGCAACTCAGAGTGTGTGGAGCCTTGGGGTGAGCTGTGGACTACAAAAGAACCATAAAAGATCTTCTGGAGGGGGCGTGGCCATGATGGCGGCGTGAGCGGACGTGCGTCCTGGAGCTCGCTGCCTGGGCCTCTCCGGCACCGATACGGTCCCGGATCCTGCTGGATGAGGCATCCCTGAGTCTCCTGGGGGCGCCGAGAAGAACCAGGGGCCGCTCCGAGCGAGCGGACGGGAGTCTGTTGGGCCGACGGAAGCTGCCGGGCAGAGCGGTCAGAGGGGCCTGCTGCGCCCTCACCTCTATGGGTGCAGTCGGTAGAGTGGGCTGGGGAGCAGTGACAGAGCTCCTGGCCCAGCGACACTGAGGAGAGGAGCGGCGGCTCTGGTTGGTTCAGTGGCGGCTACCGAGCCACAGAGGTACGAAGCCGGAGGAGGGACTGCGGCCGAGGCCGGAGACACGTGGTCGAGGCCTCCCGGGCCTGATGAGGGCCTTTCTGCCTTCGGGGAGGCCCGACTGAGGCGGTGCAGGCTTGGAGGGGGAGAGATAGAGCCCCCTGGCGACGGCAGAACAGCGGGCCCGAGGTGAGTGGAGAGAGCACAGGTGCCGGGCTCGGCGAGACATTTCGGCCCACGGCACGAACGGGTGGAAGGTGGCTGTGGTGGGACATTAAGTACTGGATTGGGGCCCCAGAGGGCCTTGCAGTGAAGAAGCAGCATGATGGGCTGGCCCTGAGTGAGCAGCGGTGGAGAGGCCCGGCCGCTCACCATCAAGTAGGTCTGAGTGCCTAGAGAAGGAGCTAGGGGCCCCAGTAGAGGGCAGAGGCCCGGCTCCATGAGACACCTGCTGTGAGGCGCTGAGGTGGGAGACAGGTGCTGTTCTCACTTTTGTAGCGGCTGGTTCATAAGGCACAGATGGCGTCCTCCAAGCCGAAAAGGGACCAATCAGTGTGGGAGATGATGATGAGATCTCACCCGTCGCAGAGCAAGCCTGCCGACGGGGCCCCTCAGGCAAGGAGGCCTGATGACCGGGGTAAAGAGGAGGAGGATGGCGGGGCTCCAGTGCGAAGGGTTTTCTTACCTCCTTATTGGACTCGTTGAGGATGGACCTGCAGGAGCTGTGGAAAGACCTCTCCCAGGAGCTGTGGGACTTGCGTACAGATGTCACCTCGCTCGGGGAAAGGGTGTCGAGTATGGAGGATAATGAGATCTCCTGGGGAGAAGAGATTGAACAGCTGCAGCAGGAGGTTCTGTGTCTCTGGGAGCAGCAGGAGCAACTGTGAATCGCAGCAGAGGACATGGAAAATCGCTCTTGGAGGCATAATATCCGTATTAGAGGTGCTCCGGCCGGGGCGGAAGGTGAAGATATTAGGGAGTTAGTTACGGCCCTGTTTTGTTCCATCCTGGGCTTGGACAGCTCACATGAGATAGCACTGGATCGGGTCCACAGAGCTGGTCGGCCGGGTGGGTCCAGCGCACGCCCCCTGGACATTTTGGCTTGTGTCCATAATCTTACGACAAAAGAAAATCTCTTGCAAAAGGCACGCAATCTTCCTCAGGTCCAGTTCAGAGGGCACGCGCTACAGTTGTTCCATGACCTCGCGCTGCAGACATGGAACTTAAGCCTGTCACTGAGCACCTCCGTGCTAACTCTACGCCTTATACCTTGGGCCACCCATTTCGTCTCATGTTTCGATGGGGGGACCAGATGAGGCATATGAAGTCACTGCCAGAGGCACGCTGGATCCTGAATTTGGAGGAGGGAGAGCTGGGTTCTGGGCCTCCGGAGGAGGGCCTTGCAAAGAAACGGCCAAGATGGCGAAAGAGACATAAGAAGCGGAAGCAGCCACGACCGTCATCGTCCGAACGTGCGCTGGAGAGACAGTCTATGTTGAGCAGTCTGGCGGCATGGACTAGTTGCTAGATGTGAATTGTCCCTGGAGAAGTTGCTGGAGTGCGGGCAGTTTTCAGAGCAAGCAGCGAAGCCTGGGCGGCGGGGTCTCGGGACTTCGCGAGACAGTTTTGGGAGGTGTGGTCAACCCCTGTCTGGAACTTACCTCTTTTTGGACTTTTGATAGAGGACTTGTCTGTGTTTGATGTGCACCTGTTGTGCTCTTTGGTCTTGTTATTTTGTGCTCCCCCTAGAGGCCTTATCTGTTGTTATCCTGGCCCTTCCTCCCCGGAGAGTGCGCTTCTTCAGAGGGTGCCCCTGGCTGCTGCCCCGCTGGGAAAGATACCGCCCAGGGTTATATTGACATAACTACCCATGTCATTAAAATGTCTAAGTCTTAATGTAAGGGGCCTTAATAGTCTAACGAAGAGGTTGGCGATCCTCTCTGTTCTAGAGAGATCTCAAAGCCACATCTGTCTGCTGCAGGAGACGCATTTGCAGGCTGCAGATGCCCACCGTATGCGTTCCAGATGGTTTCCCCAGCGGTTTTGGTCTTCCGCCCCTACGAAGCATGCGGGGGTGGCGATCTTGATATCGAAAGCTTTTTCCGGGGAGGTAGTCACCAAGATACACAAGGTTAAGGGGAGGTTTCTGGCCCTTAGACTGCGCGCAGAATCATTCCACTTTACAGTTGCTACGTTATATGCTCCCAATGCGCAGCAAGAAACATTCATGAGGCAGGCTATATCCCCGATGCTTACTACTCCGGACAGAGCTATCCTTATAGGCGGGGACTTCAATTTGGTCATGGATAATGAGCTAGACTGATCTCGACACTGCCATGGGCAGACTGGGGCGCTGACACCTGCGGGGCAACAATGGTTGACTGACTGTGACCTTGAAGACGTATGGCGGAGGGCACATCCGACCCTCCACGACTGCTCATTCTATTCAGCGTCAGCCAAGACTTATACGCGCATAGATCTCCTCTGAGTTTAGTTCTCGAGTCAGGGAGACCTGGATTGAGCTTAGGGCTATGACAGATCATGCCCCCATAACCTTGGTGGCCTGTCTTGAAGTGGAGCAAGCCCGGGTCCCGGGGTGGTGCTTCCGGGACACAATGCTGCAGTCCCGGTCGGTGGAAGAAGCGTTGCGGCGGGTGATCCAGGATTACCTCAGACTCACTGATAATGGGGAGACTAGCCTAGCGACACTTTGGGAGGCGTTGAAAGCAGTTGTACATGGGGAGGCGATTTCACTCTCGTCTAAAGAAAATAAAACTAGAAGAGAGCGGAAAGCAGTGTTAGAGCAGAAAGTGTCAGAATTAGAACGCTCTCACAAATGCACTGGTGCCCCTAGAATCTGAAGGGAATTGGAGAAGGCGCGTCATCAGTTGAAGAGACTGGATTGGGACCGAGCGGAGCATGCAGTAGCCCGGCTCAAACACAAATTCTATGTAGAGGGTAACCGATGTGAGAAACTTTTGGCTCAAAAGTTGAGGGCTCAGCGCTCTGCCAATGCTGTCAAAATGGTGTGCTCGCCCGACTTGGGTGAAGCGCGGACTGATCGGCAAATCACTGCGGTTTTTGCAGATTTTTATAGAGAGCTATATGCAGCAGATTTGGGATCTAGCTCAGACCCTTCCTCATATCTCGTGGACTGTCGGGTTGTGCCGCTACGCAAACGAGATGCGGAGTGTCTTGACCAACCCATACGGGTAGACGAGGTCATCTCAGCGGTCTCCCGTCTTAAGGTCGTGAAGTCTCCAGACGGCTTCACGCCTCTCTTTTATAAGACCTTCTGTCCAGAGATGGCCCCAGTCCTTTCGCGGTTCTTCAGCTCCTTCCTCACGACGAAGGCTCCCACTCCCAGCATGCTGGAGGCCACTATCATGGTCATCCATAAACCTGGGAAGAATCCGGAGGACTGTGGCTCATATAGACCCATCTCGCTCCTGAATATAGATGCCAAGTTATTCACCGGCATCCTGGCGCAGCGTCTTAACCCTTTTATGCCTGGACTTATTGACCCGGATCAGGCGGGCTTCATACCCCGTAGGCAGTGTGGCAACAACATGACGAGGCTCTTGCACATAGAAGATAAAATGAACAGGTCCCGTAGGGAGGTGCTCCTTCTCTCCATAGATGCGGAGAAGGCGTTTGATAGGGTGCACTGGCCCTATCTCTTCCGGATGTTGGACCGCTTTGGGGTAGGTCCGTCACTCCTGACCTGGATTAAATGTATATATCAGGAGCCCAAGGCGGCGGTCCGCGTCAATGGGACTCGGTCGTCGCCGTTTCCAATACGACGGGGAACGCGGCAGGGGTGTCCGCTCTCCCCGCTTTTGTTTGCTCTATACATGGAGCCTCCGGGATGACCCCCGTGTTACCGGGGTTAAATTTGGGGGGAACTTCATCTCATTAGTCTATATGCAGATGATGTGATTCTTACTTTGGCAGAACCCATGGTCTCGTTACCGGCGCTAATGGATGCCCTTAATGCTTTTGGCAAGGTCTCGGGGTTTAAAGTGAACACACAGAAGTCACAGTTCCTAAATTTGTCAGTCCTACCGGAGCATGAGGAGGCCCTACGATCTAGATATCCCTTCATATGGACGCCGACACATATCCCGTACCTAGGTATAGCGTTGGCCACGTCAGCAACAAAGACGGTTAGCGTGAATTATGCCTCCCTTTCTAGGGAGATTTTGAAGGACCTAGGGCCCTGGGGTAAACAAAAGTTGTCCTGGTTTGGCAGAGTGTCTGCGGTTAAGATGACGGTTTTGCAGTGCATACTTTGTGTTTCAGACGCTTCCTCTGGCGCCACCGCCTCATACTATTGCAAAGCTTCAAGTGGCGATTTTGAAGTTTATATGGGATGGGAGGCCAGCGCGGATTCCGTGCCGCACATTGTGTCATTCTAAGGATGAGGGATGATTGGTGGTCCCTTGTCTACTGAGGTATTACCAGGCAGCTCAGTTGCGCTTTTTGCTGGAGTGGAGCCGGCCGCTTACGGAAAAGCATTGGTGCTTTATGGACCAGGAGGTGGCTGGGTCTCACATATGGAAGGAGCCTTGGCTCTGACGTAGACATAGAGCGCAGGGGCTCTATTCATCCCCGATCACGGGGGCAACCCTCCGAGTATGGGATGCAGTGGCGGTCAGACGACCTTCCCCGCTCCCTTGTCGCCGATTTGTGAGAATCCGGATTTCGCCCCGGGTTTGCAGTCAGAGGGCTTTCGTCATTGGAATGAAGGGGGTTGCAGAAGAGTGGGGAGTTTGTTTGATGTGGAGGGAATAATCCCTTTTGATCAGATGAGGGAGGATTATGGACTCACGGAGGCTGACATGCTGACATACTACCAGGTTTGACATTGTGCTCTCCAGCCGGCGGTCCGGCCCTTGGTGGATAGAGCGCTTACGCCTTTTGACAAATGGCTCCTGAGGAAGAAAGATGAATAACGGGTGATATCGCAACTGTATAGACTCTTGCATGGAGTAGCGCTTCCGTCAAATTACGGGAAAGAAGAGATGGGAGGAGGAGTTGGGGTGGGGTTGACAGAGGAGGACTTCCGGCATATGTTATACTGGGTTTACCCAACCCCTGCACCTACCTATATATATATATATATATATATATATATATATATATTCACTGAAAAAAAAATGGAAAAAAAAGGTTGCAGAGAAGTTATAATTAGGTTCTGAACTTACTTGTACAAAACCACAGAAAGTCTGCAGTTATAGCTGGAGTTTTTTCAAGTAAATATGGCTCTTGCCCTAAGAAAGCTATAACTCGCGCCCTTGCCATACACAGTTTTCTAATTAATAATGTTATTGCAAACTTTGCAGTGATATAAAAGATGCCATATGAGATCTCATCGATTACATATTATGTGGAGTAATTAGCTGTGCATGGTGAAGGAGAAGCTGACAACTGTAGGATATCAATCTTGCATGTATGCTGCAAAACACAACTGCCAAAATTATCTTGAGAAAATGCAGAACATCAAATTGCAAATGTGGAATGAAACATTACAGATGAAGACTGTAGAACATCAATCTTGCATTTATGCAGCAAAATACAAACAGCCAACATTTGCTTTGAGGCTGTCTCTTCGTCAGTGCTGCATATTACTAACATAAAACAGAAGACTAAAGCACAATTAGTTAAGCACATGTCATTCAAATGTCTACTGTTAGGATTGATGTCCTACAATTGTCGGCTGTGATGGTCCCTTATAAACTGGAATTGATGTTCTGCAATAATTTAAGATACATCTAACAATAGAGGATTGACATTTTTATTGTTTGGATAAATGATTAGGGCTAACTTTTCTTTACCCCAGATAAACCACTATGTATGTATATTTTATAAAACGGATGCTTGTGGGGTGCCACCCAATACCCACAAATATATATGTGGGCGGGGCCAGCAAGATGGCCAACTAGATGCCTCAGACACCCGGAGCTCCCACTCCATTTTAATTAATCCAACAGAATCCTGCTCTTTATGACATCCATGTACGGCTCCAGCGTGGCCCCGACCTGATCGGAAAGCTGATGGAAGCACCTGAAACCAGGAGGCGATGTTGAGCCTGGGGAACGTGTGCCTGCCTTTCAAGGGAGCAGCCTGTGTGCAGAGAGGAGGATGCAGCATCTCCCACGACCCGCACTGGAGTCTGTGGTGAGGAGGGCGGCCTCCTCACGTCCGAGAAGCCTAAGCCCGGCCCTCCTGGGGGTCCCGCCGACTATGGCCTGCTGCCTCGGGTGGATGTGAGGACCCCAGCTGGGAGTTGGGCCTGAATGGAGTGCAGGGGCCTGCCAGGCTGCGTGCAGCGTGCTGGAACTCTGGGGGCGGCTCCCATCATGAGAGCTCTGGCTGAAGATACCAGGGCCAGCTGTGACACTTGCGACAACTACTGGCGGCTGGCACTGGCCTGGGGGGAGAAGATCGGCCCGTCTCTCTGGGCTGGACCGGGGCCCCTGCGCTTGAGGACAGCATCATTCTGCCTCTGATTCTTCATCCATACCGGAGGCATGGCCCGATCGCCACAACAATACACAGCAACCTAGGGTCCTGAAGGGAAGGAGTCAGTTGGTATTTGCGGACCGGACACAAGACGGTGAGCTGGATAGTCCGGCTCCGGATGACCAGAGGACTAAAGGTGAGATAGGAGAGGCCTGCTGTATGAGACACTGCCTGGGAGGGATGTGGGGAGAGAGGTGCTCAGACTCCGTGAAGTGGGGACTGGGCCCGCACTGGTTCTGAGCGACATTAGACTATTATGAACACAATGTCCTTGTGAGAATCTTGGCCCTTGAAAGCTCAGTGGGCCCTTGGAGACATATTAAGGCCCTGAGACCTAACAGGAGAGGGGCTGGGGAGCCCCAGGTGCCTCGGTGCGAGCCTCCATGGGGCCCCTGGGAGGCACATGCCCTATTAACAATACCAGAGGCAATACAAATTACTACATACAGATAGAAATCGCAGCCATGTGCAAGAGTGGGCAGACCCCACTCCTGAGAACCTGCATCTAAGATCATGTCACAAGGGCCAACACCATTGGCCTAAGCAAGTAAACTGTAGTGCTTGTAGCAACTTGTAACCCTTTACAACAGCTGCACTGCAGGTGCCCATAGTGCAGAGTCTTGGGATCATGGGCGGTCAGCTGCCACCATGGTTAAGGATAAAGGACCCAAGGTGTTGCAGATGAAGAAAATAGTCAATTATGCCCAACCAGTACTGCCCCTAATGCAGACTGAGAAGGAGGGGGAACAGGGCTCGAAAGCTCTGGAACAGGGCACAGTAGACCCCATTCCTTCCTTGAGCAAGCTAATGTTGGCTAACCATGGCGCCAAGACTGAAGTTATTAATAAAATTGACAAAGCAGGATATCGCAGCTCTACAAGCGGAGGTAGATCACCTCTGTAAGACAGTTCTAGATCTATAAAAATGAACTACGCATCTGGTGGAATGTGC
The DNA here is from genome assembly GCF_031143425.1 of Pleurodeles waltl. Lineage (NCBI taxonomy): Eukaryota > Metazoa > Chordata > Amphibia > Caudata > Salamandridae > Pleurodeles > Pleurodeles waltl. The sequence continues at coordinate 805,173,305 of NC_090449.1, read as the reverse complement.
TGAAGACTCCAAAGGCCGCTCCAAAATAAACAATATCCACTTTGTGAGGTTTTTAGGGAGAGCGGAGGGTCTGTCAGCTGAACTATTCCTGGAAGAATGTATCAAAACAACATTAAAGCCCATAAAATTGTCTAAGTTCTTCTTGATCGAGAGGGCTCATAGGGCTCTGGTCCCCCTGCTGAAGTCAGCCCCTGTGCAATGATAGCCTGACTCTTCAAATTCAGGGACCGAGATGCCATTCTGCAATGTACCAGAACAAGGGACCCCTCATTGTATCATGATCAACCTTTTTTTATATTTCCTGATTACACCAGAGTACAAGAACAAAGGAAAACGTTCACAACAGTCAGGAAAAAGCTGAAAGCTCTCAATCTGAAATACGGCCTCCTGTTTCCTGCAAAACTTAGGGTCCAACATAAGGGGTCGGCACTGTTCTTTTTCAATCCAATTGAGGTGAATGACTGGCTTGATACTCTCCCACAGAACCAGGGACAAGATACGAATCAGCAGTCCTTCACATCACAATATCAATCCACACGACCCCGACAAAAGAGGAAGCAACAGAAAAATCAGGAGGACACCTGTCAGCCTGGCAAGATCATTGTTTGTCCGGATGGAACACTTAGATCCACAGAGGAGGTCCAAGACACGGGAGAGTTTTTTTGTCAAAGACGCAGCTAGTGACAGTACATATGCTGGCTGACTCATGAGGAGACTGGTGAGCCTGGAACTGTATACAAACTATTGATCATGGTAAGGTGGTATTTTGCTCAGGGGCAAAACAGTTGTGATAATGAGGATTGAGCCTCTGGCAGAGTTCAGCGGACCAAGTTGATCTGACAGATCGTGATGGAAGGGTGACATTACAGTAAAAAATCTGTCTATCCTGTATTTATATCCAACAGCAGGTAAGCTCTAGGACAGAGTGGTGTGATTTGGGGAGAGAGAGCTTGAGGGTGTTTAACCTCGCACTGTCTCTTACAACCACCACTCATTTGCCACATTTATTATTATTATTTTTTAGATGTTTCTTTACAATCTGAATCACATATTTTGTTACTGGGGGTAATGGGGCAGCTGTTGCCACCCTCCAATCACAGTATTGCTGGATAGGCGGGTGTGGCACTGCTGCCCATGGGGAGGGGGGAGTTGGGGGTTTATCAAGGTTCAATGGGTTTGTTGAATGTGGATGTTACATCTTATTCTTGTGCATTTACACACATTCGCTACCTCAGAACCATTATCCTGCTGGGATACATAGGACAAGACAAGCTATCACTGGTGGTGGGGCACAATGTATAACTAACTGCAAATGGGAGATTCAACCTTTCAATTGATGACGTGGAATGTCCGCAGCATATCCCAGTTAGAAAAACACAAAAGGGTCCATGCATATTTAAAATGCTATAAAACATCTATCACATTTCTCCAGGAAATCCATTCCTTGAAGAAGTTGCATTCCTGCCCTGCAGAAGTGTTAGGAGGGGGCAGGTGTACGCTAAATCCTATTCTGCTTATGACCAAGGGGCATTGATATGGGTAGCTCCAGGGGTGTCCTTTGTCCGTTGCAACCATATCCTGGATCCAGAGTGTTGATATGTGATTCTGTTTGGGTCCCTAGATGGCCTGGAGACATGCCTCTCAATAATGATTGTGGGGAATTTATTTCCACAGTAGCAAGGGCATCTTCCCCATCTTCGGCAGATCATATCCTATTAGCCTGCGATTGTAATCACTATCCACGACAACACACTAAATCTCGATTGACAGGTGTACTTCACGATCTAATACACGAGCTACGGCTTACAGACTTCTGGAGGATCCCAAACCCCCACACTGCACAATTATCCTGCTATACACCAGCTTTAGGCACATAGGCCCTCATTACAACTGTGGCGGTCGGTGTCAAAGCGGCGGTAATACCGCCAACAGGCCGGCGGTACAAAAATGGGATCACGACCACGGCGGAAACCGCCAACACAGACAGCCACTTTAACACTCCGACCGCCACGGTGGTAGCAACAAACACCGCGGCGGTCACCACCAGCAGACAGGCGGAAGACAATGTACCGCCTACCACATCACAACCTGCCAATCTGCCAGCTTTTCCGGGGCGGTTCCAACGCCATCAAAAGCACAGCGGAAACCGTGTTTGGAAGGGAAACCACTCAACACTCGACACTCAACGAAGAACCAGGACACCATGGAGCCCGAGTTACAGGTCCTGCTCATGATGGCCTACTTCCTCATCTACCAAGAATACGAAAGACTGCGGCGACGACCACAGTGAGTACTGCACCTAGTACACAGGGAAGGGGGGGAAGAGACTGATACACACACGCAAAACCCCCACCCACAACACCATACACACAAACACATGCAGCAACAGTACATTTACACCCCGTTACCCCGTGGAAGAAGGCAAGGACAAAAGGAATAGAGTTAAATCCGTGTAATTTTAGAAATAGGCAGACCTACATAAAGATTATAAAAACAGTATCTACAAAAATATACAATATGTACATAAGGCCGTACATTGTCCCTTCCAAATGTCCGTGGGCCACTGGGCCAAAAATCATGGGCCAACCCCACACTTGACTCCTGCCTCAATACGGAGAGAATACTGCAGGGGCATCAGGTCGAAAACACACAGGCACCTCAGGGGGATGGGGAAAGGAGGGTGGCACCTCAGACGGAAGATAGAATAACGCCACTGCTCCTCGAGGGTGCTCCATGCCCACAGCGATGTCCTGGGGAGTGCAAGAAGGCCACAGTCTCTCAAGTGGGTGGTTTGCCCACTGCTTGGTCTTGGGGAGTGCAAATCCACAGTCTCTCAGGTGGGTGGTCTGTCCACTGCTTGGTCCTGGGGAGTGCAAAGCCACAGTCTCTCAAGTGAATGCCTTCTTCCACTGGTTCTGGAGGGGGCCTTGTGCCCAGTCTGCTTCATCCTGGCAATTATAGGGTGAGTGGATGCCTTTCTTCACTGGTTCTGGAGGGGGCTTTGTGCCCAGTCTGCTTCATCCTGCCAAGGATTGGGTGAGTGGATGCCTTTCTCCACTGGTTCTGGAGCCTTGTGCTGAATGATGCAGCATTTGGGTTGTGGCAGTTCACATTCCCTCACCTGGGTGTCTGAGGCATGAGATTTCCACGGACCAGGTTGCATGATAGTCCATGGAGGAAGGGCTAGCAGTGGATGTTGGTGTGTCTGCATGGGTATGGTGCTTGTGTGAGTGCCTGTGGGATGATGTGTGGTGCTTGTGTTTGCCTGAACCACTTCTGTGTGTTGATTTGAGTGAATGAGGGTCTGAAGGTGTGCTTGGGATAAGCTGGGGTTGAGGGGATTGGGAGTGGGTAGAGGAAGTTGGAGGGGGGAGGTTAGACATAGGGACAATGGCTGCCAGCAGTGCGGAGGCCAGAGCCTGAAATGCTCTCTGTTGGGTCACCATGCCAGAGTGAATGCCCTCCAGGTATGCATTTGTTTGTTGCAAATGCCCTGCTACACCCTGGATGTCATTCAGTATGGTTGACTGCCCAACAGAGAGGGATTTCAGGAGGTCAATAGCCTCCTCACTGAGGGCAGCAGGGCTGACTGGGGCAGGGCCTGAGGTGCCTGGAGTGAAGGAGGTGCCCACCCTCCTCAGTGAGCAGGCACGGGAAACATGCTGAGGGGCTGCTGGGAGGGCGGTGCTGGGAGGGGGGGTGGCGGCTGTACCTGTTGTTGGGGTGGGCACAGAGGTGCCCGCCAGGGAGCTTCCGTCAGAGGAGTCGCTGTCTGTGGTGTCCCCTCCTGTTCCCGTCGTGGTGCTCCCCTCACCCTCCATCCCACTGATGTCCTCACCCTTGGTGGATTCGGCCTCCAGGCCCATGTGGGATGCAGCTCCATCTGTCTCCGGTGCCTCTGCTCCTCCGCCAGATGATGCTAATTCACACAAGGGCAGGGTGACAAAACAAAAAGGGGGGAGAGAAAGAGGATACACTTGGTCAATGCCAGCAACACCACTAACGTTGGCGGACATAACACACAGGTTACAACCAGTTACTAAGATAGTCACCAGCCCATGGGGTACGATGCCTAAAGCCATCAACTGCACACCAGAAACCCATAGGACCCTGCCCAGTAGTAGATGCCCACTAACACTATTGGGGTAGGAGTGCTTCAGAGCCTGCCCAACAAGGGACCTACCCTGCCACTTTCGCCCTGGCCTAGGGGCACCCATAGCCACATGCCCCACCCAGGTAACTCTTAACATGCGCAAAGTCAGGAGTCAGATTCTGTACTCACGCCCTTGTGGCTGCTGTGATGCCTTCAATCGCCCATCCAACTGCGGAAAGGCCACTGCCAGGATGGGGACCATCAGGGGGGTCATGGTGCGATGGACACCCCTTCCTCATTGGAAGGCCAGCCCCAGCTGGTTTTCCGCCATTTTCTTTGCCCAGCGGTGCAGGTCCTCCCACCTTTTGCGGCAGTGGGTGCTCCGCCTATCAAAGACCCACAGGGTTCGCACCTCCTTGCCAACGGCATGCCAAATACCCTTCTTCTGGTGGGTGCTGACCTGCAGGGAAAAGACAGCAGATAAGGGAATTAGTCAACTGTCCAGACTGTCACTCATGGCCCACCAGATCCCTCCCATTCCCTGACGCACATACATTGTCCACCTTACATGCTGCACTCTGGCCAGGATGCCTCTGCCCCCTCCCCTACATGTGGCTTACATACACAGCACTCCATACATTCCTGGCCCACGCATCATGCTCACGTGTACTCATCTGTTTGTCTGGAGGACCGTAGAGTAACGTGTACTGGGGTAGGACCCCATCCACCAGTTTCTCCAGCCCCTCCGCAGTGAAAGCAGGGGCCCTTTGCCCAGACACATGAGCCATTGAAACTTCCAGACACGTCACAGCAGCACTTGCAGTGTAGGTCCTCTCCTGTTGAAGGTCAGGTAGCAAGTGAGTGGATAGATAGAAAATGGCGGTCATGTCCGCGGCGGTGCGTACCGCCACCGCCGGCGTACATCGCCATTGGCTCCTGGAACCTATAGGGCCCACTGATAACCAATTGCGAAGTTGCGCCGTGGTCATCAACCGCCTACCGTGACAGCTCACAATGCCAGCGCAATTACCTCATTTCCACTCGTCCCTCCTCACAGGTCAGGCATCTGCCATTTCAGGGGGGCACAGGGCATGGCACCTAACTGCGTCACAGCAGGCATTGGCACGGCAACTGACAGTCTGGTTCAAATTTTGTTTCTGTAAAGTAAACAAATCATCATTAGCGCAATAGATGTGGGAATATGACCCTCTTCTCACTGTTCTCTTCCATAGGCTTCAACCGCTGAGGCTGAATATGAGATTGCGGCATCCCCCTGGCGTATAGACCCCTGGTGGACCTTGCGACAATGGAGGACAGACACATTATCATTACATACAGACTTGATCGGGCCACAATCCAAGAACTGTGTGCCCAATTGGAGCCAGACCTGATGTCAGCTATTCACCAGCCCACAGGTATCCCCACTCTAGTGCAGGTCCTGTCAGTGCTCCATTTCCTGGAAAGTAGTTCCTTTCAAACAACAGTGGCCATGGCATCAGGGATGTCTCAGCCAATGTTCTCCAATGTGTTGACCAGAGTGTTGTCTGCCTTGCTGAAACACATGCGCAGCTCCATTGTGTAACCCCAGGTGGAGGATTTGGCCAGAGTGAAAGCTGACTTTTATGCCCTGGGTCATATCCCCAACATAATTGGTGCCATTGATGGTACACATGAGGCTATTGTCCCTCCCCCTCCCCCCCACCGGAGAAAGGAACAAGTTTTCAGGAATAGAAAAAGCTATCACTCTCTGAATGTGTAGGTGATGTGTTTGGCGGACAAGTACATCTCCCATGTGAATGCCAAATATCCTGGCTCTGTGCATGATGCCTGTATCTTGAGGCATAGCAGCATCCCATATGTGATGGGCCAACTACAGAGGCACCGGGTGTGGCTAATTGGTGAGCCAAAAGTCCCTACCCAGTGTAAGTTGATGTCTGGGTATGGGGTTGTCCCTGACGTTTGGTGTGTGTCTAACAGTTGTTCCTCAATATTTGCAGGTGACTATGGTTACCCCAACCTCTCATGACTACTGATCCCAGTGAGGAATGCCAGGACAAAGGCAGAGGAACGTTACAATGAGGCACATGGACGTACAAGGAGGATTATTGAAAGGACCTTCGGCCTCCTGAAGGCCAGGTTCCGGTGCCTCCATCTGACAGGTGGCTCCCTATACTACTCACCCAAGAAGGTGTGCCAGATCATCGTTGCATGTTGCACAACCTGGCCTTGAGACGCCAGGTGCCTTTTCTGCAGGAGGATGTGCCTGGAGATGGTCATGTGGCAGTGGTGGAGCCTGTGGACAGTGAGGAAGAGGAGGCAGAGGAAGAAGATGTTGACAACAGAATCAATATAATTCAGCAGTACTTCCAGTGACACTGTAGGTTCACCTTACATTTCAGTTTTCTGTTGGACATTGTACATTGCAGCCTGATTTCCCTATGTCTATGGACTTAACTGTACTCTTTGGCATCTCTATTTTCAGATCTCTGTGCCCCACTCTGGCTCCTGCTATGTGTACTGCTTCCCACCGAAGGTCATTCCAAAGTATATTTCACTGTACATTTGAGTTGCAATGCTTTGATAATGTAGTACTAATACAGTTGTGAATCATTTGACAGACTCCAGATTAGTATTTGTTCCAAGGGTGTTTATTTAGGTGCTCATAAGTAGAGGGGATGTGCATTGTGCTGGGCTGATGGGGGAGGAAAGTCCAGGGTAGAGTCCAGTCTCTTGGTATCACAGGTGCATTGTCCAATGGGGCATAAGAAGGGGAGTAATGGCAGTTCAAGGTGGACAGGGTGCCAGAGTGGGATAGAAGGGTGACAATGAGGAGAGTCTTATTTCCTAACGGGGGTCTTGGCAATGTTCTCTGGCTTCTGCCTCGGTTGCAGAGACCGTTTGTGGGGTGGTTCTCCTTTTGCAGGGGGTGGGGTGCTGGTGGCCTGTTGGTCCTGTGGCGGGCCTCCTGTCCGCTAGCGCAGGCGGAGGTGGAAGGCTGTTCATCGGTTTGGCTAGTGTCAGGCGTCCTCTGTTGTGCTACTGCCTCCTCATGGTTTGGCCATGTCAGCCAGCACCCCTGCAATTGTGACCAGGATGGTGTAGATGTTAGTTAGGTCATCCCCGATCCCCAGGTACTGTCCCTCCTTCAGCCGCTGGGTCTCTTGCAATTTGGCCTCATCTGGCCCATCGTCTCCTGGGAATGGTGGTATGCTCCCAGGATGTTGGAGAGTACCTCGTGGAGAGTGGGTTACCTGGGCCTGTCCTCCATCTGTCGTACAGCAGTCCTCCCAGCTTCCTTGTTGTCCTGTGACTCTGTCCCCTGAACCGTGTACCCACTGCCACTGACCTCAGGTCCCTGATCGTCCTGGGTTTGTAGGGTTGCCTGGGGTCCCTGTAGTGGTGAACACACTGCTGATGGATGTGTCCTGGGGACAGTGGCATGGGCCTGCTGAGTGGGTGCTGTGCTGGAGTTCCCTGAGGGGGGAGGCTCTGTGGTGGGTTGGAACTGTGGTAGGGTACCCGACTGTTCAGAGGGCCCTGAGGGGCCAGGTTGGTCATCCTGGTCCAGGCGTGCGGAGCTGCTGTCGTCACTGTGGGCCTCTTCGGGGGGGGTAGGGAGGGGGCTAGATGTAGCTGGCACCTCCTCTCCGGTGACACTGATTATGGTTCCTGTGGGTATGCAAATGCAGTGCTAAGGTATCTGCGTGTGCGACCTTGTTCATGGGTGTGTTTCCCTGTATGGTTGTGATTTCCCTGTCAGCTTTGCCTTGTGTGAGTGGTGATTTTGTGTGCTGGGTGAGTCTCTCTATTGGGCATGCTGTGGTGATGGGTGTCCATGCAGGTCTGTGTGGGGGGGGTCCATGCTTTGGTGCTGCATGCAGGACTTGGTATTGGGATGGGTGGGTTTTGATAGTGGGGTATATGTGAGGTGGTGGAGTGATGGGAGTGAGGGTAGGGGTAGGAGTTTGTGATGGCATGCAGGTAGGAGGGGTGAAAATAGTAAAGATTTGACTTACCAGAGTCCAGTCCTCCTGCGACTCCTGCGAGGCCCTCAGGATGCATTATTGACAAGACTTGCTCCTCCCATGTTGTTAGTTGTGGGAGAGGAGGTGGGGGTCCACCGCCAGTCCTCTGTACTGCTACCTGGTGTCTTGCAACCACAGAATGCACCTTCCCCCGTAAGTCGTTCCACCTCTTCCTAAAGCCATCCCTGGTTTTGGGTGCTGTCCCACGGCGTTGACCCTGTCCACGAATCTCCGCCATAGCTCCATCTTCCTTGCAATGGATGTCTGCTGCACCTGTGATACGAATAGCTGTGGATCTACCCGGATGATTTCCTCCACCATGACCCTTAGCTCCTTCTCAGAAAACCTGGGGTGTCTTTGGGGTGCCATGGATGTGGTGTGTGTGAGGATATGTGAGGATGTGTGGGGTGATGTGCGGGGTGATGTGTCGGGGTGTATGCTGTGAGGTGCGTAGATGGTGTATGGGTGATGGTGTTCTGTGGCTCTGATTGAGTGGGTGCTCCTGGCTTGTGTGTCTCTGTGTTGGCAATCTTTTTTTTTTTTCATTGAAAGGGTCGTGGGTAATGTGGATGTGTGTTTTATAGCGGTGAGTGTGTGGGTGTGGTGTGTGTATGTGTATCAGGTGTGTGTAGTATGAGCTTCAATATGGTATTGTTTTGTAAATGTGTGTATTTTGAGCACGGCGGTATGTACCGCCAATGGTTTACTGCGATTGAAAGACCGCTGCAGTGATTCGTGGGTCGTGATACTGTGGGCGTATTCCTCTTGGCATAACGGTGTGGGTTTGGCTATTGCCAGTTTATCACTGACCTTTCGTCTGGCGGACTTGTGGGGTTGTCTGCATTGTGGCGGATTTATCAGCGTGGGCCATAATACCCGTAGCTGAATACCGCCGCGGTCACGGTATGTTGGTTGCTGTCAGCACGGCAGCAGGCAACATTTACCGCCATGGTTGTAATGAAGGCCATAGTCATTGGACTAGTGCCTCATTACTGATACGTTTTCACCCCTAGTCTCCAGCATTTCCTATTTGCCCAGGTATCTATCAAATCATTCACCAGTTCTGCTGGCAATGGGGAAGAAGTATGACAGGCTTCCAATACCACTCTGGGGACTACTAGCTGAGGTGCTAGCACATACACCTTTCTCACCCACAATAGTGGATGCATTAATACACTTCTTTCAAGAGAAGTGGGGTACTTCAGGTATTAGGGCTACAGACTGGGAGGCGATAAAATCTGTCCAACATGGTATATGCCTTAACACAACATTTGGGGTCCGCTGACAGTTAGAGGGCGACATTCAGAGACATGAGTGAGCCCTGGCTGAGATTGATAATAAGTTTCCAACATGCCCAGAGCATCTATTGGACTGGCAGGAGGCCCGTAAAACCTTATTGTATGATTGTCATAGATTGGAAAAACACACTTAGACTGCATATCAACAGAGACTTCATGCCGAAGGTGACAAGGCAGGTACAATGCTAGCCAAACTGACGAAACAAGAAAGCACCGGAGCTCCAAGTTTACTTTTACATGACCGGCAAAGAAACCCTGTTTCTACGCAAAAAGCGATTAGGGCTGTCTTTTGAGATCACTTAGTCATATTATCATTGGCTAGCACAACCTCGAACCATAGCAGATTAGCTGGCTGAAGCTTCTCTACCTAGGCTCAGTCAGAAGGGCTGCACTGATCTCAATTGACCCATCACGTGATGAGATAGTGGCCACCGTTGGGCCCTACAAACGGCAAAGATGCCAGATAATGATGGGCTCCCAGTGGAGTTTTACTGACACTATGTAGATGTCCTTGCGGACAAATTACTAGAGGTGTAGCATGAGGCCCTTCAGAAAGGTACCCTCTCCCCTACACTTCAAGATTACCTCATAGTTATGGTCCAAAAGCCTGGCAAAGACCCTACCGCGGCCCTAGCATATAGAGCCATCTCACTCTTAAATATAAACGTCAAAATACACAGCAGTAGTTTGGTGACTCTCCTTCTTCCTCACTGCCCATCCATGGTGCACTCAGATCAGTCAGGATTTATCCCTTGCAGGAGTACACTACATAATTTAAGGCGACTGGCCCATGTGTACCACGCTTTGTGCTCTTGAGACAATGAGCTGGCAGTTGCCTTTCCCTGATATCAAATAGTCATTTGATTCTCCTGAACTGGGAGTATCTTTGGTGAGTACTGAGGGGAGTAGGGGTGGGCCTGATATTTGTCTGATGGATCCAGCTCCTGTACACAAATCCTCAAGCCCGGGTGTGACTGGGGGGGGGGGAAGAGTGTCGGGACGGTTCCTCTATGCAGAGGTATGAGACAGGGTTGTCCCCTGTCTTCACTAACATTTGCGCTTGCTATGGAGCCTCTGGCGGTGAGGCTCCTCCAGCTACTGGGGGAATTACAGTGGGGGAAACCACCCATGTGGTCACCCTCTATGCTGATGATGCACTAATATATCTTTGTCATTAAAACTGCTCCCTACCCATACTAGTGCAGTTAATGCAGGAATTTGGGGAAACCTCCGGGCTACGGATCAATCCCACTAAGTTCCAACTCTATCCCATGAGCTCCCTAGGCGGAGTCCCCATCAATGCCCTCCTCCCGACAAGGATCTCTTGGGAATTACAAAATGTCCGCTACTTAGGAATACATTTAGCACAAAAGGAGGATACCTTTCTGAAACTCAATAGGGGGAGGGTGGTCCAGAGCCTTTGGGCCTCTGTGGTCTTTTGGAGGGATCTGCACCTTTCCCTTATGGGGAAGTTATCTATCACAAAAATTATACTTTTTCCTCAATGTCTATACATCCTCCAGGGTACCTTCTATATGAACTCAGTCATATTTTCAAACCATTGATAGCTTATTGGTTGATTTACTATGGGCAGGCAAAGGTAAACAGGTAGGCCTTTCCATGCTAAAGAGAACCTGGGCACGGGGGGAATTGAGGCTCTCTGCATGGAGCTCTACTATATGGCTGCTCACTTACAGCATGCCATTAACTGGCTGGTTACAGAAGAATCTTGGGAGCAAACCCTCTTGCGGGGCACTCATCCTGTGGGAGCCCTGCTGCTCTTACTGATGTGCGGCTCCTGGGTCCCCCCACAGGTACCTTACTTAATTAGCCAAGTGGCCACGATATGGGAGGAAGCTATAAAGAGGTTGTTACATTGAGTCCCCCACTCACCAGACCTGCCATTATTGATATCACAACCCTTTCATAAGATAACAGAATCTGTCACTCCAGTGATGCAACGAGGGGGGTGTGCCACACTGGGGGATTTATACCCAGGTGGACATTTTATTAAGTATCCCAATGCAATGGAAAGTTTTCTACTTAACAAGGGCCAATTTTTACAATATCAAGAAATCTTGGCAACAGCAAGAGAGATTTGGCATACATTCCCTGAGGCCCCTCCTGTATCTGCCACACTTAGGACTTTGTGGGAGATGGCTGGAGGAGGTTGATTGCTTTCCCATCTGTACCGGGCACTGTGAGAAGACATCCCAACAATGATCCTCCCCGTGCAGACTAGGTGGAACGATGCAATGCCTGAACCCAAAACAGAAAGAGCCTGGTTGCGCACCCATGAGGGTGTTCGTACGACTAGCTTGAATGCCAGATTTAATTTATACAGTACAATTATACACATCAAACCTATCTCTCCCCAAAAACTCGGAGATAAATCTACCCACCCGCTCCAAGAGTTGCCCCAGGTGTCAGCAACCGGTGGCTGACTTCCTACATATGGTCTGGGGGTGTGCAGTCCTCTCTTCCTATTGGCGATTGGTACTTCGGTACTTCTAGCAGGCAGGTCGCTCCATTCACCGCTGCCCCACGCCGCCTCCACTCTGGTGCCTTTGTTTTGTTTGGGTTTCGTCTTGCCCCATTTCCTGAAGCGCCTCTAAGCAAGCCGCTGCGTCCCTGCGGCCCCGCCCCCTCCCTCCCACCTTAAATTTGCTTCCCTTCCCGCCGCTGAGCTCTGCGGCCCCACCCCTTTCCTCCACCTCAAATTCGCTTCCCTTCCCACCACTGAGCCCTGCGGCACCGCCCCCCCTGCTTTCCCATTCGTCGATCCCTCCCTCCTCCCAGCTGCCACTCCCTCCCCATCTATGGCAGCCTCGGCACGGTAACAGAAGCGACCCTTGACCCTGCTTCTAGCAGGCAGGTCGCTCCATTCACCGCTGCCCGCACCACCTCCACTCTGGTGCCTTTGTTTTGTTTGGGTTTCGTCTTGCCCCGTTTCCTGAAACGCCTCTAAGCAAGCTGCTGCGTCCCTGAGGCCCGCCCACTCCCTCCACCTCGAATTCGATTCCCTTCCCGCCTCTGAGACCTGCAGCCCCACCCCCTCCCTCCACCTCAAATTTACTTCCCTTCCCGCCGATGAGCCCTGCGGCCCGCCCCCCCCTTGCTTTCCCATTTGTTGATCCCTCCCTCCTCCCAGCTGCCACTCTCTCCCACCTCCCCTCTTATGGCAGCCGCGGCGTGGACGCGCAGCGGACGTGCGTAGCGGGCGCGCCGCTAGCACGGGAACGCAAGCCCGTCTGCACCCGTCTGCGCCTGGACCGCACTAGCACCACCCCCCTGGCCTGCTATACTGCTAGTGACCTCCACGCCCTCAATCCAGGACACCCCTCCACCTGCTTCCAGTCCTCCCCAAAGAACACGAAGGGACCCTTCTCCTGCCAAGCTTGCCACTTCACCTGTACCGTAAAGCACCACGACAGACCTGCAGACACCACCTCAGCTGCATCCTACTCAACACCTGCTCCATCCACAAACACGCAATTGAACTCTGGGACCTACTAACCTCAACCTCACAGGACATTGCCTTCCTAACCGAAACCTGGACACACCCGGCCTCAGAACCCGACATAGCCATAGGCATCCCTGAAGGCTACAAAATCACCAGAAGAGACCGCACCAACAAACCAGGAGGAGGAATAGCCATAGTCCACAAAAACACCATCAAAGTCTCGAGCAGCACCCATGACACCCTCAACCTCACCAAGCACCTCCACTTCAAAATCCACATCAACGCCAACACCACCCTCAAAGGAACTCTGATCTACAGACCCCCAGGCCCTCGTTCTCAATTCTGCAACGCCATCGCCGACATCGTCGGTGCCAACGCCGTCGACTCCACAGAATACATCCTCCTCGGCGACCTGAACCTCCACCTAGAAAACAACAAAAGACCCCAACACTACCAACCTGCTGGAAAACCTTGCCAACCTTGGCCTCAAACAACTCATGACTTCACCCACCCACTCCGCAGGCCACACACTCGATCCCGTCTTCTCAGCCATCAACCACATCTCCATCAGCCACACCACCGAACTCAGCTAGACAGACCACCGCTGCATCCACTTCTACCAGAAACCAGTAGAACTGGAGCAAAATATCAACAGATCAACTGATTTCCACTCTCGCCCGGGCCCGACCCCGGACCCCAACACAGCCGCCACCAACCTGCATCGCTAGATAGACTGCGCCAACACCCTTGCACCGCTCAAAAAAAAAAAAAAACACCCTCCACAGAATCAAGGCCACCTGGTTCACCCCAGACCTACAGGAATCCAAACGGCTATGCCGCAGAATGGAAAAAACCTGGCACCTTGAACCTACCAACTCCAACCACATTGCTTTCAAGGATGCCATATGCAAACATCACCAACTGATCCGCACCACCAAAAGGACCCACTTCAAAAACTGCATTGACACCAAAGCTCCACTCACAGGCCCTGCTCCAATGAACCACCGCCATCACAGGAGTTCTGCAACTCACTCGCAACCCACTTCCGTAGAAAGATAGAAGAAATCCACAACAGCTTCAACCCTCAGACTCATCAGCTGACTACAAACACCCACGAATCCAACGTCCCAAGCAACACCCACCTCCTCCACACCTGGACCCCTGTCAACAAAGAAGACACCGCCAATACCATGGCCTTCATCCACTCCGGATCACCATCAGACCCCAGCCCACACCATATCTTCAATAAAGCAAACATCATCATCGCTCCCCACCTCTGCAACACCATCAACAGTTCCTTCGAGTAAGCCACCTTCCCAGAAAGTTTGAAGCACGCAGAAGTTAACGCCCTGCTGATGAAGCCCAAGGCAGACACAGATGACCCCAAGAACTACCGGCCGATCTCCCTCATCCCCTTCCCAGCCAAAGTAATTGAAAAATTGCGAACAGCCAATTATCCCGGCTCCTGGAAGACAGCAAGGCACTCAACACCTCCCAATCCGGGTTCCGCAAAAACCACAGCACCGAGACCGCACTCATTTCTACCACAGACGACATCAGGACCATGCTCGACAAAGGAGAAACAGCAGCACTCATCCTCCTGGACCTCTCCGCAGCCTTCGACACGGTATGCCATCACACTCTCCGCACACGCCTCCATAATGCCAGAATCCGCGATAAGGCACTCGACTGGATCTCATCATTTCTCGCAGACAGAACCCAGAGAGTCTGCCTTCCACAGTTCCTATCAGAAGCCTCCAGAATCATCTGTGGCGTCCCCCAAGGATCATCACTCAGCCCCACGCTCTTAAACGTTTACATGGCCCCACTCACCAACATCACATGAACACACCACATCAACATAGTTTCCTACGCAGACAACACTCAGCTAATCCTCTCCCTCACGAAAGACCCTACAACTGCAAAGAACAACCTCCACAATGGACTTCACGCCATCGCCAGCTGGATGGAATCAAGCCGCCTCACATTAAACACAGATAAGACAGAGATCCTCATCTTTGGTGCCAACCCCTCAGCATGGAACGACTCCTGGTGGCCCACCTCCCTAGGATCTGCACCCTCACCCACCACCCATGCACATAACCTGGGATTCATCTTGGATTCCACACTCAGCATGACTCAGCAGGTCAACACTATCTACAACACTCTCCGCATGCTCTGCAACATCTTCAAGTGGATTTCCGTTGAAACCAGGAAAACTGTCACCCATGCCCTGGTCAGCAGCCAATTGGACTACGGAAATGCCCTAAATGCAGGAACAACAACTAAACTTCAAACAAAGCTGCAAAGAATCCAGAACACATCCGCCCGCCTCATTCTTGACGTCCCACGCCACAACCACATCGCACCCCACCTCAGAGACCTACACTGGCTACCAATATCAAAGAGGATCACCTTCAAACTCCTCACCCACACACACAAAGCCCTCCACAGCACAGGCCTAGCCTACCTCAACAACAAACTCACCTTCCACACCCCCACCCGCAATCTCTGCTCCGCTAGCCTCGCCCTCGCCTCCGTCCCCCGCATCTGCCGCACCACCGCCGGAGAAAGATCCTTCTCCCACCTACCCACCAAGACCTGGAACTCCCTACTGCTCCACCTTCGCCAGACCCAAGACCTTTTGACTTTCAGGAAACACTTCAAGACATGGCTTTACGACCAGTAGCTCCCACCCCCCCCCAGCGCCTTGAGACCCTAACGGGTGATTAGTGCGCTTTATAAATCCTTTGATTGATTGATTAAATAGGGTTTCTTGATGGAGGGTACCTCTAGATATGTGACAAGTGCTACTGGGACTGTCCGTTCCCCCAAGGGCAAAAGCCTAAGTAGAAAATGTATCCTATTAGGTATCACACTGGCTAAATGAAGCCTGGCCATAAAATGGATAAAGGCAATCCTCTCGTTATATACCGACTGACTAAGAGACTTCCTAGAGACATTCTCATGACACATGTCTGCAGGGATAGGAAACTAGAGGATGACCTCCAGGTTTAGAGGGCTATGATAGCTGACCTACATAACCCACACACCATGGGATCCACCACCCAATCATCTAATACTGTCCATTGCCAAAATGTAAAATGATGATGTCCTATGATTATCTTGCACTCTGAGTAGTAAAGCACTAAAATGTCAAGCACAAGTGGGGGGGGGGGTTATTTGTTTAATATGTTTTAATGTTTGAACAGATTGATCTCAATGTCCTGCATTTCTGACGCTATTCTGTGAATGATGGTATTAAACATGAAAACATGAAAACTCAAAGATCATTAAAATAACATTTTATATATATATATATATATATATATATATATATATATAGCCTACACATATCTAGATGTGTGTAAATAAACACTCAAATAATTATAGAAAAACATACATGCATATTTAGAAATGTAACTCATTTATGTGTTTTATGTCAATTAAAACATAGAGAAATATAAAAAAATATAGATATGGCCAATATAAATTATGTAAACATTGTTTGCATGGCAATTAAATGATTTCACCAAATAGTACATAACAAGAACCATTCAAAACGAATAAAACTATGGGGGTTATTCTAACTTTGGAGGAGGTGTTAATCCGTCCCAAAAGTGACGGATTTACCACCAGCCGTATTACGAGTCCATTATATCCTATGGAACTCGTAATACGGCTGGTGGTATATCCGTCACTTTACTGTCACTTTTGGGACGGATTAACACTCCTCCAAAGTTAGAATAACCCCCTATATCTTTAAAAAATGGCCAACCAACTTACCCTGCAAACATTCTGGGGAGTTAATATTCATCATTATGTCACAGTGACACATGTTAATACTTTCTGTCAAAAGATTTCAGTTTCTTATTACTAGTTTTACACTGGTATACAAAAATCAGCATCAGCAAAGATGACCGGTTATAATTTATAAAGTGGTTACCACTGTGCAGCACCATGTATAATGAGCTTTTTTAAAACCTTACATCCTTTGGATCAAGAAACAATTTGTTTTTTCTGAAATTTGCAAATTATTCAGCAAATGTTATATTATGTGGCTGGTGCAGTAAATCTATAATTAGTCATAAAAGGGAATGGCTGAAGAATTAGACCTCAGATTTCTAACTCCCTTTTGGTGCGTTACATGCTGAGGCATAGCAGCACACAGCACAATTACCACTCTGGCCATCAAGACGAGAACCAAAAACATTCTCAAATGTACACCACAGACCCACTATCCACTAAGCATATTCTTCAGAGCATTGTACTGCCCATCGTGCAAAGTGCTTTTGTGTCTCATCAGGGATATGAAGCTCTACGTAACTGCAACAAAAATACAAGACAATACAAGACATTCCACAACAATATTTTTTTTTTCAATTTTTATTTGAAGAAAAGACGACAGAAAAAACACAAGCACATATTGAAATATTTGCTGTCATATTTGTCTAAATACAATTAGTCATCACTGTTTCCTACCATCCCGATCCCACAAGCCCCTCCCTCTATTTCTCTCCTTCCCAGACCCACTTCGACTCCAAAGCAGTTGCTCATGTTGCACATTACTCTTCTGATCCCACCTCCATCGTCAATGCACAGAGTCCTCCCCTGTATGAGTTCTGCTTCCCCCAAACCTTCCTGCATTCCCCCGAGCATTCCTGGTGATAGGAGGGTTTCCCCTACCGGACCTAGAAGGGCGTGAGAGGTAGAGGTACATCCCCATGAAAGAAGCCCTAATAATGAAGTATGGATTCACACCTGAAGAGTTTAGGTTGCTGTTCAGGGGCAGCCAGAAACTGTCTCAATAGTATTGGGAGGAATTTGTGGAGACTGTTTGCAAAGTATTGGATTGTTGGGTGAAGGGTACCACAGAAACAATTTTGAAGGGCTGTTCAATCTGATTGCCAGGGAACACATGTTCCATTGTTCCTTTACAGTTCTTGTTGGAGTCTAAGTTCTCTGTCCCCAGGGAACTTTCAAAGGAGAAAGATCTTTGGGTCAGTACCAGGGGGTCTGGAAAGACATTTGGGAGTGATCCTAAAGGGAGTGGCTCAGGTTCTGCCCAACAGGTCCCAGTGTAGTGTAGTGGGTGGGTAGAGGGGCCAATCTCCCTCCTCAAAGTAGGAGGAGAGGTGAGCATGGGCAAAGTCCTGTGCCAAGTGCCAGTACCTGGGTAGTGCCCCATGGGGGCCACAGGAGTAGAGTTTTGTCTGTACCAGGAGACCATCCACTGATGGGGACCCACAAGTATAAGGAGAACTTTGCAGGGGGCAGCTGACACAAGCATCCAACCATTTCTGGGTCTGGCAGTACCACTCCACAGAGGAGAGTAAAGAAGTCCTGATGGAGGGATAAGAGGGGGAGACTGTCCCCAGTAGAAGAACAAGTGGGTCAGAGGTTGCCTATTCTGGGATCACACCACCCTAAGACTGACCTCAGTGAGGTCACTTCTGGTCTGGAGGGGGTCCATGCCTTGACCCAGGGACAGAGGTTTGGGAGACCTGTACCAGGCAGACTCTTGCACAACACATGTAGAATGCGTTTCCTTTGGGGGGGAGTGGTAGTCACCTGGAAGTTCTGGCTCTCAGGGTACATGTTTGACCTATGGGCGCAGACCCTAGATAGGAAGACCAGTTGCAGGATAGAACCCCTGAACTTGTGGGAGAACTTAGGGGAAAGGCTGCCACAAGTACCCTGACAGTTCTGTATTCTGGGGGGGTACCACTCCCAAAAGGAGGGTATGGAATCCCAGAAGGAGGGGCACGGGGAGGAAGAACTCACCCCTGACTCCTATCCAGCCTGTGGGTTCAGACCTTGGGCTGGAGGACCAGTTTGAGGATACCACCCATGAACTGGTTGGAGTGGAGTAGAGAAAGGATGCGATGTACCAGGGGTTACTGACCCCCACTCTGAGAAGCTACAGAAGGAGAGAGACCCCTGGATGGTTTGAGGCATGGGTCTGGACACTGACAGCTTTCAGTGGCCTCTGTTGGTTGCTGTCATTGTGTAGAGATTTTTCCTTATGTGGGGACAAAGGTCAGAACCAACTGGTGAAATGGGACAGATCCCTTTGTTGGCCATGGTGGTACTGTCTGCCTTCTGGGATGCATATGTGAGCAAATTAAGGTTAGGAGCTTCACAGATGAAGTCCAAAGATGTGGAGAAGGATTCCCCATGCTTTAGCTTAGTGGACACTGGGAGAATAGAAAAAGGGATCCAACTGGGTCAGAGAGGCATGGAACTAGCATGTGCCTCTGCAATAGCAGGCCAGGGTCCATGGTCTATCACCCTAAACAGGTGAGACCATCAAGGTATTAATTAGTCTACCCTGGCTTTAGGATGGAGGTGTGGTTGTGTTGGTCCTTGACCTTTTTGCAGGGTTAGCCAAAACATTTTGCTTTCCTTCTCTTGTTTGTTTTTCTGACCTTCCTTTTGACGGTTTTAGGACCTAGGCATATTACCACTGCTAACTAGTCCTAAAGTGTATGTGTTCTCTCCTCTAAACAAAGAGTTATTGGTTTACACCTGTTTGGCATATGTGATTTACTTGTAAGGTCCTTGTAAAGTAGTATACCATATACTGGCGGCCTGTAATTAAATGCTACAAAGGGAGCTGCAGCACTGATTGTGCCATCCTCAGAAGTATCCTTTCAAACCTGTCTCAGGCCTAACACTGCAGTGCCTTTGTGTGAAGTTCACTGACACTTCGACTTGCCATTTAAAACTATTTGCCAAGCCTTAAACCTCCACTTTTATTACACATAGGTCACTCCTACAGTAGGCCCTAGGTAGCCCTATAGGTAGGGTGCTGTGTAAGTAAAGTGTAGGATGTGTCTTTATATGTTGCATGTCTTTGTGGTGATAGATAGCCTATTTTGTTTTACACTACTGTGATGCCGTGCCCTCTCATAGGTTAGCATTGGGAATTCCATTTAAAGTGATACTTACTGGTCAGAAAGGAGTAGCATTGCCATGTTTGGTACGTTTAGAATAATAGTGATAAATCCTACTTACTGGTGTAGTTGGATTTTACATCACTATTTCAGAAATGCCACTTTTAGAAAGTAGAAATGTCTTTGTGCTTATAGTTCCTGTGCTTTGCAACCTGTCTCCAATACACATCTAGGGCGGGGTGACAGCTACACTTTGTTTATTCTCTCCAGATAGCCACAACTAAGGAAGCAGTGGGTGTGGCAGGGGATAAATCTGCATTCATTTGCAAACTAATAGTTTACCTGGGCTGGCAAAGGGAGAGGTGGTTCGTACATACATGTCAAAAGGTTGTGTCCTGCCGTCACACAAATGGCTGATTTAGCCTCTACTGATCATCTGGAGCCAGGGCTGTGCTGAAAGGATTGTTGTCCACTTCTAAGGGCTCCTTTGAGTCAACCCCTAAATCAAAAGCATTTTGGAGCATAAGTACTAGATCACTGACACCATGTTTTTAGAAACTGCTTGGGACTCGTAACCAGACGCTGCTGGCTCTACATGCTGCACATTGCCGGAGGACTGTTGTGCTTCCAGGAGGAACCACTGTTTGGACTACTTGCTTTGTGTACTGACCTGTGTTCTGCTAGGCTTCTGGAGAGACTACCATTCTGCTCAATTAACTCTATGTGCTGGCCTGCATGCTCCTCACCTTTTTTGCCAGTCTACACGAAGGGACTTGTTGGCTTGCCCTGGTCACTGAATCCCAGAGCGATTAAAGATTCCACCTGTCTGCCCCTGCTGTGGTACTGACCAACTGAGGAGTCTGGCATGGGGCTGTGGACTAAAGTCAGTGCATGGTGAGCGCTGTTTATGACTTAGCCACTCTAAGTACTTGGCAGCAGCGCGTAGTGAGTGCTAACTATTCCCCCTAATTTCTGCTTGGGGAAGTCAGTGCATGGCTGACCAGGTGCTGGCAGCATCACATGATTAAGAGTCTACTGAGGATCCAGCACTTGCCTGGCCTGACCAGTGCCCCTCCCCAGTTTGAGAAAATATTGAGAGAACAGCGAGGGCCTTAACAGGAATTGTGATATCTTTTCATTTAACTCTCCACTCACTGGCTGGCAAAAATATTTGGTCTGTACTGGGGAAGTATAAGCCTAAATTTCCACTGCAATGAAAAGATATAATCTTACTTTAACTGGATATGATAGAGAACTGTTTTTAAGTCTAAAGTAAATCAAGTAATGTATTAAATCAATGTACCAACACCAATTGGATCATCAAAAGATCATTAAAAACAGTAAAAAAATAGTGGCTCAAAAACAATGGTGCTCCTATGAAGTGACATTGCAGAGAAAAGTGAATAAGTGAACTGAAAGTGCACCAGTGACATTTACAAATAAATGCACTCAAAAATCATGTGGCTGTAAAATGTCATGGTTTTCCAGCACAACACCCAAAATTTGAGTTGTCATAAATCCTCTCAGATATTTTTTGTAACAATACACATTAAGTTCATAGTAGGCATTTCAAACCTAGCAGTACATGAGTTACAAACGGGTTAACATCAAGGTAAGTGTTGCAGGAAGCACCTAGGAGAAAGAAAACATAAAAGGCCATTATATGCTGATATGAATACAACGCAGGCCCAAATGTGTATCTGCAAATCACACAGAAATGCGTGACCCCAAAAAGAACAACCTCCATCGGAAGTCATGTATGACAACAAAAATATCAACTTACCAACGGGGCACTAAGCCGGTAATTCAAATCAGATGTATCAACCAAATCCTCAAAAACCAATGGTTCTCCATTTATAGTTATGGTTGCCCAGAGGCCCAGCTCTGCAATACTTCCTAAGGTTAGAAGCAACTGGTGGTGTACCCCTTAAGTACAGGAAAAATCAGCACAGCCTAATCAAACCAGAACAGAAAGAGGGAGTAACCTCGCTCCTGGTCATAATACAAATACATAGAGGTCACCTCCATGTGGGTGCCACATATTTGATTGACATCAGAAAAGCCATCTAGGACAAATCATGACTAATATATCAATTTATTGGAGCATGGGTGAGCAGGATGCAGAGAGTAAGGCTCCTGATGCTGTCGACATGTCGGTGGCTGCAGAGGAGACAAGGCAGTCCTGCACTCCTTTGATGCGACCCAGTTTTTGTAAAGGTACTGTGTTTTGTGCTGCGTTCGGACACATTGAGAGTAAGAGACCCTTTCTCTTGTTATTGTGGGTGATGTGCCTTGGTTAATTGTGGCATTACAGGGTGAGACCTCGACTGAGGCTTCCCAGGTGTCGCATGGTTCTACTGCTGGAAACTTGCCCCATTCACAAGAACTGGAAAATACTGTATCATGTTTAGTAGGTGCACAAGTGCTCAAGCGCCCTACTCTTTTTGGCTAATGCACTCTTTCAGTCAGGCCATAATGACTACTGTAACCCTGCTAGTAGGAGTGCAGGTGTTCCTGTGCCTATGTTAACCTACTGCTATTGATGTGCTTTTCTGATGCACTACATGCCCTGAGTATTCCCTGATGTATGTCATTTTTGTCCTGCATTGTCCAGAATAACGAGCATTATTGAATAATTGCATTGGGTACACAGTATTTATAATTCTTATCATTTTGGTCTTGTTTTATTTGCAATATGCAATGTATATGTTTATATGAGCCCATGTGGAGTTTCTTTTGTGGTGTATTCATTGTGCTGCTGTGTGGATGTATTGCACGGATGCCTGAAAGTAAGCCTGCCTGCTCTGTGCTAAGCTACCAGAGGGTGAACACAGGTATCATTGGTGTGTAACTTAATTATCCTACCTAGATTGGCGGGTTCTGCCTGGCTTGGGTGCATACCCTAGCTAACCAGAAACCCATTTCTAACATCAACTATGAAAGGTATAACTTCAACCAAGTGCAACAACAGGTTGATGAATCAATGGATGAGTTTGTTGAAAGATTTGATGCACTCATTAAACATTACAAGTTCTGCGACTTCACTGATGAAGAAGCCATACTTCTTAGAATCATTGATGGCTGCCTTTCAGATTCATTTGAAAGGGGCATGCTATGAGAAACACATAGTTTAGAGAATATGCTGATTGCTGAAAGAGCAGAAGATTGAGCAGATCAACAAGCTGCTGACACAGAAGCAGTAACATCACACCCTGAATCGGCATTGACCATAAAAAGCAGCCAAAAGCATAAATAAAATACACATAAGTTGACGTCATCAAAGAGAACAAAAGTACGCTTCCGATGTGGGTTTTCGTTTCCCCATGAAGGTTAATGTCTAGGTGTAGGACAGGTTTGCAAAGGGTGTGGGGAAGAGAACCTTTTCATAACTCTGTGCTGAGCCAAAGAGAACTCAAGGGCATCATGACGGCAAGGGAAAATGGCCACAAAAACATTCCAAAAGCATTCATGCCATCCCCCTAAAACGAAAAGCAACATGAGCTACAAGAAGTAGAAACCAAGCAAAATCAATTGTCATTAAGCTCATTGTACAAAGGTCAAGCAAATGACAGTGTGTACCTGTGGGGTTGGCTACCTGTAGAGATCACAGTTCAAAGAAAGCTCACCAAACAGAAAGACATCATTTGAACACTGTCCCAAGTCAAAAGTGAGCGATCATCCAATAACTTTCATCATAGACAGTAGTGCGTTGATTAACATCATGAAAGTAGAAATGTTTAACAGCTTATCCCCTGTGCCTCACACCACTCCATCAGGAATGAAGGATTTATCTGGGCTGCTTCTGAGCAATTGAAGACCCAAGGGTCATTCTTAGTGACAATGTGACACAGAGACATCGGTGAGAGCTATCATTCATGTTTTACAAGGGAATCTGTAAAGTATATAGTAGTAGTTCCAAAAAAGAACAGTAGTAGAGCGGTGCACATTTGCATTGATATGCGACATGCAAACAAAGCCATTGAGAGGGAAAAACACCTGGTCCGTATATAGCAGTCATGATCATGCAATTGAACATAGCCAAAGTGTTTTCCCACCTCGACCTGAATAAAGGATACCATTAACTCAAGATGGAAGAGAACTGCAGGTACTTCACTACCTTTTCAACTCATGTTGGTATGTTCAGATATCCTCAGCTGCTGAAATATTTTAGGATGTTTTTCACCGAGTGATCCAACCTGTTACACATGCTTTCAATTACTGTGATGACATACTGTATTGTGGGAGAGCACAAAAAGAACATGAAAAAGCACTTATCCAAGTGTGTCAGCTAGTTGCTGATGAGGGTCTTGCTCTGCATGCCGCAAAGTGTGAGCTTCATAAAACTCTCATTTTTTGTGCACATATTCTCTGAAGAGAGAATGACTCCAGACCAAGACAAGGTCTTCCACTTCCCCAAGATGTTACCTTGCTGCAATCCTTTCTAGGGCTCACCAGTTATTGCTCAAGATACATTCCCAATTTTGCTACTGTGAGTGCTCCTTTTAGAGACTTGACAAAGTGAAATGTACCATTCAAGTGGTCTCCGGAATGTGCTCAGTTTCAAAGGTATTAAACATGCGATTGAGAATACAATGGAAGTGGCCTACTTTGACCCCAAGTTACATTCTAAAATAACAGTTGAGGTGAGCCCTGTAGGGCTAAGCGAAATTCTTGCTTAACACAATGACAGTCTAAATGCTCAGAGACACATAGTGGTCTATGCCAGTTGATGCCTATCTGATACAGAAAATGCTTACTCTGAGCTGGAGAGACAGTCTGGCTGTGGTATTGGCCTGCAAACATTTCCATGTATTCCTCAATGGAAAATAATTCACTGTCATCACCAGGCGTTGCATACAATGTTTAGAGACCCAAAGGCTAAGATGCTTCCTTGCATCAAGTGGTGGAATTTAAGACTACAAGAAAGCGATTGAGATTGTGTACAAACCAGGGAAGGATAAAAAAACAGCAGATTACTTTTCACAGGTGCAGCTGCATCATCACAGTTCAACATCCAAGACAGCTGAAGCATATCTCAACTTTATTGTGAAATCCAGCACACCAATGGCTTTGTCTGTGGGACAAATAATTGCTGCCACCAAAGCAGATAAAGGCATGAACATACCCTGCCCTTTGCTGATGATGTAGAATTCCAAAAGTTCACAAATGTACAGGGTGAGTTAGCAGTCACCCAAAAAAGCATAATACTAAGAGGCTCAAGAATTGTTATAGCTGGAAGAATAAGACAGTTGGTCATCAAGCTGGCCCATGAAAGACACAGTGGTATTGTAGCCACCAAAAGAACATTAGGTAATTTAGTGGGGTTCTCCTGGCTAGGTATGCGATTCAAGAAGGAGCTGCAGGCATGCCATATTGGCTATTGTTTCACCCCCAAGGTGACGCAGCACCCACTGACAATGTCTGATCTTCTTGCAAATGCTTGGGAAAGAGTTACAGATGACTTTTTTGGACTTTTAGGAAGTGGACACCATCTGATGGTAGTCATAGAGGAATATTCACATTTTCCTTTGGTGGAAGGCCATCACAAATTCATGGAATGGCTTGATTACATCCTTGCAATGTGGGCCATACCTGAAATCCTCACATTTGATAATGGTCTGCCCTTTAACAGCAGCAAATAGTTCAAAGAATTTCTCATCCAACTTAATGTCAAACACCAAAAGAGTACACCGCTCTTGCCCCAAGCCGATAGTGTAGGTGAGTGATATTTGGGCACTCAAGAGGGTCATTCAACGAGAGTCCATGAAGGGAATTGATCTGAACCAAGCCATGTGTAAGGACCTCTGGGCCTATTGATCAACTACTCACTCCACAACCTGTGAGAGTCCAGCCACCTTGCTATTTGTAGAAGCTGTCTGAACAAATCTACTTCAATGGCCCATGGATTGATCTCTTGATACTGACAAGATCCAAGACACTGAGGTAGCTTGGAAAAGAATAATCAAAACATATAGAGATCAGGGTTGCCATGCCCTAGAGACAGTTTTGACAACAGACACTGGTTATTGGTAAAGCGAAAACACAAGCAGAACATGGACACCTTTTTGCCACTGATCCATTACAGGTTTGTGGCGAGTAAAGGACAGCTGTTGCATATCATCTTGGACAATCCATCACTTGGGACACGTCACAATTTAAACACCTACTAGAACACTTGTTGAGTCCTGGAACCATACAAGAGGCAACCCTTCCAGCAGGTCCGCTTCAAGCGCCTGAGTCTATGTCGCCATTCCCTGATCAGGGTGAATCTCAATCATCTCGGATCACATGAGTTGGCAGACAAATGAGAGCATGTTGCTAACTAATTAAGGAAATGTGCTTTTGGTGATGTTTGCCACCTTTTTATTTAACAAAGCAGCACATGTAGCATATTGATGTTATGCACCCTAGAATCCTCATGGTTCTGGGCAGTCTCTGAATGGCAAGTACGTAATGTGCGGGGAGGTGTTAGGGTGTGGCTAACGGAAAGTATGATGTACTGAACAGTTAGTGAGTGTATGGTGAAGAATAAAGTAATGTTTTCTGCATCTCCCTTGTGGCGTGATTCATTTGCATGATCTAGAACTGGGGAAGTCAGTACATTACTGTCTTTCTGCTTCTGTGCTTTAACTGAAAGCAGAAAGCACAGCTGCGGGGGGTGAGGGGAGGCAGGGAAGTTGATTTGGTTGGTCAAGAATGGCAGGTAAGATATTTTTATATTTTTTTTCGTCAACGGACAGGGAAAGGTAACGGGCCATTTTATGTATGGCTTTCCCATTTCTCCACTGAAAGCTGAGGCCATATATAACATAAAATTATAGATGGGTAAAAAGTAAATTACAGAAATGTTCATCTTGAGGTTCTAAATAGCATTATAGACAATTCGAGCTTTACCCTTGTTGTCTATTTGAAGTCACTCAGAACCACTCCGTGGAAAAACATTCCCAGTATTTGCCAGTGAGGCACTGCCAAGCATGATTTGGGACCAGCACTTATGTTTTGTCATCAAATATTTACTGTGAGCAAGAAAGAAACAAAAACACAAAGGTGAAAGAAAAAAGTGACTAAGGGAGAAAGCAGGAAGCTGCAAGTGTGTGGCAAGGGGCGTCTGAAAGAGGATTATGGTGAATTCAACACTGCTCTCCTTGGTAACATTGAAAAGCGCCAGACCGAGGGCTTCTGAGAAGAGCTTTGAACACTTATTTTTTTGTAACCAATTAAACACTGTTTAGTTTACAATAAAGTGGTAAGTAATACATTTACCTCAATTTCCATAGACGGTCACACTATCTAAAAATGTTCTAGTCAACCCTCGTGTGTCTGAGGATGTAAACTGGTGAAACGAAAGCTGAACTCGTTTTTTTTATTGTGGTAGTTAAGTGACAGCCTGTAGCCAACCAGTGGCAGACATTTCCCAAACAACTGGGTAGCCGTCTTCTCTCTCTCGACACGTTTAGAAAAGCCCCAGTTGCAGTGCACCTGTGTTTGTGAGGAAGAGAATAATAGGGCGCGCGTTGCTCAAGCTGTCTGATGTCTTTGTTTTTAGATGATTATAGATTAAACTGTATTCATTAGTATATCTCAAAACCGAGACCCTGTACAGATTTAGCAATAGGTAAGGAAATCTCCAGTTATCCACATTTGAAAATTACATGTCTTTTTTCTTATTGTTTTTCTTAAAGCGCTTGTCGAAGCCAGGGATGTTGAGCTGCACCTGAGACCACTGAGACAACATATTGAGTTCCTCCGGGAGACCGAATTCCCACGGACCCATATTTTAATTCCCCCTTTGTTTCACACCATCTGCCTGATCTGGAGCCACTCCAAGTTTTATAGCATTCCTGCACGGATTATAGTTCTTCTGCAGGAGTTTTGCAATTTGCTAATTGACCAGGTATAATCTGAATTGTTATATTCAAGCAACGATAAATAACTGTCAGTCAATATTAGTTATGAGACCAGCATGACTTTGAGCTTTATCATTGTACCTTTTGGAGACACAGAAAACTTGCAAAGATTTTGTTTTGTTCACTCAAACGTTTTTTTTATTTTATTTTAAAAGCAGACTATAACTAAGCAATTATGGTTTCAATTAGGTATTTGCTGAATGCTGTAGAACTTTTTAAATAACTTATTTTACATATATTTTAGATTCAATGTACTGTTTTCTGTCAATTAAAACCTGCCATTTAAATTTCAAACAGCATTTTTGTTATTGATAAACGCAATTATATTTTTAAACCAAGAAATGTAAACCAACATTTTTGTTTACGGTAGCAACCACTCTGAATTGGAGTTTGGTCACAAAAAGGATTTTCCTATGTATTTTCTCTTTTTAAGAGTTGGTAAAATTTTACAGACTCTTAAAAGTTTGAATGAGAGTCACCAATAGACCACTGGTCCACTGTCGACTCTCCTTAAAACGTTTTAAAAAGAAAAGTTTGTTTCATTTAAAGCTGCCATTTACTTTTAAAGAAAGTGGGTTCCATTAAAAAAAGAAAAACCTTGATTTAAGTGCAGTCACAGATATGATGGTCTACAGTCCCTTGCAGGCCACACCATCCATTCGATTGCGTTGATTCAGTGGGCAGTAATTTGCAACCTCCCTACTGAATAGTAATTGGGTTGGCTGAACTGCTATTTACTTTGATTTGGAATTTACAAACCAACCTATTAGTGCGTAGGTCAGTTCACAAAATTCAACACAGGTCGCAAAAATACTGGTCACGATTTGAAACTAGTATTAGATTAATTTTGAAGATGTAACCGAAAACAGTAAAGGAACCTAAGAAAACAAAGTGAAGGACAAGCATTAGTGACAGGTGTTGAACTTTATAGAATCACAAACCTAAACTCTTCAAATCGGTTTTATTAATTACTAGTAGCTTGTGTTGTGAACCTTCGTTCATTGAAAATCGGGGTCAAGAAAAAAATCTGGTTTGCATTTCTGTCTGTATACTTTTGCACGAAGACAACGTAGCAAATGTAATTCTAGTTTAGGAGATAGAAAAAACTATTCTCTCAGTGCTTAATTTGTGCTTGCTGTTTCCGGTGCTGAGCACTGGCACTTATTTTTTTTGGGGGGGGGGGCGGGGCTTATTCTTCTGACTCCAGCATTTGCTGCGAGCAAAAGAGACATATGGGAAAGACGGAAGAAGGGGGAAACGAAAAAGAGTCACAAAGGGAAAAAGTAGAAAGCTGCAAGAGTGATCTGAAGGGGCAGGGCGTGGCTTTATACGGATTGAAGAGGCCCGAGATGGCTTCAGGATTACGCTGCTTCAGTATGTCATTTTCCCACATTTAATTGCAGCAGCCGCGTGTTTAAGAGGAGGGCTTTGGGCACCGGCACGTTTTTATTAAAAAATAAAGCAGTGTATGCACTTCCTGTTGAGGTACAGGTTTGTATATTTTTTTTTTATAGAGTTAACCATTGCAAAGAATGTGGAATTCCGGGTGCGTCTTTGTGTTTTTAAATACAGTCGTCATGAATTCTTATCTTCTTGTACATGCAAAGCTTCTTCTGCTTCACGAGTTTAATATCGCTCGTGGTCTGTGGTGTGACTTTTGCTGCAACGTCTATGCACGGTTATACTCTCTATCGTTGTTGAGTGGTTGCAGGTAGGCGCAAGATATATATGTGAATAAGAAGGAGCCTTTACCAGGTGCCATTGCAGGTCTGAGCTGTACATGGTACGTTGCTTAAAAACAGGCAGGTCCCATTCGCTGCACCACTGACAAGGAGGATTTTACAGCAGCAGAATGCTGATACAAATACAAAGTGGAATATTTAGGAATTTGCTTTTAGATATGCTGTAAGCACAGTATTTCTTGTGTGAAATAATCACAGGAGCTGTTTCATGTGACCGTGAAGTACACATATTGCAGCTAGAAGTAAGCTTAGCACAAGCAGTTCTAGTGACAAGGAAATTAGAATACTGTATAGACAAGCAATCTTCACCTAAAGGTACAATTACCTTAAAATATATGCTTGAGGATGCTGTACAAATTGTTTTCTATAAATAACTGGTCCGCGAGAAAGCATTCTGCTTGTGATCTACAGCATACTGCATGTGCATACATATGTGTGTTTTTCTATATGTATATAAATAGCTACATTGAAATATTAAAGGTTGCACCGATTTCTATATTACTCTGAAAGTGTCCCATAGTTCATAATGGACGTTATTGTCTCTTATGTCAACCTAAGGTGAGAACATAGCACAGCCATGATTGTTTGCAATTAATTCTAACAAACTGAGGGTTGGATGAGCTGAGAGGGTAAGAATGTAAATAGGCACATTAGGTCTTTTACAGTGAGAAAGAAACTGTGTAGGAGAGAGACTGGCACCACAGAGGCAGCTTCCTCCTAATGCCTGCCATTATGCATGTTTGCAGACGTCATCACAAACTGCTTACTGTTCTCACAAGTACCTCTTTTTGCATGATCACCCTCATTTTGTGGAATGACGCTGTTGTTCCTTTTTTTTTTTTTTTTTTTTTTTTTTTTAACTCTGTGAACCCAGACTCTGTTAATTGGGCCCAGTGCATACACTCTCACTCCTAAATATAGTTCAAAATTGGCTATACTACTGACTGGCATATTTAGCTTACTTTTAACTCTAGTATGTAGTACAAATTGTACCCAGGGTATGTAAGTTAAATGCCACTAGTGGACTGCAGCACAAATTGTGTCACCTCCAGAGTGACAGTGCGAAACTAGACTGCAGGTCTGCCACCAGTAACCTGGCTGTGTAGCTTTAACCTGCAAATTCGACCTTTCAAAAGGGGTTATTTTGACGGGCCTAATCCCTGCTTTTAAATATTAATAAGTTATCCATGAGTAGGCCGTAACATCAGTAAGGCAAGGTGTATGGTATTTAAGGGCAGGGCATGAAAACCCTTTGTTAGACATGTCCTTGCAGTGAAAAGCCCCTAAAAGCTATTTTCAATGCAGCAGAGTTAGCTGTTCCATAGGTAGGAAAGCACTGTAATATGTTAAAGTCAATAAAGTTATCTCTGCTAAGGAGCCAGCTACAAAGTTCATTTTTGGACTTTTCGGAGTATTTGCAGCAAAATCATCCAATTCCTAGGTA
The DNA here is from genome assembly GCF_031143425.1 of Pleurodeles waltl. Lineage (NCBI taxonomy): Eukaryota > Metazoa > Chordata > Amphibia > Caudata > Salamandridae > Pleurodeles > Pleurodeles waltl. The sequence goes on along the minus strand of NC_090449.1, from coordinate 805,142,437 downwards.
AAGTCAGATTTGCACTAAAAGGTTTTACAAAGGTACTTTTAAAAAGTTACCTTTAACCTGCCCAAAGCTGCTAGAAGCCGTTTTGCATGCGCTTCCAACTGTCACCAAGGAGCTAAATAGCCCACTTAGGAGATTATGTGAATTTGCTCCCAGAGCTGTGCCAAAAGCGTTGTCTTTGTTCTGTTCCTCTGACAGGATGGCCATTTGGGTAGTACCCCGGAACATAATTACCTGCAGAGTTCTACCCTGTCATAGGCAGATGTATCTAACACCTGGGCCTGTCACTATCTTTTATCCCAATAGTAAGTCAGGCACCAGTTTCAGCGGGAGAGCAGCTGCCCCCAGAACTGGTTTTGAGTGACCACAGAGGAAAGGTTTGCCCTGACCACACCTGTTGTGTGGGAACAGGAGCACTGCATGGAGGAAGAAAGGTTCTGCCATCATGGTCTTAGATAGGGAGGGACACTGTTGGATTGTTTGCAGTAGGGCTTATAGGAACTGCTCCAAAGGTGTGTAGGGCTACCCCTGAGAACTTTTTCTGTATTCGTTAGGGAGCAGTCAAGAATCAGCCCCAGCCATGGGCTAGTGCCAAGCAGAAATGCGGGACCCATGGGTAAACTCTTCAGAACACACAGGACCTATGGAAAACAGAAGAAGGGCTGCAACTGCTGTTGAGAATTGTTGATGAGAACCATAAGGCTGGACCTCTTCCAACTTGTACTCTGAGCAAAGAAATGGGCTCCAAGGGACACTTGGCTGACCACCTGTCATGCTACTGGGACACAAACTTTAAAAAAAACCATTTCTCTGCAAGAGCCCAGCTGACCAGTTTCAACTGGACTTGCCCTGGACCATGCTGATGACTTGTGTTGAGGCGAGTCCTAACCTCCAAGTACTGCTCCTCAGATCCTGGAACTCTTTACTGGTATCAGAGTGCACTCATCCTGCCTTAACCTAAAAACCCAGGACTTTTGGCTTGGAGAACTGTTGAGGGACTGGAATCAGCATAACCGCTGAGGGTGCATGGCAGATGGGCCTGACTTTATCCCAAATGCCACTATGTTCTTCTTAACAACAGCAATCCAATTTAGCAGGCTCAGCACCAACCAGCATTCAACGGTGTTGAACCTTGTTTGACTACAGTCTACAACCTTGTCCAGGTGAGGTAATCCAACTTCCCAAAAATTGATTGTCTAAGGTAGAATTTTCACTGGTCCAGCATGGAACCGCATCCAATCAACAATGAGAACTTCCTGGGTGCAAACTGCTGACTTTCCCACTCCAAGCTTTTCCCACCTTTGTTGATGGCTTCACTAAGACCTTGTCCTTTATCAACTATTCTTTGGCTAGAACTAAATACTGAAATTAATGGGCATTTTAAGGGGTACCTGGTAGTGTCCAATAGGACACTTACCTCTGGTTGGCTACACCCACTATAGTGACCACTTCATGTGAGAAGGGTCGCTTCCCTAATTCTGATTGGCTGTTTTCCTTCCATCTAAGATGAAGAAAAATGAAATTAAGGGTCCACCTCGCAGGCAACACCTTAGTGGTGGTGCATTCCAGGCGGGGCACTCCTAACCTTTGTGTGGTTTTTCTGCCTTTGCTCCTGCCAAACGTGGAGGTTTGCCAAGGGGCTGACCATACGCTGCTAGCAGAAGGCCTGGGGGTCGAGTTTCAAAGGTGATAAGCCTTTGAAGCTCAACACCAGGGCAGTGCACATTCCTAAGGGAGGGGGGGTGTTAGCTCCTCCACCCAGGAATGACATTGTTTTACAAACCAGAGAGACAGGGCTCTAACCCAAGGTTTGTAGATCGGGTGTCTGGAGGTGGCAGCTGGATAGCACCAGGCAGCAACCATACCAGGGTAGTTAACCTTTGCAGGGGGCACCTCTAAGGTGGCCCCTGGGTACATTTAGGGATAAATCCAATACTGGTACTAGTTTGGATTTATCATTCTGAGTTGTTTAATACCAAACAACCCACGGTTCAGAGTGGCCATCATGTCGCTGGGAAACTCGTGTTGACCAGTGTCCAGCATGTGTATTAAAGTGGCTGCTCTGTTCACTCACTATGTCCCAGGTTTGGCAAGGACACAGTGGGGGCATATTGCTCATGCAGTTATGCCCTCATATGATAAGGTGCACCCTGCCTTAGGGCTGTAAGCCATGTCAGACTGGTGTCTTACCCATAGTAAATGCAGTGTATGGTGGGCACGGCACACAGGCATTGTGCCATGTCAAGTTTGTGTTTTAGGTTTGCACCAGGACACTCAGCCTGCAATAGCAGTGCTGGGTGCATCTGGATGCATGACCCTAGAAGGTGGCGCAATCAGTGTTGCTGCCCTCATGGGCCTACCCATAGTACCCCATGCCCTAGGTACCTAGGTATCCATTTACTAGGGACTTAGTGTTAGGTAAGGGTGTATCCAAGTGTACCAATGCATCCCAACAGTTTTAGGGAAAGAGCTCTGGCCCAAGGAACCTTGTTGGCAGGAGCCGGGGGCACTAAAACGTCTAGGCTACATCAAACAACATCAACATCAAAGAGAGGGACAGGGAGAATTAAAGGTCCAGTGTACAATCTCCCAAAGTAACAATAAACAATAATAAATACGCTGTTCCTAACAAGACAGAGGGAAACCCACTGGTTTAGGAGCAAGAGCCCTCACACATCCATTCGGATGTCATGCTTCATCATCGGGGTGCTCCTCGTCAGACCGGCGCTGCAATGTCTGACGGGCTCCCCGTGAGGGGGCTCTTTGCCGGAGATCTTCTATAATAACTGCTGTGGTGGAATGTGTGAAACTAAAACCTACAGGCAGGCAATAGCTCAAGACAGGATATAATTAAAATTGGTTCTATACCCCATCAAAATCACTCTTTAATAATCAACAAGGGGATAAGACCAAGATTAAAAACAACTCGAAAATGGTAAGATGAGAGGTAATGTTCAAACACTTTCTAGAACAGTGGGGGATAGGAAATTATCTCGTGGCCACCTAAATAATGGTCAACATGTTTCGCGTCTAGCGGTATTAACCGATCCTATGGCGCTTCTTCAGGACCATCAAAAACAAAGAAACTTCTCCTGTGTCACAAGGAACAAAGTACCTAGTGAGGTCTGTCTCTATCGCATAAGCCAAACAAAACAACGCAGTCACTTACATTGAAGCGTACTGTCCAACTGGTCAACTAAACACAGATAGTTTGCCCTGCAATAATTAATAAAATAAATTAAAACAACTTAAGTAATGGTAGTGCAAACATGATGTGCTAGATTAGTGCACACTCTTGGTGAAAACCACAATGCATGGTGTAGAAAACGAAGTGAGCTTACCATCCCCAACTGTAGGAAGGGCTCCTTAGGAGGTACAAGCCTGAGACTGTTGCTACTAATTAGAAGAAAACAGAAGGAAAACCACATATGCAAAAAACTGCTATCAGTCAAGCCAATGATAAAACAATCCTGTGAGTCCCAATGGCAGCCTTAATCAGGGCAAAATATGATAATACACAGTCGCTGTAATATGCATCACACTTATTTGGTATCAACGAGTAATAAAAACTAGCTTAAAAAATCGTTCAAGCCGTGCTCAGAGTATGCAAAAAATAGATGCGAGAGCCACGTGGATGAACTCATTAGGAAGAACTTGTGGCCACAATTATCAAAGAACCAGCGCATTGGATTTCTGGTTACCCATGGCAGCATCTTGAGTGAGACTAATCACATGCCCAAACTCTCAGAGTAAACCTGTAAAGGTGCCCAAGCGCCAGTAAAACATTCCTACCAGGGGCGCATATTAGTTCCCGGGGGTCAAGCTAAAGCCCCGCATATCAAGCGCACACACTTTCAAACCTGGTGTACATCAAACATCAGGCAAAAGGTGGGGTCTAACCATATTAAAAAGATGCCTTTTCACACATGGGAATTTTGGGAATAGTGGGTTTCCAAAAGGTATGGGGTGCCGTTGGGTGGCATATAGGGACAGTGCAGGCAGCCAATAGCAGAAACAGAAGGCGAAATGCTAGGGCAGTGTGGGGGGTGTTGGGGAAAATCTTTTTTTATCCGAACTCTTAAATGTTGGGTTATGTGAATGCAGAAAGGAACATTTGGATCCTGGTCTCCCCTGGGTTTACCTTTAATATACTATATTACATTAGTGATTTGGTGCCTTTGCACTCCTTGGCCCCCCCGGTTTCTTTGAAGAACAGCCACAGGAGCACAGCCAAACATAACAAAACCATTTGTTTTGTTAGTGCTTTAAGGATTCTGTCACTGGGTTACAGATTTCCTCATCCTGGTTGGCTGGCCAGGAGACAGATTCCATCATGCAGTGACTGAGGTTTTGCCTGAAATTTCTATAAAGGTGACATTCCTGTTTGACCTTCCAAATATAGGAAAAGATAAGGCAGTTAGGTGGGTACATAGTGTTGAATACCTATCATATGTTCCGCATTTGGAGATGCTGGTACCGTCTACTGATATAATAGAAAACTCGTTTCCTTTAGGCCCTAGATTTCTGTTAGCCTTGAACAAGCCTGAGGCTGTAGGGCAGAAGAATTCAAACTGCTCTGACCCCTGAATTAAAAATAAAAAAAAAGTCACACGTATCCTGCTAAGTATTTAATGCAGACCATTGCATCCTGCCACCATATTGCCTTTTAAATAAAAGGGTCATTCAATGTGAATAAACTTTCAGATAGCAAAGGAAACGTGGTATTCAGTTGTGCATATCCACACACCCCCTTCAAACCATTTAAGGTACTGAAAAGGCACAACACGGGAAAGTGCAAACAAGGCTGTTGTTTCAGTAGTGCAGCAGGGGAGATTGCACGAAGGTCTCCGCAGAAGAAGTCCACTGCCCTCAGTGCTTAATGTGTGTCAGTGCTTGGCACCAGCGCCTTTTCTTAATATAGCATATATTTATGCCTCCACCATATGGTGGGAGTTTCAGTCCATTTTGAAAAGAGCACAGATGCAAAATGTACAATCCGATATGCCATTAAAAATAATATTGATAATGCCAGCATGCCAGGCCATTGTTATGCCTTTACGTCACCTGTTATAGTCGAAATCGTCACATTTGTAGGAGTGTCATTGTTAGTAGAGGGGGTATTACTGCTATAGGGCTTTGACAAGGCTTGTAGGTGTACATACTGCACTGGAATATTTTAAGTCCTGGCATGTCTTTCTTTTTTGACAAATCAAGCAAAGTGTTCTGAATTACAGTTGTCCTTTTGCTGGTACAATTGGGAATTACTGATTATTACTCCGGATTGTCTAGCTAGGAGATTCCGCTGAATTTTCTGTTTATTTTTTGCACTTGAAATTTCTATGAAGTGTAAATTTGTAGGCCTCTTTCGTACATGAAATAGATAGCTAGGCATGGGGCCCTGGATATTGATCCCCTATTGTAATATCTTGAATCTAGGGGTATCAGAAATATATAGGCCTGCATAGGTGAGTTGTCCAGAGCCAGTGGTCCTGATATTTCTTTGGCTACTATGTAAACGTTCACTCTTTTTATTGAAAGGGGAGGGGGACAAATCCCAGAACTTTGACATGTTTCCCTATTGGATCAGCTTGGGTCTCCAGCCCCTTTCTCATCTACATTATGGTATAGTCACCAATCCCACATGAATCGCCTGCTTACTATTCTACTGAGTGCCCAGGTTCAAACTCCTTTATTTTGTGCCCTTCTCTCATCTCACTTCCTTTTTTAACCTAATTTCTCCCTCACATCCACTATGTACTTTGCCTCCCTCTCTTATCTGTTGTGTATCCTTTTTCTCACCCACCCTGTGCCCTGGTCTCGTCTCTTTTTGTTATATTTCAATTCTATCCCATCTCAACCACCTTCTACCTTAACTACTTCACCCATTTAGCCTGTGTACATCTCCCCCTGTCATCCATTTTGAACCCAGCTCTCCCTCATCTTGTGGCATAGTCTACTCTATCTTTTGTTTTGTGTCCTTATAACTTTTTCCATCAACCTTGTGCCTAATTCAGCTCACTCATCTGTGTTAGGATTAAATCCCCTCATCCATCTTATTTGAACTCCCCTCTGTCATCTGCTTTTATGCCCACTCTATTCTTTCACCTCACATGGTCTGTCTTTATCTCTTCTCTTGTGTTCCAGTCTACTGTCTCGTCCAGCTTGTTGCTTGTTCCCTTCTCATCTAGTTTGGACCCTGGCCTGGCCTCTTCCAGCATTTAATCTCCTTTATCACCCACCTTTTGATTTGGTCTACTCCCTCAAACAGTTTTTTGCCACAGTCAGGTCTTTATTTGACTTGTTCCACTTTCTCATCAAAGTAGAACCTCTGTCTGTGCTCTCCGACCCTATCTTGGCACCTCATTCATCGGTCTCGTCTCACTCACCCTTTTCACTCTTCCTGTGCATTTGCCATTCTCCCACCAGTCTTGTCTCTTCTCTCAGTAGTGTGCCCCAGTCCTTCCATCGTCACCATCTCTTTCCATCATTGTGTGCTTTGGTTGTCACTAACCCTTATTGAATTTTGGTCTTCTTTCTCAATCTGCTTGTGCTAATCTACTCTATCATCCATATTTTGCCCTGTTCCCCACTCAAATCTGCTCTTTTATTGATCACATCCCTCCATCATGTGCGCCATTTTCCTACAATGTGTATTGTTATACTCACCAGCCTACCTTCTGCAGTTGTCCCATCACTTATACATTTTGAGCCTTGCTCCCTGACTTTTGTCTTGAGCCTGCAACACCTCATTGTTCTGTAAATCTCATTACCCCGCTCATTCAACTTGAACCTTTATCTTTTGTTGTCTACCCAGACTACTCTTGCAAACCATTATGCATCTTGCTTCCTTCACTCTGTAATTCCTTTAATCCAGTTTGCAACTTAGTCTTCCTTTCCTATCTGGAACGTGTCCGTTCCCCTGTCATATTCACCCTTGTACATTTGCCCTTTGTCTTCCTTCCTGTGCCTGGTTCTGTCCCAATCTCACTTGTGCCTCAATGCCAACTTAAAACCATTGTATCCCTCTGCCTGGCCCTCGTCTATTCTGTGGCTTTTTCCCATCTTTTGTATATCTTGTACCACAAAAGTGAGCAAGAAGAATGTTTCATCATATTTGTTGTCTTGCATTTTGCAGCTATGTTGATGGAGTGCTTTGTTTTGTGCTGTTGTACAATGTGCTGCATTATTGCATGGTATTGTTGTTGGGTTGTTCTATTATTGGGTTGCATTCTGTTTTCACTATATTGTTGCCTGTATATAGGTGTCATAGGGGAACCAAGGAGTTAAAGACATTGGAGCCAAACAGTAAAATAGAAATGAATAGGAGCCAACGATACTCTATATAAAAAAAAAAAGTGGAGCAAGCTGAAAAACGTATGAAACAGAGGATTTATGCAGGACCAGGGTCAATGAAGGGCATCTCACTAGAACGGTTGGAAAGACCTGTAGATTTGCCATGATGGATTAATTTACCCGCTGCCTTACAGATTTTTATGAATCTAATTTTTTTCCAGTTGTAGATGTGTTGAGGTTGTATCTAGCAACCGCTCCATCCATTTGAGTGAAAATTGTGTGTGACTGCAGTCGAGAGCCTTTTAAATGATCTGAGCAGTTTGAGTTTGATCAGTTTGAATCGTCTGTAAGTCCAGTTGGAGTCTTCGTTTTCTAGACTAGGGTTCGAGGTTTGTTGCTGTCTTTTGTAAACTTGGTTGGTGAAGTTGTAAAACTGTCACCACTGGACACTAGCTGCTTGAATTTTGGAATTGATGGTTCAGAGACATGCAATCTAACAAAGGAGTATTCACCTGATTTCTTTATTATTAACAAAAGGCAAGCACTAAACTAGTTCAATGATGGCGAATATCAAATAGAAATCACACCGACAAATGGAAACTATTCCATCCTTTTTAGAATTTGAGATCCTATTCGGAAGTGCTCATTATCTCTCCCTCGCAAACTTCCCTCTTCAACTCATTTGGCCTGTCACTGCTAGACGTTTGTCTTTAAAATGGTTTTCTAGAACCCTCGTTATTACAAAAACACCAACTGCACCTGTTAACTATGGTAAACTGGATTATTTGCCTTCTTTTTCAGCTCTGCCTTGTTCTATGTCCATTATCAAACCCTTGAAGCTTACTGTGCTGCTTTTACGGCTACCGTGCAGCCTTTGCAAACAGACTAAACTATATACTTGTGATCTGATCACTAAAGAGCAGTGTGCAGCGAAATGAAAATATAGAGCTCCTGGTACTCGGTACCCAGTGTACTTGTTTGCGACTGAGAACTGCTAGTACTTTTCCCACTGAAAGGTTTACAATGCTGGTGAGTAGTGCCTTGCTCTCTACTTCAAATTAAAGTGCAGGTACCGGGTACCTGCCCATTTAAAACACTGGGAGCACGGTGTGCATTGATCTGCTTTTTTTCTTCCCTTAAGCAAATGTTCACTTGTTCAATTTTATTTTAAATAAAAAAAATTTAACAAGGAAATTACAAATAGGAATTTAATTAGAAATTAGAGATATAGTTAGAAATAATTATCAAAAATAGAAAACAAAAAAAACAAAACGTTTCATTTTTTAATCTCCTCCTCCTCATATTAGAAAAGGCAGAAAAGGCTGTTATAGCTGCCTCCTGGAGTGCTGATACTGGGAGGGGGTACCAATGCAGTAATTGACCCAGAGCTGAACAGAGTGAGGGGAACTGCCCCGGATGGGGAGGGAGGGCCAATACGTCCCTTTTTAGAGGCCATGGGACTGGTTGACATTTGGAGTGCGCACAATCTACATGCAAGGCAGTACACTTCAATCAATCCGAGTTCGTAAAGCGCAACTACTTACCCATAAGTGACTTCAGTTGAAGGACCAGGTTTTAAGGTCCTTCCTAAATTGGGGTAGCAATGATGACTTCCTGAGGTGCAGGGGCAGGGTGTTCCAGCTCTTTGCTGCAAGGTAAGCGAAGGATCTCCCACCCGCCGAGTTCTTCCGTATGCGGGGTACAGTGGCTAGTGCTTGTTGAGCAGAGATGTCTGGTGGGGGAGTAGAAGGTGATGCGGTGGTTAAGGTGGGCGGGTGCTAGGTCTTGGAGGGCCTTGTAAGCATAGACGAGGAGCTTGAATTTAGTTCTCTTCTCAATAGGGAGCCAGTGGAGGTCTCTTAGGTGACTAGAGATATGTTTGCAGCAGTGCGTGCCCAGGATGAGTCTGGCGGAGGTGTTTGGGATGTACTGTAATTTCTTGAGGTTCTTCTGGGTGGTACACTGTAGAGGGTGTTGCCATAGTTGAGTCTGTCGGTAACCAGGGCATGGGTTACAGCTTTGCAGCAGTCTTTTGGGATCCATTTGTAGAAATTCCGGGCAAGTCGTAGTGTGTGGAAGCAGGAGGATATGACTGAATTGACTTGGTGTTTCATTGTGGGTGATGAGTCCAGGATGATGCTGAGGTTGCATGGTTAGTTTTTGGTGGCCCATGACAGCTATTCCTGAATTCACCATGTCTTTACCATGTTAAGTCAAGCTAGCCCTTTCTGGGACATCACTCTCAGCCCAGGGGGATCTCAGACCACTCTCTGGCTTAGGTCCAGTTATTAGGCCTGACCTGCCCCTACACTTTGAACCCCTATATTGAACCCTTGGTATTTCAAAAATAGGAAAATTAGGGATACACCACAGGAAGGTGCATACATCTACTTTCAAATGAATACGGGGATAGTCTCTTCAGCCTGCACCCTCTGGGAGACCTTTAAAGCAGTTATGAGGGGACTAACTCAGGCCCTGATTGGAAGGAAGAAGAAAGATACTGCCTTGAAGTGTGAAGAAATAGAAAGGGACATCACAAAACTTGAAAATCAATTGATATCAGAGGGAACGGATGACCTGTGTCACCTCTTCTGCCTTCAACAAGGGGATTTGCATACCCTGGTAGAGGGAAAGGTACGAGCTACACTCTAGCTACTCAGCACCAGTTATCTGATGTTGGGGATAAGGCCAAGAAGTTGCTGGCCTGGCTTGAGAGGAGAGATAGAGATCTTGGGTCCTTGAGGTGATGGAAGAAAATGGGAGGATATGTAAGAATAGTGACGACACAGCGGAAGCCTTTGCAACTTACAATTTATGCGTCCACAACAGCAGTGATGGCAGAGGACCCAGGACCCAAGGGACTGCTGATAGAAATGTTGGAAGGTATGATGGACAAGGTAGCCGCGCACATGCTAGGCATGTTCACAGAAGTGCAACAGAGGGGATCCCTACCTAAAGACCAGCGACTAGTACTGATAGTAGCTTTACATAAAGAAGGTAAACCATCCACCGACTGCAGTTCCTATAGACCGATTTCCCTATTGAATGTGGAAACTAAAGTCCTGGCAGAGGCCCTAGCATGCAGATTGCACACAGTAATTGCCTCTGTGATACATCCTGACCAATCAGGCTTCATGCCACATAGAAGCACTTGTCTCAATCTACACCGTCTGTATGGGATACTGCACACAATCAAGGCCTCACATCCGGGAAGCAGCTGATGTGATGGCTTTGATAGTATAGACTGGGACTATTTTTTTACTACTTTGACAAGATTGGGCTTCGGTCCTAAATTCTGCATCTGACCGCGCCTCCTGTACCAAGGTCTGTTGGTGAGAGTGAAAGTAAATGGTGCAGTATCTCGCATCTTTGCCCTGTGCAGGGGGGCGACGCAAGGCTGCTCCTCTCCCCTATGATATTTACAGTAGTGCTGGAACCTTTGGTTGCCTGGGTCCGCAAAGACCCACTGGCGTTGGGAGTAACTAAGGGAGGGGACTGCGAAGAGTGCATCTCATTTTATGCTGACAATATTTTGTTGTACTTAACCCAGCCTACCCTTTTCATCACTAAGATCCTACAAATATTTACGATTTTTGGGGTTCACGTGGGATACCATATTATTTGGTCCAAATTCCTGGTGTTCCCACTATCGGATGACCACCTGATAATTCCGGATGGAGGTGAGGCACCTTTGGTAAGGGAGACGCTTAAATACCTAGGGATCCATATCATCCCGAGTGAGTTTTGAAGTGGAATTTCTTCCCGCAGATTGACCTACTGCACTGCGATGTTGTATATTGGAGAATGCTGCCCCTCACACTGATGAGCAGGGTGGCTCTATATAAAATTATGCCTCTCCCATGACTGATCTATGTTCTTCAGTACACTCCCTACAGGATCCCACTGGCACTGTTCCAGCGAAGTGAGCGTGCAGTTCGTCTCTTACTATATAATGGGAAGAGCTCCCGCATTGGCCTTTATGAACTTCAGAGGGGGTGTATGATGGTGGGACAGAAGTCCCAAACATTATTAAATATTACTGGACCTCACAGCTGGTGGTCGTCAACGTCTGGGTCTTTGGGCGCAGCGAGCGGCCGGCCTTCAGAGTAGACAGAGCTGTCATGGGTAGGAGAGTCCACATAACAGCATTATATCACTGGGGGCATGAGAAGAGTCTACAGGCCCCACGTGCAGACTGTTGCTCTGGTATAGAGGGAAGCTTCGAGCTACCTAGGCGTGCGTAATAAACTCACTAAGATGACTCCTCTTTGGGATAGCGACTTGTTAAAAGTAGTAGGTGCTATGATGAGCCTCTCAAAGTTGGAGCTCATTGGCATTGAACGGTTGGGGGATGTCTAGCAGGATTAATTCTTCAAACAGTTTGAAGTCCTCCAACAAGAATTCAAAACTCACGGGACAGAAGATATGCACTCCAATGCTGTACTCGAGAGAGTGAGCAACTGCATAAGGCCACTTCTCTCGAGGATAGGCTACTCGCAGAGCATATGCACTAGTGTTCTTGAGGAGGGCCTGGTTCCCAGACCTGGGCGACCTTGGTGGTGGTGACTGGGAAGAAGCGTTACAGAGTCTGAAGATAGTAGCCATCTCTACTCGCTTTTGCCTGCATAGATCTTATCTCTCCAAGACCCTCCTCCACAAAATAGGACAGGCCACTATTGGGCTGTGCCTTAGAGGCTGCAGCCAAGAGGCATCATTCTTCCCCCCCAATATGGGAATGTCCAATGATTAGAGGTACTTGCAAGACGTAACCGATACTCTCTCTGGTTGTGGGATGCACCTTTCCCTTAGATCCGAAGGGGCTGCCTCTGCTGATATTCAGGGAGAAGATGTGGCTGAAAATACCAGAAAATATGGGTAACACTGGAAATGGGAGTGACAAAACGCACCATGGCACTATGCTGGGGTAAACCCACCACTCTGTAGGTGAGGGAATGGGAAGTCAATTTGGAGTGGTGTCAAAAAGCAGAACAAGTGGTCAATAAGAGTAGGGATTACCCCAAGAAATGAGAAAAGGTGTGAGTGGTGCGGAGTGCATATTGGGGAGGAGGGTGAAGGGGTGACAATGGCAAAATTGTGGTGGTGGTGCCCATATAATGTTTACAATGTACACATTTATAGCCTATTTCTCGAGGTGTGAGGGTGCCGGTTTGTATAGCAGGATGTCTGTAATGATTGAGATGCACAATCTGTATGAGAAAGCTTTTGAAATAATTTGCTGTCGTTTGTTAAATAAATGGATGACGAGTACTGTATCAATAAAAAGAACTACAAAAAAATAACATATGAGTGTTTAGTAAACAAACTGACACTGCATTTTAGAACCCGCATTTGAACTTCATCAAACCAGAGAGAGAGGCAGAAAGGTGCCTGCTTCAAGTGTCATCATGTGTGAAAAATCAAACAATGAAAATCACAGTAAAACAACTATAATTATCCATTACTAGTGATTATAGTGTCCCTTAACAACAACAATCTAATCTTCCTTTCAGGAGCCTATCTACATTAAAGAAAAAAATCTGTCCCTTCTCCTACTATCTTGCATCTTCTCATAGATATATTTCCAATTCTCGTTAGAGAGCAATAATTTAAACCGATAGCATTAATATCCATTTCACTTCGATCGTTTACCTTCAGAAGATTATATTTCATATTCTGGCTATTTGTGAGATCTTCATCTCTTATCTCTAGTTAACCAACTAATTATGAGATGTAGGGTTTGGCTATTTCTACCTATTATGTACACTCACGTCCTTGATTGGTCTCAGGTTTGTAGCTAGAATCTCTCTGTATATCAGTCTCCATATTGTAAAAAAGCCACCCATTTCAAATATTAATCAGAAGCCGCCTGCTGAAAAAAAAAAATACTGTGTATATATGTATGTGTATGTATATATATATATATATATATATATATATATATATATATTATTTTTATTATTATTATTATTATTTTCAAACTTAAAACTAACTTTGGCATGGGAAAAAGCAAGTAGCGTTTAGAAATTCCACATCACGATTCACAGAACCCAATAAGTCCTTAGAGTGTAGAGAAAGAGGTATCTCTATGTGGAAAACTGTTTTCCCTATCGAGGCATAAAAATATGGATGAAGGTTCACTGTGGCATGATTTACTATTTTTTTTTTATGTTGAGCTTCTTTGGAGCGCTCGTGCATACTTAGTGGTTTATAAATGTTTTTAATGGCATGCCATACAACGCTAACTAGGTAAAAATCACAATCTAAATATTTTCTGAATGGAGGGTTGATTTACTGTAAAACACGACCAAGAAGGCCTAGTAATCTCTAGTATGGGAGCCAATATCCGGAAGGCCCATCGACCCTTCATTTAGTGTCCCCCGAAACACTCTGATTGAAGAAACACTGTCAGTCTCAAAGCAAAGTTCGACCAATAAGATATAATCTGTCCTTTAAGTAAGGATCCACCTCATTATGGAATCCTTTATGGCAATTATCATAACCTTAAATATGAGTGCCTTGAAAGGCAACAAGAGCTGGTTGAGTAGCTGAGGAGAGCTTGTCCCAGAAGTCCATCTTCAGCTCTTTATCTCCTTTGTCTGACCACTTGACTTGAACATCTGGCCCGCTCTCTCCTTCTGCTCTATAAGCAATCTAGTTACATGTACAATGCCCCAGAGATCATCCTTCTTCTCAGTTGTATTCTTTGTGTACATGCCACTCTCTGATGCTTTTATTAGATCTTCTAGATTGTAATCCTTTTCCCATGTAGAAGACATACTGTTGAACTACTGAGCTTAAACCAGCACTTATCCTACTCTACACATTTTTGTGAACATTTTGGGGTAATTAATCTGTGATGGTGTTAGTGTTTTTTTAAATCTGAAGTCAGACAAGATGCAAGCTGTAGTTCGTTCACTGATGTCCAAGAAAATGCCTCCTTTTTAGGGTTGAGCATGCGTTGCATGTGCTCGCGCATGCGTATCGCAGCGAGACGCTTTAGGGTTTAGAAAAGGGCTCGGAGCCCTGTCGACGTCACGTCAGTGTTTTTCATTGGTTAGTGGGCTTGCCTATTACAATCTGCTTGCTTTCATTAGTCGAAGGCATGCATACGTCATGCCTTTTCCCGTGGCTAGCCCTCCTCGAGTGCATCGACCAAGTACAGAAAACATGCGAGGCTCGCTGTTTTCTGTCCGGCTCGTGGACTACTTTTTCTCTAATTTACTAGCGCAATTTCGCTTGGCAGAAGTCGAGCACTTTACATAGTTAAATGCACTTTTTCGGCTTACGTACATAAATGCACTTTTGCCAATAGGTGAAAAGTCGGGATAGGAGTTAACAACGCTATCAGCTCTAACATGAGCAAATCCGAGACCCGTTGCATTGCAAATGCTTGTTCTGATTGTAACGAAAAAACTAAACTCTCCATTGGATCTGCATCTCTGGCTCTTGCATGATTAATTTATTTTCCACATCCTGAATATGAGAACGCTCTATATTTAGGCCTTCTGTTCTGTGTTGAACAGCATACAGCTTGTTTGTGAACTGAGGTATTTTTCATGTCTCACAAGTGTTCTGATCTCGTAAACTACTGTCCGATTCCCAGCGTTTGTTGTTCAAGGTGTTTTGTGTGCATCATACAGTTTTTAGGGTGCTTAGTCATCTGTCATCCAAGCATACTTTGCCCCCTGTATGTGCTTCATGTTTTACATTTTTGTTTGATATATGAGATTCACATTTCATTTTGCAGTAGTACCTATCTTCATCAGTAATGGACTGCTCCTCTGACATACACTCAAAAGATCATAAAATCACAATGAATTCAGGAAGGCTTTGCAAGTAGAAGTGTTTTGTTAATCACGTCTGAGTCTTCCACTTACACCCGTGCTTTCTCTTTGTGGCCCCTTGCCTTAGGTACTCCGTGCCTTAGCACTATCAAAGCAGTCATTCGTAATGTACTCCGTGCAATTTGGGGTGCCACATATTAATGCACTGAATGAATTGCAGCTGCACTAGGAGCATTACAATGCTGTGTGCCATAATGCAATAATATGATGATAATTATGATGATAATATGATGTTTTGCCTGACCAGGTGAACAGATGCGTGTCGTGGCACAAACCTATACACAAACAGCAGGAGCTCTGGCTCGACATCTGGATGGCATGGCCACAAACTCTCTAAAGCTCTTTGCAGATAAAATAATAATTGGTTTTGGGTGACAAAAATGATCTGTGGAATTCTTCTTTGCCGCCATCTAGCTCAGGCACGCCCTTCTCCTAATATCGTTGTTTAAAAATTAGCCTTCTTTATTTCGTACATCTTCATATGCTCAGTACAGCCTTGTGTGATTACAGAGCTGCATATGTACAGATAATGCATCAAGTGCTCTGGTATCGCCTCAAATGCTAAGTTATATCCTTAAATAATCCAGTATTACCTCACCTGGTCAGAGAAGTTTCCAGTATCCAGATAAAACCTATTAGGTATGAGGGCCGTGTACAATTTAATATGTCAACAGATATACCCTCCAATGGACCATGTCATCTTAAAGATTATGGAGACCCCGGGTATGAAATAGTTCAGAGGGCCAGCTTTGGAACTGCCTTGAATTTTACTAGCCATATTTTTCTTAATTCAAGCCCTTAGTTAGCTAGCAATATTGAAATATATGTCGAAGGTTAAGATACAAAAATACACAGACGTAATCTGCAGAAAAAGCTCACTTTCTCTGGGGAGCCAGTCAAGTTATCACTGAAAATGCAAAAAGATTCTTCATGTAATTTTAAACACACACACTGTTAGCGTGAAAATTTACCTTGGGTGCGTAAAAAATAACCCCGCATGGGCGAGTGTGTGTCAAAACTTGTGATGCGTTGATTTCACTCACGAGTGAGACGTTGCGTCATTTCTCCTTTCGTTGGGTCAGAGCACGTAGTTTCTTCTCTCTGCAGGAGAGTGATGCGTCGATGTGGTCAGCACTCTCGGGTCCGGGCAGGCCTTACGTCATTTTTACACACCCAGTGGTGTTTGCGTCGGAAATCCAGCCGCACGATGATCCGAAAACCACGCAGCGTGGGTTGCGAGATCACCCTTCTCTGTCAGCGATGCTGTACGTCGTTTCTCCAGCCCTGGCCGTCGATCTTCGGGTTGTGCTGCAGACGAGCGACGATTTTCAGCCGCAAAGCTGTTTGTGCGTCGATTTTTCAGCCGCAGATCTGAGTTGTGTCAATCTTTTCCCCTCACAGCATTCTGTGCGTGGATTTCTTCCTCTTAGGCTGCCAGCTTCTCCTTTCAGGGTCCCAGGAACTGGATGGGCACCACTTGGCAGAGTAGGAGTCTCTCCAGAGACTCCAGGTGCTGGCAGAGAGAAGTCTTTGCTGTCCCTGAGACTTCAAATAACAGGAGGCAAGCTCTAAATCAAGCCCTTGGAGATCTTCACAAGAAGGAAGGCAACACAAAGTCCAGTCTTTGTCCTCTTACTCTGGCAAAAGCAGCAACGGCAGGATAGCTCCACAAAGCACAGTCACAGGCAGGGCAGCTCTTCTTCCTCAGCTCTTCAGCGCTTCTCCAGGCAGAGGTTCCTCTTGTTTCCAGAAGTGTTCTAAAGTCTGTGGTTTTGGGTGCTCTTCTTATACCCAATTACTCCTTTGAAGCCTACTTCAAAGTAAAGTCTCTTTTGAATGCGAAATCCTGCTTTGCCCAGGTCAGGCCCCAGACACTCACCAGTGGGTTGGAGACTGCATTGTCTGAGGGCAGGCACAGCCCTTTCAGGTGTTAGTGACCACTCCGCCCCTCCCTCCTAGCACAGATGGCTCATCAGGAGTTGCAGGCTACACCTCCACTCCCTTTGTGTCACTGTCTAGTGTCAGTTGCAACCAGCCCAACTGTCAAACTGACCCAGACAGGGAATCCACAAACAGACAGAGTCACAGAAATGGTATAAGCAAGAAAATGCTCAATTTCTAAAAGTGGCATTTTCAAGCACACAATCTTAAAATCAACTTTACTAAAAGATGTATTTTTAAATTGTGAGCTCAGAGACCCCAAAATCCTAATGTCCATCCGCTCCCAAAGGGAATCTACACTTTAATCAGATTTAGAGGTAGCCCCCATGTTAACCTATGCGCGGGACGGGCCTTGCAACAGTGAAAAACAAATTTAGCAATATTTCACTGTCAGGACATATAAAGCGCATTACTATATGCCCTACCTTAACCATACACTGCACCCTGCCCTTGGGGCTACCAAGGGCCTACCCTGGGGTGCCTTACATGTAAGAAAAGGGAAGGTTTAGGCCTGGCAAGTGGGTACACTTGCCAAGTCGAATTTACAGTTGAAACTGCTCACACAAAGACTGCAATGGCAGGTCTGAGACATGATTGCAGAGCTACTTATGTGGGTGGCACAACCTGTGCTGCAGGCCCACTAGCAGCATTTGATTTACAGACCCTGGCACCTCTAGTGCACTGTACTAGGGGCTTACTAATAAATGAGATATGCCAATCATGGATAAGCCAATTACATACACATTTTGTAAAGGAGCACTTGCACTTTAGCACTGGTTAGCAGTGGTAAAGTGCCCAGAGTAACAAAAACCACAATATCAGAGTCCAGCACACATCAACAACCTGGGGAACAGAGGCAAAAAGTTAAGGGAGACCACGCCAAGGATCAAAAGTCTTACAAGTCTCATAAGGGAATGTATAGTCTCATGTAGACCTTGCAACCTCATCTAACCGGTATGGGTACTTCTGCTCTGAAGATTTATATACACAGAAGTAGCCTCAAGATGAACAGAAGGTGGAAGATGATTCAAGACTCATTGGATCAGATATATCCTAAATGTTGTGTAATGACCTTTATAGGCATTGCCTTGTATGTCCAGTTCAGGTCCATATGTGCATGTAAACCTTGACATGGAAGGTTTAAACTCCGGTGCCAGACTATCTCTGTATGTCCAATGCATCCACTTAAGAGCAGGTATAGTATCACATACAGTGTAGTCTCTGTATATTAATATGACTTTCTGTAATGAGGACACCCTCTCATATGTGAAGTAATGCTTCGTATATACATATATAGCCTCCTGTGCTGTGGTGTAGTATAGCCACTAGCATACACTGTCGCCTCATATGGGCACGTACATTCTGGTTTAGAAAGTGCCACCTCCAATTATAGGTGTTAGCTCTAACTAAATTTCCTCAGAACAAGCAAACCTCTGCTAGACCTGGCATTCTTGGGTGGTTCTCCCCTAACTTTTTGTGTTCAACCCTCCTGTTTTGCTGACTGCTCTTGCTGCCTTTAGATCGCTGCACAATTTGTGCTTGTGCTCTCTCATGTAAACATGATCATTTTGGCCTACACCTAACTGGCATATTTATTTTACCTGTAGATCCCCATTAAAAGTCTATGACTTGTATCCATTATCTGTACACTAAATGCTATTAATGGGCCTGACTGACTGATTGTGTCACCCACTTAAGTAGCCCTTTAACATATCTCAGGCCTGCCATTGCAGCTTATGTGTTAAACTGCCGTTTTAACCTGGCAAAATACTTCTTTTGCCAGGCCCATTCCTTCCTTTATAATCCATATGGCACCTCTAGGGTCAGCCTTGAACAGCCCAGAGAGCAAGGTACAGCACATTTTAAAAAGTATGACATATTCCTTTAAGTTTTGCACATCCTAGTAGTGAAAAAAACTCCTAAATGTGTTTTTCACTACTGCAAGGGCTGGCTCTCCCATAGGATAACAGTGGGAATTAACATATTACATTTAATAAACTGCATCTTTCAACAGAGAGCAGATATACAAGTCAAGTTGGTGTCTAAAGAATTGTAATTAAAAGCCCTCCTAATGCTGTAATCAGATTTTTAGCCACAATTCTGAAAATGTCACTTTTAGAAAGTTGGCATGTTTTTGCCCTAACCAATTGATGGCTGATCCTGGGTCACATGGCTAGGTGTAGATGGCAGTTGGTGTTTGTGCATTGCTCCCAGACAATAAGTCAAAGGCAAGCTAGGAGTTGGATGGATGGGCCATTTTGAGTTAACGAGGGGGAGAGGTCACCCACCACAATTGCACAAATCTAAGGTGCAACCTGACTACTCTCAAAAATAATTTGTCACTAGTCTTTTGTGACACCAGACAAGCTGATGCCAGAACAGGGAGGAAGGGGATGCCTGACACCTCAGGGGGGTGGAAACCTCTAGAAGCTTTCTCTACTTCACAGTGGGCACTAGGTATAAATATTGGCCCTTTTCCCCAACTCCAGTACACTTCTGGGCCGTGGACTCTGCAAGGAGGGACTGCTGCTCTGAAGGACTGCTGCCCTCTTGAGTGACTCAAAGGGCTAGTTGGCTGGCCTACTAATCAGAAGCCTCAGAGATAGAACAGGCTTCATTACATTGTATCTCCATAAAGAACAACACATTCCTTCCTTCCTGGAAGATATTTTGTATGTGTCTCTCTCTAAGAAATAGAAAGTCTGCTTAGACAACCCAAGTGAAGAACTACACCATTTCCTCACTCCTGACACACACCCAACCTGTTTTTCTCATGCACCATAAATACCTGTGATATAACAATCACCCAAAATCAGTGATGGACCCTGCACTGGTACAATACATAAAAAATAAAATACAGCTATCCATAAATGAAATAATTTGGTACTTCCACACCAACCCAACACAGGCTGTGAAGGAAGACAATCAACAACCAGTTTTGAGGCAGTACTCACCACCTCTACCAGTGCACGCAGTTTAGATTATAATGATCCGGCTGTTCTCCTCAACTTTCTGGAACATAAATATTCAAAATGCTGAATGTTGTGGTCACAATACTACTCACAAAATCAAAAACAGTTGACAAAGTTTTTGACAAATAGTTAATCTGGCCACCATGAAAAGTCTGTGGGCTTGATCTAGATCTTGGCGTTCTTCCCCCCAATCCGCCACAGCTACGGCACAGAAAAGACTTTCAAGTCAACAGTGTTCTGCCCGTTGTATTTAGATGTATTGTGGCTGAGCCGCACAGCGCTATCACAGAGTGCTCTTTCTAGCCGTCAGGCTGGCAGGTTGAAGACCTGCAGGTAGTGTACTGCCGGTGGATTGCTGGTAGAGGGATATCATCGCTGGGCCCGATGGACATCGGACAATGGCAGTGGCTATGGAATACAGGTAAGTCTCACACACACACACACACACACACATGCACACTGTACCTAGCCCATATGTGTACACCTGCATCACTCACGACACAACACACCAATACATACTCATATCCATTGCCACTCCATCACAACATGTACATGCCGCAGACGCACATTGATGTACATCCATGACACAACATAAGCAAACTATTGACATTTCACACAGCCAAAACAACCAACTCTACACACTCATCTACACAAACACACTCACACAAAGGCAAAACTTGACACATCACAACTGACACACAACAACACATATGAATGTTGAACACAGCAACTCAACACAACATACACAACAGCAAACTCATATGCAAGTGGCACACATAGTCACACAACCACATCACCCACTCCAGCTTCCTCCACCTCAACCAGCCAATTGCATCGCCCACAAGCATACACAAACTGACTCACATACACAACTGGAAGCACAACATCACAGTTACAAGTGTGATTGTACTGTCATCATGGTACCAACTTTCATTTGGCAATGAATATTAACACCAAAATGACAGTAGTATATGTGTATGATATGTGTGATTTCTCTATCAATGTCTGACCCAATTATGGCCCCGACATATGCATGTCACAGTAATAAAAAAAAAAAAAAAGAATGTGACATGTTTATGACTGCAGTCGTCCTGAGCTCATATGCGGTGCCCACACAATGCACACAGGCAATAAAGGTTCAATACCTTCCAGTCCAGCAATGGTGGGGGATGTTTTCCCTGTGGTCCAGTGGCATCCGCGACTAAAGGTGTTGTCCAGTCATGTCCAGTCACAAATGGAAGTAGAAACTGGAAAAATGTATGTTTTCACCCCTTTTCTGCCTCAAACTGGCAATTCTGATGTGGAGGTCAGATCGCCACCGATGGGTTGGTGGTAAGACACATCCAAATCTTCATGGTGGTAAGGGTGGTTGAAGTCAAGCCATCAGCCACTATTTCCTATGGCACCGTCAACGTGTATGGGAATTCTTGGTGGGGTTGTCGGGACTCAGGTGAGCTTTTGCCTTTGGGATTGCCAACATCTAAATTGGGAGAGCAGACTGCCAAGATAGTAAATGGGCTCTCAGTTAGAAAACAGGCTGCAGGACCTTTACTACCAAGATCTAAATCAGGCCCTGAGTCAGAACTCTGATGATGATAATAAAAAGCCAGGCTGAACCCATTTTGTTTTTATTATTGATTTTCTTTTTAAAGTATATTCTACCCATGAGGAAATACCATAGAACAGTTCAAAAGACAAAATAATCATGCTTGTCTTCACATAAACCAAATCTGACCACTATAGTATCAGAGTAGAATATTCTGGGAAACTAAAGGGTCTTAGGTGCTGAAGGATAATCTGTCACCTCCAAATATGTTGGTTTTCAAACTTTATTTATTGGTGGTTGTAGACAGTACAGTGCAAACACATGATGACAAGCAGAACAGCACAGTATTTATTCATCTATCAAGCAGGTCCACTTGATCCATGATTGTTAGAAGATGGGTTACTTGTTGACTGGGGTGTGAGCCCTGGTGAAGCAGCAACCACAGTCCTTGTCAGGGTAAGGCACAAGCATACCCCAAATTAAACTGTAGTCAACCCATTGTTAGCTTGGCACAAGGCAGTCAGGTTATCTTAGAGGCAATGTATACAATATTTTTGCAACACTTCAAACAGTAAAACAGTTAAACACACAACCACACATAAAGATCCCACATCAGGCTAGAAAAATAGAGCAACATGTAATAAATAAAACAAGATCAAAATGATAAAAATACAATTGGTAGAACCAGACTATAAAATAGTGCCTAAAAGCAGAAAGCTCCATCCCTGGTATCACTGGACCAGGTCAAATTAGTCCTACTGAAGGTATGCCTCCGCTTTTGACCCAAGAGTTCTGCTCACGTTGTGGGAGTTGCAGAGAGCAAGGAGAGTGTTGTGGACGGTGTTCGGCATAATGCGAAGAGCAGGCCAGGTATCTCAGGCAGGTGGGCTGATGCTTCATGGTGGGAGTCTTCCGTGGGCAAGTTATGCTTGCTATATGAAAAGGTGGGTTGGTGGCAGCTTACGCTGAATTTCTGTGCAAGCTGTGGTTCCTGTGTGACAGGCCCAATTGTGGTCACGAGGAGCGCAAAAGCTTGATTTCAAAGGTTTGTTAGCCACAACAAGGGCCCAGGACCTGAGAAGCACCACTTGCAGGTCAGGAACTCACTGCAGATGGGTCTAGGTGCGGGTTCAGATCAGGAGGCCAGCAGACTAGCCTTTTGAGGCATTCTGCGATTCTAGGCAGCAGGTCAGCACAACAGGGCAGTAGACCCTTTAGAGCAGCAGTTCAGCTGAGTGGCAGTCCTTGTAGCAGCACAGCAGACCTTTTTCCTGGCAGAGTATCTACAGGTCCAGAAGTGTATTGAAGGGTTGGTGTTTGAAGTCCTTCTTTTATACACAGAAGTGGGAAGAAGCTTTTAGAGGCATGCCTTTGAAGTACATAGAGGCTCTGCCTTTTTGGCCCTGACTCCACACTATCTACAGGGGGTATGCACCCCCTTGTGTGGAGTCCACACTAACTACAAGGGGTATGCACCCCCTTGTGTGGAGACAGGACACAGCCTACTCAAGTGCCAGTGGGGCTGAATCAGCTCCTTCCACCTATCGTGCCAGTGATAGCCCATCCAGTCACACCTAAGCTCTCCAGTTTGTGTGGCTGTCTAGGAAAAATACACAAAGCCTAACTGTCAGCTACACCCAGTCATGTGACCTAGGTATAGGCTATAGGCACTAAATGGCTAAGGCAGGAAAACAGTACCTTTCTAAAAGTGCCATTTTCAGATGTACAATTTAAAATCAGATTTTACCGTGTTAGGATTTAAAATTGTGATTCCAGATACACCAAACATGACCCAGTTATCTCTTGGCATTTGGAAATTACACATATAAAATGTAATAAAGCAACTCCAATGTTGTCCTATTGGAGAGATAGGTCCTGCAGCAGTGAAAAATGAATTGTAAGAGTTTTTCACTACCCAGACATGTACAGCTAATAAGTACATGTCCCACTATTTAAATAAATTGCACCATGCCTTCTGGGCTGCTAAGAGCCTACCCTGGGGGTGACTGGTATGCATTAAAAAGGAGGGTTTGGGCCAGGTGAAAGGTTTACTTTGCCAGGTCAAAATACATTTTTTAAAACTGCATACACAGGCTGCACTGGCAGCCCTGAAACATATTTATAGGGCTTTGTAAGTGATTGGCACAATCAGTTCAGCAGTCCTACTAGTAGCATTTAATTTACAGGCAGTGGACACAGGTAGTGCCACTTTACTAAGGACTTCCAAGTTAATTAAACATGCCAATTGGGTAGAAGTCAATGTTACAACATTTTAAACAGAGAGCACTTTAGCACTGGTTGGAAGTCATAAAGGGTCCTAAAGCCAACAGAAACAAATTCGGCAAAAAGTCTGGGGATGACCTTGCAGAAAGGGCCAAGTCCAACAATGATAAACAGCTAAAACATAAATTATGGTGCCAATAGTCTGAACGTTACAAAACTATGTAGGTGGAACCATAGGCAGCTGAACAATTCACATAAGAGTAGCACCAGTCGTAGCCTCAAATATTTCAACAAATAACTATAACGTAACTGTAGGCATTCAGTCCGTGGTAAACTATTGTTTTTCCATTTTGTTTTTCCTCTCACCATACCTCTGTGTGCATTTTGGTGGCAGCGGGGGTTAGGTAACAGCCATCCCCTGCCAGGTCTGTCCAAGCCTTGACCATTGAGAAACAGGAGCTACAGTTTTTCCCCTTCCACCCTCACAAAGGCTCCCATAATGGATGACAAGTTGTCCACAATTGTGTGGCATTGCAGACTCCTTCTTTCCTCATCCCTTATTGCAGATTCCTCCGTCAGTACCGAGTGCTCAATTGCCGTCTTCCACCTACAGTGAGGCAGTCCTCCCAGAGACCTCCCAGAGGACCCATCGTTCCATGGCCAAGCTGAAAGATCTAGCTCCCATACCTATCATTTTTAAAGTTGGAGAAAGTCCTCAAGGACAGACTTCCATTTTCTGAAGGTCCATCAGGTCTAGTGTGTGCTCCAAGTCCGCTGTCATCTCCCATCAGTATTGTATGATTCCTGGGCAAGACTGGGTCATATGCATAAAGTCAGTGTCTAGTTAATTGCATCTGGGACACTTTTTGTAAGCAGTCTCCTGTAGCACATTGAGCTGTTGTGGGGTGAGTTATGTCATATGTCGAAAGTTGAATTGGGTTTAACAGTATCTTTTATTGCATGATGCATTATTGACATGCTCCAGCACTCCGGCTCATTCCTTATTATGTATGTCTTGGTTTATTGCAGTTTACCATCACTGTTGAAGCAGCGTGAAGTCTGTGTGGGCCTGAAATATAGCCAGTTTATAAAGTCTGGAAACTAACCGGCAGCCATTACCAAAGATGAGGATAATTTGTAATACTTAGTGCTTTAACACTTCAGCCTGGCCAGTCTGCCACGATGCTTCTTTTACCCTGGTAACTACCACATACATTAGAAACTGTGAGAAGGACAGACCAGTATCTGCCATACATCCGTCTAGTGGTCTCAGTCTGCCCTCATCAAAGCTGTTGCTCACCATAAGTAGATCTGCAGTGGAGCAGGCACGAAGCCTTTAGGCTGTGAGGTAGCCACTTCAGAGTGTTGGGAGGCCTAACAATGGTAATGCTGGGGAATATGGCCAGGAGTGATCCACAAGTCTGGTGTATTTCCCCTCAACAGCCCAAGATTATAAAAAGTAGTTTAGGGAGTGGGACCAATTCAGGACTCTCTCCCCAAAGTGACAGATATCAATGTTCCCTCCCCTGGTGGAATACTGTAACAACCCGGTTCTTCATGGTAGAGGCCAGCCATTGCACCTGTGCCATAATACAGTACAGCTCAAAGTTTGGGACACCCAAACTTGTGTTGGACATTGGAGAGTGTGCAGGAATGTCCTACACCTTTCTCCATCACATACCAGCAAAGATATCAAAGTGTCCAGGGATCTCAACCAGGATCTGGGTATTCAGAGTGGGAGGTTCACAAAGAAGTGTTATACCCTGGGTAAGAAAATCATTTTAGTGAGCACTATTCCTACCATTAATGAGAGCTGCAGTGGGTGCCGGATTACCACACTACCTCTCAAAGAGTGAAGCACCCCATTCAGGTTACCCTCTTGACTCTCTACATCTTTGTGGTAGATTTTGACCCCATGGTACTGGAATGTCTGAGGCTGCCATCTGCAGAGATTTCACTACATTGTCTACACACCGAGAAGGCACATCTCTTCTCCCAGTTTGTGTGAGGGTCCATGCCTCTCCCAAAAGGTGCAGCACAGAGGCCCCCAGGGTATGCCTGTCTCTGCATCTCACAGAAATAAAAGCATATCACCTGCGTACAAGGAGAAGTTGTGTTCCATTTCCTACAGTGGTATACCCCTACCACTCCGGATGATACAAGCAAAAGGCACAATGGCCGGTGGAAATAACAGAGACGGGGGCAGAGGACATCCTTGAATTGTGCCCATTCAAATCTCACATGACTCCAAGATATTTTGCTCCATTTTCACCCTTGCTGGTGCCCTGTTGTATAGCAGTGTGATCCATGTATCCCATTCTATCCTAGGTTCATGCATTCCATTGCAGCTTGCATGTACCACCACTGTAGAGTATTGAAGGTCTTACGTAGGTCTGTTGAGCGAATGGGATGTGTTGTGGAATAAAACCATTTTAGTCAGAAGATATATCAGCAGGTGTAGGTAGGCTCTAGGCAGCTGGCCAGGATTTTATTGAGTATCTTATAGTCAGTAGTCATCATTGACAAACGGCGATAAAAGGAGGGTTTTTACGGCTTTGGTAGCGATGTCAGTAGAGCCCCTTGGCAGGGGAAGGCAGGGTGCCCGTCTCCCAGGTATCTTTGCACAGCTCTGCCAGGTGAGGTTTAAAGAGAGGGGCAAACGTCTGGTAAAACTCCGCTGGTTGGCCATCCACTCCAGACATCTTTCCAGTGGCCAGATCCTTAATTATATCTCCAATTTCTTGTTCTGTAAATGATTGTCTGAGCGCTTGTTGGACATCATTTGGGAGTCTTGGGAGGGTTACCTCCTTCAGGAATCTGTTGATTGCTTCATCCTCAGCCAGACTGGTGCCACAATATATGTCTCTGTAGTTCGGTAATAACGTGTCAGTCTGCGTGTGCTTTAGCATGCCATCATATGCGTGGAGTGCCCACACCATGTATGTGTGGGTGTCTGGAGTGATGAGTCAAGTTAGAAGTCTCCCCACTCTGCCCCGTCAGTATGTTTCTTATCTATGTATGGTCTGTATGAGAAGAGGAAAATCTGTTAAGATCCTATGGTATCTCTAACAGCCTTTAGTAAGGAAATCTACAATGCACGTGGTACAGGTATAGGACAACTAACAAGATATACCACATAAAACAAAATGAAACATGTTTATTAAAACTCTTCAATATAGTGAAAATAATATAAACCAGCCCCCATACGACTAACTACAAGCACTCACTTTTCATATCACCTTACAGACAACCCACACATACTCTTCCCATCATAAAAACATGTATTGAAAAAAACAACATAAAGTTTTCCAACTGTCCTCTAGCACATATAAATAATCCAATGTTCGTTGATTGTGATCGCATCCTTTATCATACGATATGCATCCAACTTTGTTTGATTCAACCAAAGTAACTTCAACACTATCAAGATGGATATAGTTTGATTCTTTATACTCTGTATATGTACTGGAGAAAAGAAACATATGTTGCTTCTTGTTGAATCTCACTTCTTGCTTGCCCTCGACGTGCATTTCAGGGCACATGTGCCTTATTCAGGAGAGACACCCAATGCTATTCTAAAATCAAAAAGCCTAATTTATTGACCTACCTGTACCAAACAATATACTCTAAGAAAAACATGAAATCTCCAATCATGCTATGCTAGCTTCTTCTACAATATCTCCCTCCGTATATAGGGAAAATTAAATGGTTCCAAACAAACTTTTAACAAACACCACCATTTCAAAAACATGCTTTAACCAGAAACACCACAGTTAACCAAGGTGGATCAAAAACTCACATAGCATCCATCCCAAAGACATGACCACCATGTGATAGTAACCTCTCCAATCTAAAAATAATGAAGCTGAATAGTTCATAAAAACAAAAAGCATAAAAGTAATTATATCTTGTGGCACTAAACATGCATATTTAAGACGTTACCACCATGCTTAAACAGAAAGAAAAATCAGCAGCTTCCTAGATTGTGGCCAAATTGGTATTACTGGTCTTTGCTATGCATATCACAACTCAGAAGGAAACGCGGCGGGCATCTTAAAATACTCAAAAGGTTAAAAACACCTATACAAAAAAAAGATAAATTTCCAAATTGCGCAGCTTATCGGTTCCCGGAAGAAATCCCTGGAAAACTGCCTTGAAAGACCCTATTCAGAAGCGTTCAAACAAATGGCATGTTCCCAGGGTATTTCATTGTTTAAACCCTGTTCATGTGTTTTTAAATCCAAAACACTTTTTTTCTTTTTACGAACTGCATCAGTATCTATCCCAGATTTCACATCAGTTTTCTCCAGAATTAGCCATCTAACGTCCTCAGGTGTATGGTTATGTTCCACAAAATATTTGATCAGGCTCATTCAGCACTTCTTGTTGGAGCCTCTATGTGGGGATTGGGGTAACCTCTTCCTCCAGCCAAAGAGCATCAGAAGGTGGTTGTGGTGAGAGAAAGTGCAGGCTAAGTACTCCATCTGGGAAGTCATCCCTTCTACTGTTAAAGAGACGAGTATCTTTTTTCAGTCTGACATGCAAATCATGCACTAGGGAGTAAAATAAGTACTCCAATGTGTGGCTGTACCTGTATCTCCAGAGCTTTAAGAGGTCCCAGTTCTCTGTCCATTTCCAGAAGTAGTTGGCCAACCTCTGGGTCAGGGAGTCGAGTAGTGAAGGGGTGGACCGATCAAACTGAACGTCTCCCACTCAGTTAAAGTCTACACCTAATATTCTGACCACAGATGTGAAGGTGCTCAGCAGCATTGCTAAGGACTCAAGGAACAAAGTCTGGTGAATACTGGGGGCATGTACACTACCTAACTCTATGGGTCTCCCATCTAAGGTCCCCTTAATTAACACTCCGCCTTCTTTTTCTGTATGCTGTGACAAGCAGCTAAATGAAACACCTGCCTGTATCCATGAGTACGCCTGGGACGGAGCAGGAGTAACTAGCTGCAAAAGCCTGCACCCTTCATCTCTTGTGTATCTGTCTCAGACACTGCTAAGTGAGATTCTTGGAGTCAGGCAAAGTCGACACCTTTTTCAGTTGGGAGTATATCTGATGGTGTTTGTGAGAAGAATACATACCTCTAACATTCCACATAAGGATGCTATAGTTTTGTACCGAGGATGCTATAGCGGGGGATTGTACAGTCAGTAGGGTTCTGCCAGCCAGCCCTGGCCCATGGCCCGTGAGATAGGACATTGGATTCTGCTTTGCATGTGTAGGGGACCTTTGTACACTGATCTGAGCATTGTATGCCTTCTAAACATGAACAGACAATCCCAGCTTCTGCCAACGAGGTCACACCGATAACAGTCAAGTGCCCAAATACCAATAGCCTGCATACCACAGTGCACCAATAGCAAAGATGCTCGAGGGCCCTCACGAGGAGTGGCTGATCTCCATGTTTCTACATATGCATAGGCCACCTGGTTCTCACCATCCCAGTTTTTAGCACAACTTGTAAAGCCCCATGTTGTCTGTGATAGAGATTGAAGATCTGGTTAGGGAGGTCCACAAACTGTCCCATCTCCTCAGGGCCCCAGCCAGCAATGACAAAGGGCAGCAGCAAGTAATGTCAGATCATCAGCTGTGCATGGGGTCAGGAGTGGGCCTAGGGTGGCCTCCTCCATGGTCGGGTCTGAGCCATTGTTGGCACGGGATGAGTTTGAGAGGTGATTTCTTGATGGTGTGCAGACCAGACTTATATGTCTCAAAGCCTCCAGAGCAGCCTCTGTGAAGATCCATCTGCTCCATGGTCAGGCACCCCCCTTCGAATGTGCGCATTGGTGTTGCTTACATTTCAGTGATTGGGCAGGTGACAAGGGGGAGCACTTTAAGGACCATTTCAGTGTCTCTTAATCCAGTTCTACATGTCTGCTGGTGTGTCAAAGTGTGAACGGTCGTCTATCTAAAGGTGGGTGAGAAACAGCACCATATACCGGAGACCCAGCTCCTGGAATGCACATTTAGCTTCCATAAATAAGATTTTCTTCTGCTGGACCCCCGTGTGTAATCCAGAAAGATGGTGATTGTGTTATTATTGCAAGGGGCCAGTTGATCGTGCTGCAGGCAGTAGGGTGCCTCTTGAGTAGTCTGGCTACCACAGGGCATGGTGGCATTCCTGGTGGCAGGGATCTCACTGACATGTGGTGTGCTGTCTCCAGAATTAATAATTTAGAGAAGCCCTGCGGGGCCATCTCAGGTGGGAGCCATGTTTTGAGATAGTTCACTATGTCGTTGCCCTCTACCTCTTTGGGGAAGCCCACCCCTAGGACATTATTGCATCTGATGTGGCCTTCTGTGTCTTCTTCTCTTTGATCAAGCAGTCTGACTTATTTGGTAAGGGACACAACCTGTCATTGTAATTCATCTACAGTTGGGTTAGTAGTGTGGAGGGCAGTTTCCCTGGACTTCATTTTGCCCATGAGCTTGTGGTTGACCACCATACAAGATGGTCATGTCTATCACTATTCTGGCCTCCATTGTCTTCCCGGGTGGCATTAATGGGGTCTAGAATGCTTGTTGGGAGCATCACTCCATACATGGGGCCCTCCTCATCTAGTTGTGTCTCCCCCACGTAAGGTGGTGTGGTGTCTAGGACTGAATGAGTCCCTGGTCGATCTAGTGTGACCCAGGCTGCAACTTAAGTAGGAGTGCACCCTGGATGAGTGCTTCAGTGGTGAGCTTTGGGTACACCGGCCTGCTCCTGATCACAGCAGCCTCTTGGTCAAGAAGTGTCCAGCATCGAGGTTGTCACCACAGTACTTATGCACACAGTTTGAGCAGTAGTATTCGAGTGAAGTCCACCAGAGCCCATTGGAGTGACCAGTAAGCTCTCAGTGTCAGTTCCCAGGTCAGGGCTCCTGGAGTGTTGACCCTGGTGTCTTTATCTGCTAATCAAAAAGAAGAGGGACTGGGAGGATTACTACTATCCATTGTACAGTCTCCCGAAGTGTAAATGTACAATCTAGCCAGATAGACTGTTCTGAAAATAATATGCCTCAAAACTTAGTTGTCAAGAACACATTGGTCAACCAAAGCATTAGCTTGTAAGGAGCAAGTGCCTTCACCCACCGTTAGGTGGCATGCTTCATCATTGAGCGTTGTTCCTCATCTGGCCAGCCCTACAATGCTTGATGGGCCCTGTGAGAGGGCTGTTTGCCAGAGATCTTTTCTGTAGGTGTCAGCCAACTTCAGGCATATCATTTCTGCTTGAGTGTGGGGGGGGAGTGAGAATGTTTGGAAAAATTGATTAAAACTAGCTGTAGGTACCGATACTATCACTTTACTATAAGCAGTAGGACTTATGCCAAGATTAAAAACTAACCGGGGACAAACATCAGAAATAATGATCCACGAATCCCCAAAGACTGTGGGCCTTATTTATACTTTTTGGTGCAAAACTGCACTAACGCAGTTTTGCACTAAAAAAATTTGCACTGGCTTGCACCATTTTTTTGCACCAGCTGGGCACCATATTTATGGAATGGTGCAAGCCAGTGCAAAGGGTAGGCTGGCGTAAAAAGAAATGACTAGGTAGGTTTAGAGTCAAAATAAATGACTCTAACCAGATTAGCGTAATTTTTTTATGCTAAGGGGCATATTTATACTCCATTTGCACTAAATTAGCGTCATTTCTTTTACTCTAATTCGGTGCAAAACTAACTCCATATTTATACTTTGGTGCTAGACCCGTCTAGTGCCAAATATATGGAGTTAAAGTCATTTTTTGGAGGTGGAAACCTACCTTGCCTTAATGAGATGCAAGGTAGGCGTTCCTGTGCAAAAAATGACTCTATGGCCTTAAAGCTATATTTATACTCCCATGCAAAAATGGTGCAAGGGAGGGAGGAGGGGTAAAAAAAAAATTCAACGCCTGGGTCAGGGCAGGCATTGAGGGACCTGTGGGCCTATTCCAGGGGCACCCACATTAGAGGGACTGCGGAGGATGGGGGACCCCGTCCCGGTAAGTACAGGTAAGATTGCATTTTATTTTTTAAAGTGCCATGGGGGCCCTGCAATGGGCCCCCATACATGGAACAGGGTGCAGTGGCCATGCCCAGGGGACCCTTGTCCTCAGTGCTGGCCATAGGGGTGGTGGGCATTACTCCTGCCTTTTCTAAGGCAGGAGCCATGTGGCATGGTAGGTTTAGCACCATAAAATGACGCTAATCTGGTTAGAGTCATTTTTTTTTTACTCTAACCAGCCTAGAGTCATTTTTTGGTGCTAAACCCTCTTCTTCTATACTGCCAGCACCACCCGACTAAAGTCATTTTTTTTTTTCTTTTTTACTCTAGCCTACCCTTTGCACCGGCTTGCACCATTCCATGAATATGGTGCCTGGCTGGTGCACAGAAATGGTGCAAGCCGGTGCTAAACTTTTTGGTGCAAAACTGAATTAGTTCAGTTTTGCAGCAAAAAGTATAAATAAGGGGCAATATTTTGTAAGTTTGCGCCACAATTGCATCAAAAAATCACGTTAATGCGGCACAAAAAAAGTATAAATCAGGACCTTGGTGCTAGCACCAAAGTATAAATATGGAGTTAGTTTTGCACCGAATTAGAGTTAAAAAAAAATGACGCTAATTCGGTGCAAACAGAGTATAAAAAGCCAGAGAGTATAAATATGCCCCTAAATATGGCGTTAAGGCCATAGTCATTTTTTGCACGGGAACGTCTACCTTGCATCTCATTAAGGCAAGGTAGGTCTCCACTTTGAAAAAATGACTTGAACTCCATAAATTTGGTGCTAGAAGGGCCTAGCACCAAAGTATAAATATGGAGTTAGTTTTTCACCGAATTGAAGTAAAAAAAATGACACTAATTCGGTGCAAACAGAGTTTAAATATGTCCCTGTGTGTATGAATCCTACACCACCAGAATAAGGTCTACATGTTTTATGCCTTTGTCAATCCCTATGGATCTAACGGTGTTTCTTCAGGACCATTGGAAAAAAAGTATTGCTTATTGGAAGAGAGATGGCTATTGTGACAAGTGTGCCTACATCTTACTGTATCTTACATTGATGGGTGTATGTACTTCCTTTACTGGTGACCTGTAATAAAAGCAAGAAAAAAACAAATCGTATTGGTAAATGTCAAGAAATATATTGACTGTGTATGATGTTTGTGTCTTCATACACATACCTGTGGAGCAAACAACTGAGTGAGCATGCCTAAGTGCCAGGTGAAAAATACAAGATATAACTTCCAATGGTCTAAAACAATCTAACACTCCCATAGTCTGGATAGGGCCCCCTATGGTGGTCTGAGCTGAGCAGCTCCTACAAATCTAATGACAAATGTAATGCAAATAACTATAGTGTGAATATCTGAAATAAGGTATTGCCAATGACCCAGTAGCTGCAAATGCAGACAGTAGTAGAAAACAAAATGGCCAGTGCATGAACACCAAAGATGTACACATATTAGTATACCAACATATTAGGTGTTAGTTCTAAAGCACAGCAGCATTCTTATAAGATATTGGTGTCAAACAATCAACCCCAGTGCCACAAATAAATACTGTAGATAAACAATGCCACTCCTGTACCTGGTGGTAGAAAAATATCACAGCCCCTGTCAAGTAAGTTGAAATCATATTTCTGCAAGGTTACTTAGGTTGAGGTAAAAATGGTGTGAGAAAGCACCAAGGCAGCCTTAGAGCGCTATGCAGTATGCCAACCCTTTCTGCGGGACTAAAAGCTCATTCACCATGTCACTTAACACTTGTGCATGTATAATGTTGATTAATTTAAATGGGTGTAATAGTCAGTAATGAACCCCCCCCATCCAAGAGCTGCATGGAGGGAAGGGCTGTTTAGCCAGAAATATGCCCATTTGGTGGGTGGAACTGTGTGGCGAGGTCGGAAGCAAGGCACTAGGCTGGCGGGACCCCATGCACGTAAAACACCTTGATTAAAAAAAACAGCAGGGAAGCTGTCCTCAGCAAAGAGCCCTTTTGTGGGGCTTGTTGGGCATTGCAGCACTGGCTCAACAAGGAGCAATGCCTGATGATGAAGCATGCCACCTAATGGTGGGTGGGAGAACTTGCTCCTAACAAGCTAATGCTTTGGGTGACTAATATGTTCTCAACGGCTAAGCTTTGAGGCATAATATTTTGGAACAATATACCTGGCTAGATTGTATGTCTTTATCTGCTAGCCAGTAGGCATACTCCTGTGCCTCTGGGCCGGTTGGACTCCTCTGAGGTCCCCCCTCTCTCCACAACCCACAGTGCCTGTGGTGGCCCCCCGAAGGGCCTAAAGACATCAGGGGAGGTGGGCTTGGACCCTCTAATACCACAAACCTCTACAGGTGGGGAGAGATCAGTGCTGCAGTTCGGTGTGGCTCACAGGTTCAGTATGCCAAATCTGCCTCAGTCCCTGACCACCGCAATGCTGTGGGTGGTTGCCACTGGAGTCCAAGAGTCCCAGTGGTCCGACAGGTGGAGCAGGACAGTGAGTCGCTCAAATTGAAGCTCCGTGGGCTGCAGCAGTTGGCCAGGCCCTCTTGGCAATGCCACCTACCTCCATCTTGTCCTCGCCATGAGGATCTGCAGCCTCTATTCCTCGTGCTGTACCCTCACTCCCTGGAGCAGCACAGTCCACCTCCAAGTTCTCACTCCCTCTAAATTGGCCGAGCAAGGCTTAGGAGCTACGGATGGCTGCTGATCTCTGCATGATTTCTTGTATATAGGGCAAAGACAGTCAGAGTGCTCTACTGTGCATCCATTCCTCTGCTCAGCATGGCCACGCCCCCCTGGCACCACCAAATAGTACTCTGAAAATCTGATAAATGCCTTCAGAACAAGCAGCGAAACATTAAATCTCAGAAGATGGAAACATTATCCTACTTACTGATCAAACCTGAGTGACCAAAGAACATTTTTGCCATTTGTATTACAGAACTTTGAACAAGTATGCGCAACAATCAATAAGCTGAAAGCTTTGGACATCTTAGCTTAGCCTTGTTTAGCTGCTATAATTAAGACCACCTCTATATGGGTAACTCTGTTATAACAAGAGTAAACATTATTCTGTCTAACAAGGATGGATTCCAAATCCGATTAACTAAACAATCTGTCCACTGCAAAAGAAAATACCAAATAGACCTATTGAACTATCAAACTATAGATCTTTTTCTATATGGCTCTTCATTAACAAATTGATGGAAGGTGAGGTAGTGTGCCAGCTGCAGGAGTCTGAGAAAGCTATCAATGTGTTTTATGACTCTCCAGTTTCAGACTGAGGAGGGACTGAGAACCAGCATTGTTTACATTAGCAGACATCTGTTTGGAGCATCTAGTGGGAACATTAAAATGAGAGTGAAATCTGTTTCATGCAGGATATCACAATCATCTCTATTGTTGCCTCTCCTCTGCAACGTATATGTG
The DNA here is from genome assembly GCF_031143425.1 of Pleurodeles waltl. Classification (NCBI taxonomy): domain Eukaryota; kingdom Metazoa; phylum Chordata; class Amphibia; order Caudata; family Salamandridae; genus Pleurodeles; species Pleurodeles waltl. The sequence continues at coordinate 805,107,213 of NC_090449.1, read as the reverse complement.
TTACTGCTGGCTCTTGTAAATTTTCAACATAATATAAAATTCCAAATCAATGCCCAGCTCGGCAGCCACAAAAATATAAGCAGATACCTAAAAGACGAATAACTTTGCACAAGAGAAAGTCACAGCTGCCTAAATGCCCCAAAACAAAAATTCTCAGACAATATGCAGACAACGTCGTACTTTACAAGTGGGTGGGTGATTTAGGAGCTAGCCGAAGATGCCAAAAGAGTTTAAGTGGGGTTCAACACATATCTATGCTTCAAAATCTCAACTACAGTTAAAGACATCAACCTTCATTTCCAGGTTATAGGAAGGATCTTCCAGCAGTTATAGTTACTTCAAAGCTTTGATATGATTTATTCAATGCCTTCATAAGAACTAGACTGCATTAGTACAATATTATCTGTGTAAGGGATCCAAAGAAAGAGTTAATGAAATTAGAGGGCTGCACTCTAGTTCAACTTTAAGAATCAGAGATGTATGCTGATATTGCTTGGGGGCATCCTATATATTAAGGAACAGTGAGCCAATCTATCTAGCCCACCATCAACTTCTTCCTCTCTAGGTGAAATATGTGAATGGACTTTTATCAGCACACATGTAGAACCTGAACCTTGTGAATAAGGTAAGCTATGTCACTGATTTGTGCTTCTGTAGATGTTAGAAACCTATGGTAAAGTTACTGTTCTTGAACAAAATGGTAAGAGTAAAGGGTTAACACCAGATACCACAGCTGCCATAGCACCTGGACCCACTGGCTATATTTACAGCTAAAGATGGGCAAATGTCCCTTTAGAGTATATATGGCTCACCGTTTGGTAGTGTGCCCAGGCTTTTAACTTAAAATAATTTCACAAGATGTCATGGTGGATGCAGAAAGCAAAATGAACAATTGTGAATAGCTCAGGAGATAGAGTGGGATCCTAGCCTAAATGAGTGGAACTCCTGCTCCCCCAAAGCTGCCGTTTGTAGAGGTGTGTGAAACAAAGTATTTCAACCAGCAGTGGCTTAGCTCGTTCAGTTGTCACAAACTTCTGACCATAGAGCCAATCCACCACATGGCTGAAATGAGTCCTCTTGCTTGGCTTCGCCTTTTTAAAGACTGTTTTAGCAGGAAATTGGTGACGCCACTTCCTGTTCAGATGGATAATGGAAAACCACCCTTTCAAGGCACCACATAATGGTGACCCAGCATGCCTCATCAATCATGTATGCTTTCACATACCTTCCAGACACCCTCACTTGTCCATACTCCTACTTGCACACATCCCACACGTGGAAAATCAGATCTGGTGGTTGAGCCTTCTCCTACATCCCTCCTAAAGTGTGGGATAACCTCCTGCTATACATAAGACCCTCCTCCTCCTCACTTCTTGAATTCTGCAAGAAGCTGAAGACTTGGCTTTTCGAGTAGTTCTAATTGGCCCTAGGTTTGGCTAGAGTCTCATCTGCTCTGTGCCAGGATACTCTTCCAGGCGATGACACACCCTATAAATCTGTGTAACATTTCATACTGCACACAGCAATTGATTCCTCCTATTTATCAGTTTTCTGCTCACGCAATGAAATAGTCATTATACTTAGAAAACCCCTTACATGACCACTGAAATTAGACTGTGTTCAAAACATAATGAATTGTCCCTACTTTCTTCTAAATACTTTAATCTGCTTTGCATATAGGTTTTTGGTGATCTTGTAAAAAGGCTTTTACCACTGAGCTGATCCAGCCCCTGGAGAAGCCAAACATTTCTCCCTAAGTGTTGATCTTGTTAATCTCATCAGATAGACTGGCACCAGGATTCCAGTCACAAATGTGATAGGCATAAACATCAAGTTGCCCAAATAACAGGGATATCAAAGAAACATGATGCACCTTTGACCTCGATTAACATTAGAGGGGATGATACCTTTTCATACCTTTAGCCCTTCAACATCCCTCTACTTGATTCTGAAGAGAAAATGGTAGAAGGGATTTGTAGAATGAAATATACAATAAGTAATCTTCAAACCCATTTTACTTTTTATTACTGCCTTCATGACTGCGAAGGTCAAGGATAGAAAGTGCAATGCCAGAATTAATGCCCATACTGGTAAAACACAATTCCTACCAAATTGCTCTAGGGATGAATAAGACCTGTTCTGGAGACCACCTTGCAATTCCTCATAATGACATATTACCTACTGCTACAAAATAATTCATATTGTAGTACAGCTTCTGGCACATTTACTGAACCCTAGATTTTCTGATTTGTTCAGTCTTCTGGCACTCAGTACGTCAATCTGGACTATTCTTGAATTGGACCAACTGTCTAAATATATATGGTGTCTTATGGAAAACCAACTAGCACTAGTATAGAGGAATCAAGACTTGGCTTTCTTAGGGCATTTTGGGCACCCAACAGATGAAGTTGGGAAAGGTCTGGGAACTTAGGCAACTCATGCTGAGTGATACTCATTAGTAGCATACTATGAGATACTCAAGGGAAATACTACTGCATCCATTCAAATGCATTTCCATTTTCTAGAAACTGCAGACATTTACTTTAGCACACATCTACATTGAATGGTGTTTCAGTACTCAAAGCTATTGTATTCAATATGATTTTCTAAACAAGTGAAGAAGTATGTAGATTGAAATAATGCATTTGTGATGCATCACAATGTCCTTGCTTCAAAGAATAATATTTAAAGATATAAACATTGTCATTTTCAGTTAATGTAATCTTCATTTTATTTCTAGGCTATAACCTACCTGTCTCCTGAAGACATTCTGAAAGGGGAAACTGAAGAAATGTTAGAGAATGTCCAAATCACGGTAAATGTTGTCAAGGCCTTTAAACATTCATTCCTCCTTCATAGAGAGAAACTGGCAAAGTACTTCATCAACGGCAACACATTTAGACCGTGGGACTTCCCATCACATATGGTGTTTGCGAGGCTTGACAGGTTTCTTGGACAACTGCTTAAGATTGAGGTATTTATCACACTGTATGATTTTATAATTTCAATATAAATATAATGGAAGGCAACTAATGTCGCCACATGTCCTGACGGAGAATGTAATGAGACAAATATTCACTGTCAATTCACAGCTGCCACGTTTTCAGTATGAATATATGTGACATTTCTATGTTCGTAGGGTGCTTAAGTGGGACATTTACATCCCTTGTGTTACACTTTGAGTGAAATTTTTTTGGTAGCTGTTGTAAAAGACCATATGTGCATTCAAAAACTATACTGGGAATAGTAATGAAGAATAAATAAATATATATATATATATATATATATATAACACTCGCCAGTAGGTAATTATAGCTAGGACCTAGCCTCTATAGAAAAAGTGTTTCTTGTTTTACCAATAATTTAGGAGCCATTTGACGAATCTTCACAAAAGGTTTGAAACCAGTTTGCCATTCACTTCAGCTGTTGTCTTGAAATAACTTGAGTGAATCATCAAGCTGAGTCCAAGAAAAGAGATGGGGGGGCAAAATGCATTTTCCCCATGCAATTTCCCATAGAGATTGTGAACACGACTACAGCTGTAACTGCTGGACGGAAATACACCAAATTTGGTAGAAAGGTAGATTTTGGTCCAGAAAGAGCCCATTATGTTACTTGCTGGAAATCTGTTCAGTAGGTTTCGAGAAATAAAGAAATATAGATATCTGGGTGGAGCCTAAGCATGGGTCTCATAGTGAGATTTTATTTTAGGCCAGCAATTCAAGCAGGGAGTGCTGGCAGCCATCTTGGGACCAATATACATTATAACACCTTCTAAATGATCTATAGAGCTGAAAAAAAGAACTGAAGCTTATGTGTAGGGAAAAAATTTACTTTCTGGAATATGTGTGTGTGTGTATATTTATATATATATATATGTGTGTGTGTGTGTATATATATATATATATATATATATATATATATATATATATATATATATATATATATATATATAAATATATACACTTCACCAAATGGTCACACCAACAAATTGTGCGCTCTTGCTGCCGATGCTGATGACAGAGTTAGCAACCATAACTTCTATAATTATTCACCAAGAATGAAGCATCACACTCCAAGAAGTTCCTCTATTTTGCTTTTAATTATTTTATGATTAGTGCCTCCACCACCTGACGCATTTCGACCTAAACAGGTCTTGATCACAGGTAACAACACTATCTCTCCACCACACTTATATAGTCCCTATTATGTGTTTCTAGCAATGGATTCTGAACCATGTAGTATTTCTTGAAAACATTTATCATAAGTATTTCTTATTTTATATTATTAACTTATATTACACCATTCTTTTGTATTCTATTATAGTGTATCCATGTTTTGTGACACTATATCATTTATAACATTTATACATTCTTACCTAAATATATATATTTTTATCTTTTACCAATTTGGCATTTCGTTACAAAACATGGATACTTATAGACTTATACTTATAAACATTATATATATATAGCTAAATTTTCACCATTTTACTGTCAATGTCATATTTCTCTATTTGATCATCATTTGTTCACTAACTTTATGTTTAACACAAATACCTACACTGTTCCAATTCTACATTGTTTCTACATAATATCCAGTATTTGATGTCTTCAGTTTGTTACTATTAAGATGTGGGTGGACAGTACATAAAATCAAACAATATTTAAACAGAATTAATAACCCTTGTGAAAAACATGAATTTTAAACCGAACAGTTCCTATTCTACTAGACATTTGGTTACATTTATTTCTATTCTTTCTCATTGTATGAAATACATTGTTGTTCAAAGTTCATTCATACCGCTGTCTCTTTTAATTTCTTACTGCTGGTTCCCATTATTGTCTATAAATGTACAAAAAGTTCTTCATCTGTATTTAACCCAAATAGAATCTTAGTTTTGAGTTTGATAATATATCTTGATTCCAAATGACGTAATTTTAAGGTCCTATTGCCCCCTCTCTCATTTTCAGGGACATGTGCCGCTCCAAAATATCATTTGTTTCCAATATCTTTCCTGACAATGTTTTTGATGTTTTACCATTGCATAGCTTAAGTCACCATTATTGACTGCCCTGATATGTTCCAATATCCGTTTCTTTAGTTTACAGGCTGTACTCCCTACATACTTTAAACCACATCCACATTTCAGTACATATATTACATGGGTCATTTCACAAGTTATCTTTTTGTCAATCGTAAAGGTTTGACCCATGGTATCTTGAACTGTTTTTCTGTTCTCACCAATTTGACAAGCTTTACACTTCAAACATTTATAAAACCCTGTTACATCCTTCTTTAACCATGTCTGTGGGGCCTGTTCAACAAAATTACTTTTCACCAATTGGTCCTTGATGGTGGGTGCCCTTTTATAAGTAATGTTCAGTCTTTGTCCCACTACATACCTAATATCAGAGTCATTATATATCAAGTTCCAATGTTTCTGCAAGATCTTTGATATCATTGTGTTCTTTATTGTATGACATTATCATCCTTATTGGTTGGTCATCATTCCGCTGCAGCTTTTTTTATTCCTTTTTAGATAAGATGTATTCTCTACATGTGTTCCGTGCTTTCACCTTGCCTGTGTGGATATCCTTTTGATTACACCCCCTCTTTTGGAAGCGATTTTCAACTTTCTCACATTGTTCTATCAAAACATTTTCTTCTGAACAATTGCGTTCAGCTCTTAAAAATTCCCCATAGGGCATACTTTTAATCAGACTTTGTGGGTGAAAGCTTGTACCATGTAAAATGCTGTTAGTAGATGTTTGGTTTTCGGTACATGGTCGTATGTACTGATTGTGTACATAAACCTTAATGTCTAGGAATTATATTTCCTTTTTATTGGTTTATTATAAACTTGAGCCCCAAATCATTATTGTTCAATATTTTAAAGAATTCTTGAAATTCCTTATCTGTTCCTTTACAAATTATGAACAGATCGTCCATGAATCTCAACCACAATGGTATTTTTGCCATGTACTGATTATTTTCCTCTCTCCAGGCTACTTCTCTCTCCCACCATCCCATTGTTAGGTTGGCATAATTTGGAGAAAAGGATACTCCCATTGCTGTCCCCTGTGTTTGGAGGAAAATCTCATGATTAAACATGAAAATATTGCTATTTAGACACATTCTAATCATAGTTACCAACATCTTTGAATGTTGTAGTTCTTGAATATTACGTTGTCTCAAAAATAATCTACAGCCTTGAGACCAACTTCATGTCTAATGGACGTATATAAGGAAACCACATCCACTGTCACTAGCAGGTATTCCTCCTGCCAATTAATGTCTGAAAGTATCCTAAGGAAATCACCTGTATCCTTAATGTATGAGCTCCAGGTTGGAACCAGGGGTGCCAGATAATAGTCAATATCAGATGATAGACCTTCATATAAAGCCCCACAGCTTGAAATAATCGGTCTTCCTGGTGGATCTTGCAGGGTTTTATGTATCCTTGGTAAAATGTAAATTGTAGGTATCACCGGAAATGTATTAATTATGAAATGATACTCATTCTCATTAATCAGCTTGTCATCCTGACATTGTTTCAAAGCACACTCAAGTTGGTTAATTAACTCATCCATAGGATTCTCCTTCAATCTACAATAGTTGTTGTTATCATTCAGTTGTCTGTATGCTTCTCGTTTGTAATCTTCTGCATCCATGATTACTATGTTTCCTCCCTTATCCGCTGGTTTAATTACTATTGTTTTATTCCTTGCCAAATTATCTAGTGCTTGTCTTTCACTCAATGTTAAGTTTTCCTTTCTGCCCTCCTGGTGTTTTATTTTCCTCAATGTATCCAAATCTTTGACCACAAGCTCATGGGAAATATCATTTTTAGTTCCAGGACTTAGAACTGGGCAGAATTTTGAATGTGCTTTTAAAGTAGTATATTGATTTTTATTCATATTTATATCCAATAAATCTAGAATTTCCTTCTCTGAGAATACTTGTTCATCCAGATTATGTATAAAATAATACCATGTCTTTAAGTCTTGATCAATATTCAAGTTTGTTTGTTTCTCTTCTATGAAGCCATCATGGATATTTGTCTTCTCTTTGACAATTTTTTTATTTTTTATTTGAGTTTTCTTACAAATTTATAAATATCAATCCGTAATTCAGTATAATCAAAATGTTTCTCAGGACAAAAAGATAATCCCTCATTAACTAATTTCTTCTCATCTGTTAATTCATGTTTAGACAAATTCACTATTAGATTTTCTTCTTCTATTGTAGTAGCTATTTCTTTTGGCGTTCTCGTAGCTGGTACCTTTTTCCCCCTATTCCCTCTTCTCCCCTTTCTATGTCTTGTTTTCTGATGGGGTTTTTTCTCCAATCTCTTTATCTCGGGGTGCACCGATCGATATATAGTAGTAGAATGCATTGCTAGAAGCACATAATAGGGACTATATAAGTGTGGTGGGGGGATAGTGTTACCTGTGATCAAGACCTGTTTAGGTCGAAACACGTTAGGTGGTGGAGGCACTAATTATAAAATAATTAAAAGCAAAATAGAGGAACTTCTCTGAGTGTGATGCTTCATTCTTGGTGAATGAATATATATATATATATATATGTGTATATATATATATATATATATATATATATGTATCAGTCATTACGGGAGTCTGCAACATAAACCCCATTGAAATCCACTGTAGTGAATGGCAGGTTTTGAGGGTCACAAAAAGGAGAACGTATAAAGTGTGAAAACAGATTTTTGTTACAAGATAAATAATTTGTTGATGTTACCATACTCATTTTAGGGATTGTGGTGTGTTCTAAGATGATTTTACCCTGTGAGAAAGCCTTCTTCTGGGATTTCATGAATCGTGTTTGAGAGAAAACAGTTTTCTCATGATGTTCCCATAGAAGAAGGTACTCCAGAAACTTCAATGAGAGAATATTTTCTATAAATTCAAGCTATCTTTCTCCACCTATGAGAATGAAGTCTGACATTCTCAGTAAAGCATGTTCTTCCAACAAGAGCAGCCTGTCAGTTGATTCCCTTGTGTTCTACTGCAGCTTCCCAGAGTGTTATAAAGAACAACTAGAGTGCTGACAGCATTACTTATGACAAAAGTGAGGCACACCTGAAGCCATCTTGATTGAGTCAAACTAGTAAAATGTAAAACATTTAATTTAGAAAGGAGTATTTTGTCATAGAAATTATGGTTAGTGCAATAGAAAGAAAAATTAGGGAATGTTTTATGTGAGTTCTCAAGTATCTTTCTCTTCTATTTCATTAAACCATTCTGACGTGCAGACTGGAGCATGCACTTTCAACACCAGCAGCAGGCCACCAGTTAACTCCCTGGTGATCTGCAGCTTTACTACAGTGTTCTAATGAGAAACTAGAGTGGTAACATTCTGAAATGATGCCACAAGTGTTTCTCATCGGAACGCCATCTTGATGGGATAGAAGTGGAAAACTGAAATCATTTTGTACTGAAGATACTGCAGTAAATGAGGAATGTAAAATTTGCTAGCAGTCGCGCCAAGAATTTTCAGTTCTATTAAGGACACGGAGGTGAGGATTATGCTTCCCTTTCTTTACTACTCAAATTTCAGCAGCCAATCAAAACACAGAAAAAAGTTAACTACATTTCCAATCATGCTTTACATGACATGTCCACCAATCATCAGGTCCCTGACCCTATTAGAGTCCATCACACCTAGGAGAATTCCTCTTTCTTTGCGTCACGAACTGCATCATGAAGAATCATAAACCAAGAACCTGGAAAAACATCCACAAAGGAGAATCACCTGCTTGAAGACGATTGTTTACCACAGATAGAATGTCCCACCATGATTCACTGGGAAGGATATCCCTGTTACTCTGACTTTTGCTCCGATCCTAGGAAAAATGGAAACAAATAATAATAATAATAGCATGGCCATCCTATACATCAACTTCATAACTCGGGAGGGTATATTAAAACAGATGTATTCTGCAATTAACATATTGCCACCTGAAAACAGCAAATAAATCCTTGGGAGGGATAATCCTCACCTCTGTGTCCTTAATAGAATTGAAAATTCTTGGTGCGACTGCTAGAAAATTTTACATTCTATGGCAGGACCGGAGGCTCAGATTATGCTAGTTCAAAGCTGCCTGAAACACTCTAGATGCAAAATCACCTACTGGCTTGTAATAAAACTGTTTAAAGTCCGAGGACCAATCAGCTGATGTCATAATATCCTGCACAGACACACCCAAACGTACAGATTTAGATGCCGCTGCACCCTGAACTGAGTGCGCTCCAAATAAATGTGTATCAATACCAGCTTCAACCATTACAAGGCACAACCACCTAGCAATGGTAGCTGCAGAGACAGGTTTAAAAGGTTTACGGAGTGAAATCAGCAATTGATTAATCAGAATCGGCCTGAGTAATCTATTACACTGTTCATATTCTTTCAAGCAATCTACAACACAACTTTTTAGAAAATGGAAATACCAAGTATTCTATACTCGTAGACATTGTCTTAGCCTTTCTAAAGATTAAAAAAGAAACACCCTCCGGTGTAAAAACTCCACCTGCAAGATCCAAGGCCTTCACTTCCGAAGATCTTCAACAGGCCGCCAAGCATAATAGCATTGCTAACCTGGCTGACAATTGCTTCCTAGACAAATCTGAATTATCAGGCCATCTCTCAAACAATGTTAAGAACTAAGTTCACGTCCCAAAGGAACGTATACTTGGGAGAAGGATTGGAAACCCTCACACCCCTCAGAAGCTTAGTCACCACAGGATGCATGCCTACTGGAGTGCCATCTACCTTGACATGGCCTACAGAAATGGCTGACCAAAAGTTATTTACTGATCTGTACGGCAATCCTTCTTCGGCCTGCTGCAAAAAAAAAATCACGATTTGGACAATCCCAGTTGCCACAGGATCCAAATGCTGTTTCAGGCACCAACTCCTCCAGACTCTCCAAGCAGAGAAATATCTCTTCCTAGTGGAGGGCGCCCAAACCCTATTGATAAATCTTTCAGCCAATTTCGAAATGCCTGGCAAGTGCCAATGTTCCCTGAAAGCCTCCAAGCCATCAGCTGCAACTGCCTCTTCAGTACTAGAGGATGATTCTCGCCCTGTGGGCCCAGAAGCATGTCTGGAGAACAAGGAAGATATAGAGGAGAGTCACACGCCAGTTCCAGCAGTAACGGGAACCAAGGCTGAGCTCTCCAAATTGGAGTGATCAGGATTACCTCTGCTCTATGCCGCTTGATCTGAGTCACCACCCTCGGGATCATGGCAAAGGGGGGAAAGGCATAATTGAGGGACCCGGCCCAATCCTGAAGGAAAGCGTTTGTGGCCCTCGCCAACAGATCTGACCTCCAACTGAAAAAATCCTCTATCTGCTTGTTCAGACGAGAGGCAAAAAGATCTATCTTGCACGGGCCCCACAATTGCTGAGTCAAAAGGAATAATTGAGGCAGAAGCTTCCAGTCGAAGTAATCCCTGAGGTACCTTGAATTCTAATCTGCTACCATATTGATCTGACCCAGAAGATATTCCGCCGTCACCAGAAGTCTGTGTTTCAAACAGTAATGCCAAAAATCTTTGGCTATCTCAGCCAGGACAGGAAACCTGGTGCCCCCCAATTTGTTGATATACCTGACCGCCGCTATATTGTCCATCCGCAGAAGAATGGAACACAAAACCTTCTTGGGCGATAGTCCTTATTGCAAAAGAACCCACTAATAACTCCAGACAATTGATGTGCAACTGAAGTTCCTGCGGAGACCATCTCCCCCCTGTCAAGATGTCCCTGCATCTCACCCCCCAGCCCCAAAGGCTGGCATCCGATTGTATCACCGTCTCCGGCTGGGAGCTGAAAATAGTTCTGCCATTCCACGCGTCAACCTGCGTCAACCACCAATTGAGCTCCGAACGAACTTCGACCGTCAGAGAAATCAAATCAGAGTAGGTCAAGCCTCTCTGAAGATGGCGGATCTTGAGTCTCTGTAATGCTCTGTAGTGGAGGGGCCCTGGAAAAATCACCTGAACTGAAGGGGCCAGCAGCCCCACAATCCAAGCGGTTTTCCTCAGGGCCAAAAAGGTTTTGGCTAATGCCACCTGAAGCTCCTTCTTGATGTCCCGGAGCTTAGACTTGGGAAGGACCAATAATTACCTCTCTGAATCGATCACAAAACCTAAGAATTCTACAGTCCTGGAAGGCCTAAGGATCGATTTCTTTTAGTTAATGACAAAACCTAGATCCTGAAGAAGGTAGATGGTCGAGAGCCTGTGTTGCTTGAGTAGCTCCTAGGATTGCGCCATGATCAGGATATCATCTTGATATATGATCAAGCGGATCCCTTTTTCCCTAAGGTGTGCAACCACCGGCTTGAGCAGCTTGGTGAAACACCAAGGCACCGACGAGAGCTGGAGGGCAGGACCGAATACTCCATCCAACTGCCCCTCCACCTGAACTGGAGGAAACACCTGTGAGGGCGCCAAATGGGAACCGTCAGATATGCATCCTTGAGATCTAGTCGCATCAACCATTCTCCCGTCTGAAGAAGATCTGGTAACAGATGAAGACCTTCCATTTTGAAATGCCGGTAAATGATGAATGAGTTGAATTCTCATAGGTTTAAAACCAACTGATGCCTTCCTCCGATTTTTTTTGTACCAGAAAGATGTTGCTTCAGAACCCAGAAGGATGGGGTTCGCAGAAAGCAATCGCTCTTTTCTGGAACAAAGCCTGAAACTCGGAATTGATCACACTGACGTCTTGTAGGGAAAAATTGAGAGGAGGAGGAATACTCTCCTGCTGCAGAGTCTGAAAGAACTCCAAACGGAAACCCTGAACAGTCTGCAACACCCATGCATCTTGAGTCACGCGATACCAGTTGTGGAGGAAATACTGCACACGATCCCCCCAACTGAATGTGAGAACAATCTTGAATTCTCACCTGCAGAAAAACTTGACTGGATGTTGGTTCTTGAACCTCCTCACTGTCCACGCCGACGAAGGAAACGGGAGCAGGAGGGGAAGAAAGCACCTCCTCTGGCATAGTCCTGGCCTCCCCTGAAAGAGCCTCGCTGGGAGCCTTGGAAGTTCGAACGTCAAGGTAGAATCAATTCTCATGAGGAGGGACTTGCGTCTTTCAATCAATCAAGGATTTATAGAGCGCACTAATCACCCGTTAGGGTCTCAAGGCGCTGGGGGGGGGGAGCTACTGTTCGTAAAGCCATGTTTTGAGGCGTTTTCTGAATGTCAAGAGGTCTTGGGTCTGGCGAAGGTGGAGCGGTAGGGAGTTCCAGGTCTTGGTGGCTAGGTGAGAGAAGGATCTTCCTCTGGCGGTGGTGCAGCAGATGTGGGGGATGGATGCAAGGGCGAGGCTGGCGGAGCGAAGATGATGATGGGGGTGTGGAAGGTGAGTCTGTTGTTGAGGTAGGCTGGGCCTGTGTCGTGGAGGGCCTTGTGTGCGTGGATGAGGAGTTTGAAGGTGATCCTCTTTGATTCTGGTAGCCAATGAAGGTCTCTGAGGTGGGGGAAAATGTGGTTGCAGCGTGGGATGTCCAGAATGAGGTGGACGGATGCGTTCTGGATTCTTTGCAGCTTTGTTAGGAGTTTGGTTGTTATTCCTGCATATAGGGCATTTCCGTAGTCCAATCGGCTGCTGACCAGGGTGTGGGTGACAGTTTTCCTGGTTTCGACGGGAATCCACTTGAAGATTTTGCAGAGCATGCAGAGGGTGTTTTAGCGGGAAGAGGAGATGGCATTGACCTGCTGAGTCATGCTGAGTGTGGAGTCCAACATGAAGCCTAGGTTGCGTGCGTGGGTGGTGGGTGAGGGCGCGGTTACTAGGGAGGTGGGTCACCCGGAGTCATTCCAAGTTGAGGGGTTGGTGCCAAAGATGAGGATTTCTGTCTTGTCTGTGTTTAACTTGAGGTGGCTTGATTCCATCCAGCTGGCGATGGCGTGAAGTCCATTGTGGAGGTTATTCTTTGCAGTTGTAGGGTCTTTCGTGAGGGAGAGGATGAGCTTAGTGTCGTCTGCGTAGGAAACTGTTAATGTGGTGGGTTAGTGCGATGTTGGCGAGGGGGGCCATGTAAACGTTGAAGAGCGTGGGGCTGGGCGAAGATCCTTGGGGAACGTCACAGATGATTCTGGAGGATTCTGACAGGAACTGTGGGAGGCAGACTCTCTGGGTTCTGCCTGAGAGAAATGACGAGATCCAGTTGAGTGCCTTGTTGCGGATTCCAGCATTGTGGAGGCGTGTGCAGAGAGTGTGATGCCATACTGTGTCATAGGCTGCGGAGAGGTCCAGGAGGATGAGTGCTGCTGTTTCTCCTTCGTCGAGCATGGTCCTAATGTCGTCTGTGGCAGCAATGAGTGCAGTCTCGGTGCTGTGGTTTCTGTGGAATCCATTCTGCGACTTAGCCGTTTGGATTCCTGTAGTTCTGGGGTGAACCAGCTGGCCTTGATTCTGTGGGAGGTGTTTTTTTTTTTTTTTAGCAGTGCAAGGGTGTTGGCGCAATCTTTTATCCAGCGATGCAGGTTGGTGGTGGCTGTGTTGGGGTCCGGGGCCCCAGGGGGTGGGGCCCGGCCGAGAGTGGAGATCAGTTGATCCGTTGATATTTTGCTCCAGTTGCGTCGGGGGTTGTGTGCGGTGGTGGTGAGTGGCTGGTTTCTGGTAGGAGAAGTGGATGCAGCGGTGGTCTGTCCAGCTGAGTTCGGTGGTGTGGCTGAAAGAGGCATGGTTGCTGGCTGAGAAGATGGGGTCGAGTGTGTGGCCTGCGGAGTGGGTTGGTGTAGTGACGAGTTGCTTGAGGCCGAAGTTGGCGAGGTTGTCGATAAGGTTGGTGGTGTTGATATCGTTGTTATTTTCTAGGTGGAAGTTTAGGTCACTGAGGAGGATGTAGTCTGTTGAGGCGAGGGCTTGGGAGCTGATGGCGTTGGCGATGTAGTCGCAGAACTGCGGTCTGGGTCTGTAGACCATTGTTCCCCTGAGTGTGTTTTTGGTGTTGATGTGGACTTTGAAGTGGAGGTGCTCGGTGGAGTTGATGGTGTTGTGGGAGTTGGAGGAGATTCTTATGGTTTTTTTGTGGACTATGGCGATTCCACCTCCTGGTCTGTTGATTCGGTCTCTTCTGGTGATCTTGTAGTTTTCTGGTATGGCTATGGCTATGACTACGTCTGGTTCCGAGGCCGAATTCATCCAGGTTTCGGTGAGGAACGCGACGTCGGGCGAGTATGTGGTCAGGAGGTCCCAGAGTTCAATTGCATGTTTGTGGACGGAGCGGGTGTTAAGTAGGATGCATATTGAGCAGTTGTCTGTTTTGATTTGGAGTTTGGAGGTTGGTTGCAGGTGAAATTGCAGGCTTTGCAGGAGAAGGGTCCTTTGGTGCGCGTCGGTGTGGACTGGAAGCAGATGGAGGAGCGGCCTGGATTAAGGGCGTGGAGTTTGTTGGCAGTGTAAAGGTGTTCCGTGGTGCAGGAGGCGTGTTGGCCAGGGGGTCTAGCGCTGGGCGCGGTCTTGGTGCAGACTGGCTTGCCTTTGGCGCGCCAGCGGCGTGTCCGTGCTGCGGCCGGCATAAGAGGGAAGGTGGGATGGAGTGGCAGCTGGGAGGAGGGAGGGAAACCTCCAATGGGAGTGCGGGGGCAGGGGCAGCAGGAGTCAGGAGCAGGAAGAGCTCCGAGGAGGAGGGGTCGGGACCTTCCGGGAGAGGAGAAGCCAAGAAGCCCAAACAAGCCCAAACAAGCCAAAAACAATGGCAGCACTTACCAAAGCAGTGGTGAGGAGGAGGCGACCTGCCTGCAAGGATGCAGGGTCAGAGGTCGCTTCTAACCTCGCGCTGCGGCCGGTATAAGAGGGGAGGTGGGAGGGAGTGGCAGCTGGGAGGAGGGAGTGAAAACGCCAATGGGAGTGCGGGGGGCTGGGGCAGCAGGAGTCAGGGAGGGGGCGAGGCCTTCCGGGAGAGGAGAAGCCAAGAACCCCAAGCAAGCCCAGACAAGCCCAAAACAATGGCACCACTTACCGGAGAAGTGGTGAGGAGGAAGCAACCTTTCTGTTGATATGGCGCAGTTAGCATTTTCTAACAAACAAATCACCCTCTGCATCCACTCAGCCAGAGAATGAGGGTCAATTGGGGTGCCAGTCTCTTTAGCTCTTAAGGCCATTTCCAAGATTTTGGCCAAAGGACCTGAAAGGTCCAAAAGCTTGTCTTGATACGAGCGCCAAGCCCTGTCAATGCCTTTTTTGGTGTCCTTGGTGAATTTCTTAAGGAAAGTAAGCATGCTGGGATCAATGTCTGGCATCTCCGCCACCTTGTCTGGAATTTCTGGCCTAGGGCACTCAGCCTGCAACGTATTTCGCACCTCCTTGTCGAAGCCCTTCCTTAACTTATCATGGAGATAAACCACAAGGGCCTGCGCCGTGGCCCAATCTGCAGAGCGAAGATGAATAATATCCGCTGGGTTAAACTGAAATGGATTGGAAGGAGACTTAGGCCTTTCCTTGGCATGAGAAGAACCCGACTTCCTAGCCCTCTTGCATTTATGAAAGGCGCTACTAGAATGAGAAGAGTCTGACGCGGCTGAATCTGAAAAGATTAAACTTCAGCCTCATGGGGAGATCCTTTGGAAGAAGACGGATGGAAGAAATACACATTGTCTGAAGAAGACTGGGTCAAAGCTGACATGGCTCCATCATGAGGCCACAAAGTGGTTTGAGGTTTTGGTTTAGCCGCATCCGAAGTGCCTTCGTCCGTCAACTTGTCACCTGTCAAGGGAACCAACCCATGTTTCTTGACAAAGTATTCAAATTGCTGAGTGAGGGGCTTCAAAGCTGCCAAAACAGCTTGGTTGATTTTTTGTGGTACGGAAACCGCCAACGCCCTGCTAAGAGACTGTTGCACTGAGGCATTAATAACCTCAGACAAGCCTTCTCCCAACTGAGGACCGAGGGCCTCTTCATAGCCTTGCCCAAACTCCTTGTCTTCAAAAGGCAGCCACTCGGTCATTGTAACCCAATGCACTGCGAACAGGCAAATATCAAACCAGTCGGACACTGGACTCAACAAGGGAGGAGCCACTCCAGGTGCAATAGGAAAAAAAAATCCTAACAGGGCTCCTCAGCTACCGCTGTATAAAAATTATTGCAGCCCCCCAAATAATCTCTGAGGGCATCAAGGAGAGCCTAAATGAACTTTCCAGAAAGCATGCACACCGCAAGCAATGCAGGGCTTGCTCAGTTATTTCAGCCAGGGGTCTACACCGATGACCGGCACGTCAGGAATGCAAAAAACGTGCAAATCCGACGTGCTGTCAATGGCCAGGAGGAAGAGAAACTGACAACGGAATGCACGTAGCCCAAATAGTAGATCTAGTAGGATTTGGGCTAGGCCCTTCGACTCCACTCTCTGACCTGGGCCGCACCAGGGAAGGCATCGGTCACATGCAAAAGCGCAAACTAAAATACATATCAGGGGCCCCAGAGGGCCGGGGAAACCAACAATAACCCAAATAAGTGAACTCACCTGTAAGATCCACAGAAGCGGGCGTGTACAGAACACAGAACCCCGCCCAGGATCGGGACACCTGAAGAAATGAACAAAGGGACAAGAGAATAGTTTACAAAAGGCGCCGCGGCAGCCAAGCGTGCGGGCCGCCAGAACCAAAATCTCCCACTACAGGAATCCCACTAACGAGAACCAGTATAAAAGGGTACGAAAAATTAGTAATTATCTCGCTGAGGAGCAGCAAAGAAAAATAAGTTCTCCTAAGTGTTATGGACTCTAATACGGTCAGGGAGCTGATGATTGGTGGACATGTCGTGTAAAGCATGATGGGAAATGTAGTTAACTTATTTCTGTGTTTTGATTGGCTGCTGAAATTTGAGTAGTAAAGAAAGAGAAGCATAATCTGAGCCTCCGGTCCTGCCATAGAAATTAGGGTGCTTCATAACAAATATGTCTGCCAAGATGGGCACCAGAAGAAAAAAAAAAGAGCACAAATATCGCCCAAATGTAGCCCAGGTATAGCCCAATGACAGAAATGTACAAAACACACTTTGCTTGTGTTTTTTTTATTTTAAATAGCGCAGAAGTGACCCAAAGGTATTGGTGAGCTTTACATGAGTATCAGTTACATTACACAAGGACACATTCATTGTGGTTTTGGGCATGGGGCGATTAAATGATTTGCCCAGAATCACTGGATGTCGAGCAGATGTTGAAACTCAAACCTGGTTCCCCAGTTGCAAAGTCCGCCTCTCTGGCCGTAACCCCACATCCTCTACCCTAAGTATAACAAATAATCAAGTAACCTACTGGATAAAAAAAGTAAAGATGGCAAATCATTTTAAAGTGCTTAGTCGCTATTTGAGAACTCGGAAAAAAAATCCTAATTTTTGTTTTTAGAGCACTGACCATACTTTCTATAGGAAAAAGACCCTTTAATGTTTATAATTTCTAAAGGAAATGCTTTAGGCATCATAGTTTTGTTTACATCAAGATAATGTCAGGCATGCCACACTTATGTAATAAATATAGAATGTTAGCAATCTACTTGTTTGTTTATTAGAATACCGTTTTGGGGGCAGATGTTAGGGACACAGACTCGGATAATTGAGGGCAGAAAGGAGGGTGCAGAGGCAACAAGTTGACCATGCTGGTCAGGCAGGAGGGGCAGTGGAAGCACAGCAGACCATGGAGGGCAGGGGAAAGAGGGGCAGGAGCAACATACCAGCCATGCAGGACAGTGAAGAGAGACTGTGTCAATATAACAGACCACTGAGGGCAGAAGGAAGAGGCAGTGGCAGTACAGCCATACATGCCAACAGACCTGATTCAGGCTAGAGACTCCAAATGTGTTTAAACCCAAAAGGGCTTTATTTTATCTGTCTTCTGTCTAAACTCTCCTCTCTTTCTTTTATTGTAATTGAGTGGAGAAAATCAATGCCCCAGGGTTCTCTTTTTTTGTTTCAAAATCTCCCTCTTATGAAGTTCAAAATGCTGGCAAGAATGGTACATTGGGTCATGGAGGGGAGGAGGAATGGGGTTGGGACATGGTCTCGGATAACAGAGGGCAGGAGAGTGAGGGGCAGGGGCGCAAAACTGACCTTGCAGGGCAGACGTCGGAGGTTGCAGCAGAACAATACAACACACAGGACAAGCGGGACAGGACTGTCGGCACAACAGACCATGGAAAGCAATATGGAAGGGAAAGGGCCATGCACATGTGTTACACTTGGCATCCTTGGCATGGTCTTCCCTAACCTTTTTCCTCTACTTCTCAGGTTGCTTCTGTGTGCCGGACTCTGTTTTTGCTGTTTTTGTTTGCTCTGGACACTTTAGCACTGCTGACCAGTGCTAAAGTGTAAGTGTTCCCTGTATAACATGTATGTGTACTTTGGCTTATCCATGATTGTCATATTTGATTTACTACTAAGTCCCTAGTAAAGTGCACTAGAGGTGCCCAGGGCCTGTAAATCAAATGCTACTAGTGGGTCTGCAGCACTGGTTGTGCCACCCACATTAGTAGCCCTGTAAACATGGCTGAGACCTTCCACTGCAGTGTCTGTGTGTGCAGTTGTAAACTGCCAGACCTATGAGTCTGGTAAAGGAGGCTTTGGAGAAAGACCCTAGTAAACCTCCCTTGGATGTATTTAGTTACATGCTGGCACTGGGAAACCAGACTGCCCGCTTCAGGGGTCTCGCTTAGGAGAACCTGGAAGCAAGCCAGGAAGACATAAAGGGGGTCTGTTGGAAAATGGGTTATTGGTAGGGCAGGTAGGTACCTACACCTAGCAACAAGCCACTAACCTCCACCTAGGTACAGTTAGGTCTCAGTAAATTAATCCCAGCTCAACCCTTGGTAGCTTGGCAACGAGCGTCAAGGCTTAACTTAGGAGACAAAGTGTAAAGCATGCAAATGTCACAAAACAGTAATTAAATAAAACACAGGAAACAGTTTAAAAATCCAAAACCAATTTATAAAAATAGTTTATATTTTTATCTTTAAACTGACACACAAACGATTAAAATCGGTTCAGGGGAACCGGAGATATGAATTTTTAAAGAATTATTACTTTTCTAGCGCTTAGAAACAAAAAGCGCCAATCGGGTCATCTGGTTGCACCTCGACCGGGGCAAAGTCAAACTTTCAGGCCGACCGCGTTGGAGCCCTGCTCGGCTACAGGTCGCGGGAGGCCTCGGTTAAAAAGTTACCTTCTGACTTAGTCTTTATTTTGAAGTTTTTCTTCACCGGGACGAACCTGCCAGTTGAATCCGACCTCCTGGAGCCCTTGTCCGGATACGCGATGTGGGTTTCCTCGGTGGAGACTTTTACCTTCGGACTTAGTTGTTTTTTCGAGATGAAAATCCTTCGACCGGGGTAAACCTGGATCTTGATCCGACGTCCATGGAGCCCTTCTCGGATACGATGGCTGGGAGGTCCCGGTCAACTTTTTACCTTCGGACTTAGTCTCTTTTTTGGATGTTTTTCTTTACCAGGACGAACCATGAAGTCAGGCCGGGTCGCGGTTGAGGCAAGCCGGCTAGAATTTCCACGCCGGGTCGGTCCCTCTCTGGAGCTTTTTTCCAAAAATTCTCAAATCTTTTCCAAACTTCTGGGGCTTCACCCAGATGTTCTTTTAAGGTTCTTTTGGGGTCCACAGCTCACCCCAAGGGTCCAGAAGTTCTGTGATGGTCCTTGGGGGGTGCGGACTTCAACTCCCAGAATGCACCTGGCGCAAACTCCTTTTTGGCCACTGGACAGTGGTCAGCTGGTCGCTTTCTTCAGGAGTTGGTGCAGGGGACTCTGGTTAGCAATTTTTCACCTGTAGCAAACAGGGAGTCCCTCCTTGAACCAGTTGAAGCCAGGCAAAGTCCTTCTTGTGGTGAAGCCCAAGTGTGCAGCTGGTGCAGTCCTTCTGAGTGCAGGTTCCAGGTGCAGGCCAGGGGTCCAGCAGGGCAGTCCTTCTTCTCCTTTAGTTCTTTTCTTGTTGAAATCTGGTAGGGATCTGAGGCGTGGGTGCAGGTCTGCCAGTTTTATCCTTGCTCCTGGGTGAAAAGCAGGGGGGCCCTGGTTCTCCAATCGGGGACAGGGTCGTCCCCCTGTGATGACCACTTCCTGGGAAGTGTGGCAAAAATCCATCCCAGAAGGCAACAGTCTCTAAAAATCCAACATGGATGAATCTGATTTTTGGAGGTTACATCTGGCTGAGCCCACCCACTGGTGTGGCTAAAAATCATAAACACACCCCTCTCCTGCCCTCTCCTAATCTAATCAAGGGGGCACCTAATTGTCTGGGGTTGCAGGATGTGGGGGTGTTGCTGGGTGCTGCAAATGTCCTTCTCTGCCTTTGAAGACCAGTTTGGCAGCCCTCCCCCTTCCTGCCTCACCATCTGCTGATGGGAGATTCTCTCCCCCAAGCACATTCCTTTGTGTGAAGCCAGGCCACTTCACAGCTCATCAAGGCAGCCTGGCAGAAGCTGCTGCAGGCTGGCCAATCAGAGCACAGCAGCAAAAACAATGCAGAGCTGAAATTGGCAACTTTTTAGGTAAAGTCTAAACTTTTTACCTGAACAAGTTATATTAAATCCAACAACTGGAAGTTGTGGGATTTATTACAACAATTAATTTTATACCAAATTCTTGGTATGTAACATTTAAGGAGACTTTAAAATTTAAAATAAAGTCTGCCCATTCTAGCCTATGAAGGCCATTTACTTCAATGAGGGAAAAACGAATTTGGCTGTTTTTACCTCACCAGGGCTTATAAATCTATTTTTATAAAGTCCCTGCTTATAGTTACATGGCACCCAGCCCTAGGGGCACATAGGGCACACCTTAGGGGTGACTTATATGTAAAAGTAAGGTAGTTTAAGACTTTGGAAGTACCTTTAATTCCAAAGTCGAATTTGCATATAACTTTAATTTAAAAGCAGCCAGCAAGGCAGGCTTGCTTTTAAAATGACACTGGGCACCTCAGCAGTGCACCTAGGTGTGCACCACCTATGCTGTGGTCCCTAAACCTACATGCCCTACCATATACTAGGGACTTATTGGTAGGTTAACTTAGCCAATTATAATTAGCCTAATTTGCATATCCATTTTACACAGAGCACAGGCCCTGGGACTGGTTAGCAGTACCCAGGGCACCATCAAAGTCAGGAAAACACCAGCAAAAAGAGGAAAATGGGGGCAAAAAGTTATGGGGCCTCTGCAATCAGCCCTGTTTTCTCACACAACCCCCCCCCCCCAGCCCACACGCCCAGGAGACTCAGCCCAACCCTGGGAGAGTCTTCCTGGCTTGTTAGGCGAGGAAGACAGTGAAGAAAACTGGCTGTCCCTTTGCGGGGCCTACTCTGCCTTATATCCTCCTGTCAGGGTCACTCCCTATGGGTAGTGAAGCCATCCCAACAGTAAAAGGACCCAACTCAAACTGAAACTTTCCTCTAGGGGGGTCTTCCTCCTTTCTCTCTGCCAACTTTGGTAGTGAGGTGCCCACCTCCCCTACTCCAAACTTTGCTAGGGCAACACCTAGCTTACCCAAAGAGGTCACCCAACACTTGAGCAACCCCACCATGACCAATAGGGTCAGGGGGCCTACTTTGCTATTGGCCCTGGGGTCTGCCTCCCAGGCCAAGTACAGTGCTGCCAGGAAGGCTAGCACCCAGCAGAGGCTACTGACAGCTGTCAGTACCCAGAACCACACCCTAAGCTCTCCACTGGCAGGTGGCTGAGCTGCTTTAGGGGCATCTTTGGGGTCCTGGCACCCCTCTTGCTGTCTAGAGTGGGGGGCTACCACCTCCTGTGGCAGACACCCTCCTTCCACTCTCCCTTCTGTCAGTGCAGGGGCAACACCTTGCATCTGGACAGCTGCCTGACTACTCAGGACTTCCTTGGGGTCAGGTGAGGCCTCACCAGTGCCAATTCTGGGCTCCCCCCCTACTGGGGCAGAAGGCCTTTGGCTCCCTGGAACTCTCTTTAAGAGTGGCCTACCCTTCCTTTTCTTCTTTCCTTTTCTTGGGGACCCCTGTCTCCTAACTGTAGGGACTGACTCCCCAGGATTTTGGGTTGGGGGGGTGCCCTGGGCGACCGCCCCATCTGGGACCAGACCCACCTCTGGGAGGTCATTGCCCAGCATACAATCTAGGGGGAGGTCAGCACTGACTACCACCCTAATCCAGTCAAGCATACCCTCCCTCTCTAGGGGCACTATGGCTACAGGTTTGGAGGTGACCTCCCCTGTGGCTATCCTGACTTTCTTTGTCTTTCCTGGGACATACATGTCTGGGGTCACTAACCGGTCACTCACTATAGTGTGACTGGCACAGGTGTCTCTCAGGCCAGTGGTAGGGATCCCGTTCACTTGAATGTGGTGGAAGTGCCTACTCCCACCCTCAGGGATCACCAGCTTACCATCTGGTCCTGTCTCCCAGCTCAATGCTAGGAGGACTTCATCATCTGAGGAATCCTCCTCTATGGCTACACTGGACAGCCCAGTGCTAACCACCTTCTTTGGACAGGCTGCATCTCCTCTGAAGTGACCTGTCTGCTGACAGTCAAAGCAAGCCCTACTGTCCAAGAGCTTTTTTAACCCTGGGTCTAACTGTCTCTGCTGGTCAGAGTGGGAGTGGGATTTACTCTCCTTTTTCTTAGGGTTCTGGGGTACAGAGGGAGTCTCTGTGGTGGGCTTACCACCTCCCTCCTTAGGTTTTTGGGGACCTGTCCCCCCTTCTTGGAGTCTCCCCCCTGGGACTTGACAACCACCTTGGTTCTCAACCACTCATCAGCTGCCTCCCCTAGCTCTCTAGGGTTGGTCTGCTTAGAGTCCACTAGATGCTGGCGTAACCTTTCTTGGATACAATTGGTCAAGATGTGCTCTCTCATGATCAGATTGTATAACCCCTCATAAGTATCTACTTTGTTACCAATAATCCAGCCCTCTAGTGCCTTTAGTGAAATGTCCACAAAGTCAACCCAAGACTGGGTACTGACCTTCTGGGTGTCCCTGAACTTCATTCTATATTGCTCTGGGGTCAGACCAAACTTCTTGGCTAAGCACCTCTTCATACTAGGGTATGAATCTGCCTCCTCCCCCCTTAAGGTCAGAAGCCTATCCCTCCCTGAGTTGGGGACCAACTCCCACAAAAGGGAACCCCAGTATTGAGGCCTAACCCTTCTCATTTGGAGTGCCCTCTCAAAGGCCCCCAGCCACTTATCTATGTCATCCCCCTCTACATAAGCAGGAACTACCCCCTTGGGTAATCTGGGGCAAACTCCCCCACCCATGGATACCTCAGCTTCTTTATCGCTGCCTCCATCTCTTTTCTCTTTGTATGCCCACTTTTTCTTTTCTAGGGCCAGCTTCTCTGCTTCCAAAGCTATGTATGCTAGCTGGGCCTCCAGCTCTCTTTCTCTGATGGATGGGTTCTCTCCTCCTGAAAGGACCCCCTTCCCACCACTAGCTTTGGATCTGCCCCTAGTGACTGTATTTACTGAGGACCGTTCTTCCTCGTCCTCACTTAGGGTCAGATGCCTTCCCTCCCCTGAGTGGTTAGAGCTTGCATCCTCCCTTCTTTCTCCCTCCTCTGGAGCTTCTTCTGACTCTACCTCTTGGGCCTCAGCCCATGCTGTCAGGGATGTGATCAGGATTTGCTTCCTGAGATCAGTGGTTGCAGGCAACCCTCTTTCAATACACAACCCCCTAAGCTGGACTACTGTCAGTGTGGGTATGCTAGCCAGATCAAGCTCCATGGTTCCCTAGTTTTGTGTCAACAAAAACTTTTTGCAAAAATTGGAAACAAGAATTTAGAAAAATTACAAAAATTCAATAATTGAAATTAATCCAAATTAAAAATTAAAAACAATTTTTGCACTAGGACAATTTAAAGGATTTTTAATTTGTTTTACCTAAAACTGTAACGTGATATTGAACACAAGTACAGGATCCCGTCGCTGCTTCCAATTATGTTGGAAAATGGGTTATTGGTAGGGCAGGTAGGTACCTACACCTAGCAACAAGCCACTAACCTCCACCTAGGTACAGTTAGGTCTCAGTAAATTAATCCCAGCTCAACCCTTGGTAGCTTGGCAACGAGCGTCAAGGCTTAACTTAGGAGACAAAGTGTAAAGCATTCAAATGTCACAAAACAGTAATTAAATAAAACACAGGAAACAGTTTAAAAATCCAAAACCAATTTATAAAAATAGTTTATATTTTTATCTTTAAAATGACACAAAAACGATTAAAATCGGTTCAGGGGAACCGGAGATATGAATTTTTAAAGAATTATTACTTTTCTAGCGCTTAGAAACAAAAAGCGCCAATCGGGTCATCTGGTTGCACCTCGACCGGGGCAAAGTCAAACTTTCAGGCCGACCACGATGGAGCCCTGCTCGGCTACAGGTCGCAGGAGGCCTCGGTTAAAAAGTTACCTTCTGACTTAGTCTTTATTTTGAAGTTTTTCTTCACCGGGACGAACCTGCCAGTTGAATCCGACCTCCTGGAGCCCTTGTCCGGATACGCGATGTGGGTTTCCTCGGTGGAGACTTTTACCTTCGGACTTAGTCGTTTTTTCGAGATGAAAATCCTTCGACCGGGGTAAACCTGGATCTTGATCCGACGTCCATGGAGCCCTTCTCGGATACGATGGCTGGGAGGTCCAGGTCAACTTTTTACCTTCGGACTTAGTCTCTTTTTTGGATGTTTTTCTTTACCGGGACGAACCACGAAGTCAGGCCGGGTCGCGGTTGAGGCAAGCCGGCTAGAATTTCTGCGCCGGGTCGGTCCCTCTCTGGAGCTTTTTTCCCAAAATTCTCAAATCTTTTCCAAACTTCTGGGGCTTCACCCAGATGTTCTTTTAAGGTTCTTTTGGGGTCCACAGCTCACCCCAAGGGTCCAGAAGTTCTGTGATGGTCCTTGGGGGGTGCGGACTTCAACTCCCAGAATGCACCTGGCGCAAACTCCTTTTTGGCCACTGGACAGTGGTCAGCTGGTCGCTTTCTTCAGGAGTTGGTGCAGGGGACTCTGGTTAACAATTTTTCACCTGTAGCAAACAGGGAGTCCCTCCTTGAACCAGTTGAAGCCAGGCAAAGTCCTTCTTGTGGTGAAGCCCAAGTGTGCAGCTGGTGCAGTCCTTCTGAGTGCAGGTTCCAGGTGCAGGCCAGGGGTCCAGCAGGGCAGTCCTTCTTCTCCTTTAGTTCTTTTCTTGTTGAAATCTGGTAGGGATCTGAGGCGTGGGTGCAGGTCTGCCAGTTTTTTCCTTGCTCCTGGGTGAAAAGCAGGGGGGCCCTGGTTCTCCAATCAGGGACAGGGTCGTCCCCCTGTGATGACCACTTCCTGGGAAGTGTGGCAAAAATCCATCCCAGGAGGCAACAGTCTCTAAAAATCCAACATGGATGAATCTGATTTTTGGAGGTTACATCTGGCTGAGCCCACCCACTGGTGTGGCTAAAAATCATAAACACACCCCTCTCCTGCCCTCTCCTAATCTAATCAAGGGGGCACCTAATTGTCTGGGGTTGCAGGATGTGGGGGTGTTGCTGGGTGCTGCAAATGTCCTTCTCTGCCTTTGAAGACCAGTTTGGCAGCCCTCCCCCTTCCTGCCTCACCATCTGCTGAGGGGAGATTCTCTCCCCAAGCACATTCCTTTGTGTGAAGCTAGGCCACTTCACACCTCATCAAGGCAGCCTGGCAGAAGCTGCTGCAGGCTGGCCAATCAGAGCACAGCAGCAAAAACAATGCAGAGCTGAAATTGGCAACTTTTTAGGTAAAGTCTAAACTTTTTACCTGAACAAGTTATATTAAATCCAACAACTGGAAGTTGTGGGATTTATTACAACAATTAATTTGATACCAAATTCTTGGTATGTAACATTTAAGGAGACTTTAAAATTTAAAATAAAGTCTGCCCATTCTAGCCTATGAAGGCCATTTACTTCAATGAGGGAAAAACGAATTTGGCTGTTTTTACCTCACCAGGGCTTATAAATCTATTTTTATAAAGTCCCTGCTTATAGTTACATGGCACCCAGCCCTAGGGGCACATAGGGCACACCTTAGGGGTGACTTATATGTAAAAATAAGGTAGTTTAAGACTTTGGAAGTACCTTTAATTCCAAAGTCGAATTTGCATATAACTTTAATTTAAAAGCAGCCAGCAAGGCAGGCTTGCTTTTAAAATGACACTGGGCACCTCAGCAGTGCACCTAGGTGTGCACCACCTATGCTGTGGTCCCTAAACCTACATGCCCTACCATATACTAGGGACTTATAGGTAGGTTAACTTAGCCAATTATAATTAGCCTAATTTGCATATCCATTTTACACAGAGCACAGGCCCTGGGACTGGTTAGCAGTACCCAGGGCACCATCAAAGTCAGGAAAACACCAGCAAAAAGAGGAAAATGGGGGTAAAAAGTTATGGGGCCTCTGCAATCAGCCCTGTTTTCTCACAGGGTCATTCCTACATTGGCGGGCGGCGGTCGCCGCCCGCCAAGCGGGAACCGCTGAATGACCGCAGCGCGGTCAAAAGACCGCGGCGGCCATTCTGGCTTTCCCGCTGGGCCGGCAGGCGACCGCCAGAAGGCCGCCCGCTGGCCCAGCGGGAAACCCCCTTCTACGAGGATGCCGGCTCCGAATGGAGCCGGCGGAGTCGAAGGGGTGCGACGGGTGCAGTGGCACCCGTCGCGATTTTCAGTGTCTGCTTAGCAGACACTGAAAATCTTAGTGGGGCCCTGTTAGGGGGCCCCTGCAGTGCCCATGCCAGTGGCCAGTGGCATGGGCACTGCAGGGGCCTCCAGGGGCCCCACGACACCCGTGATCGCCATCCTGTTCCTGGCGGTGAAAACCGCCAGGAACAGGATAGCGGTAAGGGGGTCGGAATTCCCATTGCGGCGCTGCAAGCAGCGCCGCCATGGAGGATTCCCTGGGCCAGGGGTAAACCGGCGGGAAACCACCGGTTGCCCTTTTCTGACCGCGGCTTTACCGCCGCGGTCAGAATGGCCAAGGAAGCACCGCCAGCCTGTTGGCGGTGCTTCCGTCATTTTAGCCCTGGCGGTCGCCGACCGCCAGGGTTAGAATGACCCCCAAAATGCTGGTATAATCAGAATGCCACTCTGGCCGACTTTCAACCTGGTCAAAAAGTGTGGGTGATGGTACCAGTGGAGCCTAGGGTGCTCCAGGACAAGTGGACTGCGCCATTTCAGGTGGTGGAGTCACTTACCTGGTGGACTTGTGGACTCCCAGGAACTCCTTGAGGGTTCTGTATGTGAACCGGCCACACTTTGAGCCGACTGAATTGTCCGTGCCCCTAGCAACAGATGATGGGGTGGAGGAAGAGAGTAAGCCTCTTCCTGACCTCCTGTCTGCTGGAGAGAAGGATGGGTCTGTAGAGGGAGTGAACCTCTCCCCCTTCCTGACCCCAGAGCAGCAGAGGGACTGTCGCAGGTGTTGGGTTAGTTTGCCTCCCTGTTCTCCCTGATCCCAGAGGTCACACACTTGTGTACACATGATGTGGACACTGGGGGCAGTCCTCCTGTTAAACATAAAGTTTACAGAGTGACTGACAGGGTTAGGGCTGACATTAAGGATGAAGTTTCTAAAATGTTGTGGTTAGAGGTTATTGAGTTTTCTAGTAGCCCTTGGGCCAGCCCTGTGGTTTTGGTCCCAAAAGCTGCTGCTCCTGGTGCCATCCCAGAACTCCGGTTCCGTGTGGACTACCGGGGTTTCAATGTGGTCACTAATACTGTTGCGCATCCCATCCCCCGAGCTGATGAGCTCACCGATCTTTTGGGAGTTGCCGAAAACCTAAGTAGGTTTGATATTACCTCTGGGTATTGGCAGATGGCCCTGACTGAGGGGGCTAAGGAGAGGTCAGTATTTTCTACCCCAGATGGGCACTTCCGGTTCAAAGTGATGCTATTTGGGTTGAACAATGCCCCTGCCACATTCCAGAGGTTGGCCAACCAGGTGTTGATTGGCCTGGATGGCTTCAGCGCAGCATACCTGATGACACTGCAGTGTTCAGTTCCACTTGGGAGGAACACTTGCAACACCTTTGTAAAGGCAGGCCTCACTATTAAGGCTAGCAAGTGCCGAATAGGGCAGGGTTTAGTGGTGTATTTGGGGCACCAGGTAGGGAGTGGCCAGGTGGCACCCCTACGGCCAAAGATGGAAACCATTCTGGCTTGGGAGCCCCACCGAGACACAGAATGAGGTGAGAGCCTTGTTAAGTCTCACTGGATACTATAGGAGGTTTGTCAAGGGGTATGGCACAATTTTTGCTCCCTTAACTTCCAAAAACAGCCCAGAAATGTGATCTGGACTGAGTCTTGCCAGAGAACTTTTGATGCCCTGAAGGCTGCCATATGCACAGCACCTGAGCTGAAGGCACCTGACTACTCCAAGGAGTTTGTTGTGCAAACCAATGCCTCAGAGCATGGTATAGGAGCATTACTCTCACAGCTTAATGAAGAGGGCCTAGATCAACCTGTAGCCTTCATTATCAGGAAGTTACTTCCCATGGAAAGTAGGTGGAGTGCAATTGAGCGTGAAGCTTTTGCTCTGGTCTGGGCACTGAAGAAGCTAAGACCCTGCATTTTTTGGACTCACTTCCAGGTTCAGACCGACCACAGGCCCCTCAGATGGTTAATGCAGGTGAGGGGTGAGAATCCGAAATTGTTGAGGTGGTCCATTTCCCTACAGGGTATGGACTTAATGGTGGAACACCTACCTGGTACAGAACACACCAATGCTGATGGTCGGTCCAGATTCTTCCGCCTTAGTGATAAGTCCCATGAGGTTGGGTAGTTGCTCACCCACTTTCAGCTGGGGTGGGGGGGGGACACGTGTTAGACTTGGCATCCTTGGTGCGGTCTCCCCTAACATTTTGCCTCTGTTTCTCAGGTTATTGATGTGAGCTGGACTCTGTTCTTGCTGTTTTTGTTACTCTGGGCACTTTACCACTGCTATCCGGTGCTAAAGTGAAAGTGCGCCTATGTAAATGTATGGGTAATTGCTTTCCATGATTTGCATATTTGATTTACTAGTAAGTCCCTAGTACAATGCACGAGAAGTGCCCAGGGCCTGTAAATCAAATACTACTAGCGGGCCTGCAGCACTGGTTGTGCCACCTACATTAGTAGCCCTGTAAACCTAGCTCAGAACTGCCACTGCAGTGTCTGTGTGTGCAGTTTTAAACTGCCAATTCAACTTGGTAAGTGTACCCACTTGCCAGCCTTAAACCTTTTCTTACAAGATAGGCCTTAGGTGCCCCATGGGCAGGGTGCAGTGTATGTTTAAGGTAGGACATATACTGATGTGTTTTATATGTCCTGACAGTGAAATACTCCCAAATTCGTTTTTTACTCTGCAAGGCCTATTTCTTTCATAGGGCTGCCTTTAAATATCATTAAAGTGCAGATTCCCTTTGGGAGCAGATAGAAATATGAAGTTAAAGCTCTCTGAACTCACAATTTAAAAATACATCTTCTAGTAATGTTTGTTTTTAGATTGGTTATTTGAAAATGTTAGAAAGTAGGCATTTTCTTGCTTAAACCATCCTGTGACTCTGCTTGTTTGTGGATTCCCTGCCTGGGTCAGTTTGACAGTTGGGCTGTTTGCACCTCTCCTCTAGACAGTGACTCAAAGGGAGCTCGGGTGTAGCCTGCATATCCTGATGAGCCATCTGTGCTGGAAGGGAGGGGAGGAGTGGTCACTCACACCTGAAAGGGCTATGCCTACCGTCACACAATGCAGTCTCTAACCCCCTGGTGTGTGTCTGTGGCCTGGCCTGGGCAAGGCAGGATCTTACAAACAAGAGATACTTTCCTTTGAAGTTTGCCTACTTCAAAGGCAGAAAGGGATATAAGTGGTTGACTCCAAACCTCTGGAAAATTAGATCACTTCTGGATTCAAGAGGCACCTCCTCCAAGGTGAAGAGCTGGGGAGAAGTGCTGCCCTGCCTATGACTGTGCTTTGTGGAGCTATCCTGCAGTTGCTGCTTCTGCCTGGGAAAAGGGACAAAGACTGGACTTTGTGGTATACTCCTGCTTGAGAAGAATCTTCAAGGGCTTGGACTGAGCATGCCCCCTGTCCTGAAGTGTCAGGGTCATCAAAGACTTTGTCTACCAGCACCTGGACTCTCTGCTAAGACTCCTGCCTTCCCAAGTGGTGCCCTATCCAGTCCTGTGTCCCTTGGAAGGAGAAGCTGGTGAAAAACCAAGGAAACCGACTTCGGACAACTCTGGAATTATGTGGCTGCTGAATCCCATGATGCCACCTGCAACCTAAGCTGTGGTCTTCGCTGGAGTGCGATGACCCTTGCAGGCCCGACACCGCTGAGCCCTGCCAAAGTCTGTGACTCGTGGAAGTCGCCGCACTACATCGTGACCTCTGCATATCGACTGCCCGAAGTGCACGGATTCAACACTTCGCACCAACACCACCTCACCTCCACTGGTCCGCAGCAAAGACCCGACGCCTCCTCGTGACGCCTCTGCTCCTTTGCCACGCAGCACCGGAAGTGATGCCACCTCGGATCCAGAGACACCGCGATCCCCGACTTTGCACACTGGCTTGCTCTTACATTTCACTAAGGTACTGTACCTGGGGGTCTGCATGACTTCGTATCCGGCGCCATTGGCATCAGATTGTTGGAAATGACTCTCTCAC
Organism: Pleurodeles waltl; assembly: GCF_031143425.1. Lineage (NCBI taxonomy): Eukaryota > Metazoa > Chordata > Amphibia > Caudata > Salamandridae > Pleurodeles > Pleurodeles waltl. The sequence continues at coordinate 805,076,551 of NC_090449.1, read as the reverse complement.
AATGCCGTGTTATCACCTCATCGAAGCATTTTGTGTTTCTAAGTGCTCTTTTTGAGTTTAATCTTTAAAAATTCATAACATAACTTGTGTATGTTGGATTTTTGTCATGTTGGTCTTGTTTTGTTCAGATACATATTAACTACTTTCTAACCTGGTGTTGTCATTTTGTAGTGTTTTTACTGTATTACTGTGTGTTGGTACAAATACTTTACACATTGTCTCTGAAGTCAAGCCTACCTCCTTGTGCCAAGCTACCAAGGGGGTGAGCAGGGTTTACTGTGTGTGATTCTCCTCTACCCTGGTTAAAGTGAGGGTCCTTGCTGGGACAGGGGGTAACCTGACTGACAACCAAAGACCCCATTTCTAACAGAGGGAAACAGTGAGACTATAATGGCATGATCACAGACAACGGAGGGAAGGTGGGAGAGGGTCAGGGGCAGCAAGCTGATCACAAAGGACATCTGCAAGGGGCTTTGGCAGCACAAAAGAACATGCATGGCAAGTGGGAGGGTTAGTGGCAGCACAATGGCCGTGGTGGCCAAGAGGGAGGGGGAAGAGGCATGCACAAAGGACCATGGAGGACATAAGGGAGGGGTAGGGGATTTCTCAACAGACTACACATGGCAGGCAGGAGAAATCTTTGTGGCACAACAGAGCATGGATTGCAGAAGGGAGTGGCAGGAAAATGGACCATTGAGGACAGGAGGGAGGGGTTCGGGCGTGGCATTTGAACAGGCACGGTGGAGGCGATGGGGACAGGCAGCAGCCATTTGACCATGCTGGGCAGGTGGGAGTGGCAATGGCAGCCCAACAGAACACTCAGAGTAGATTGGAGGGCCATTGGCAGGTCCATAGACCATGGTGGGCAAAAAGGAAGGATCAGGGGCATGTACACAGACATCAGAGGGCAAGGGGAAGGAGGGAAGGCCAGTAAGATAAGCACAGAGTCTAAGAAGGAGGGCAATGATGAGGCACAGAATTGGGCAGCAGGAGGAATGATCAAAGATATCACGTTAAATGGAGGGTCGTGGCAGCACATCAGACCATGCAAGGCAAGAGGGAGGGGCTGGTGCATGGATCCAGACAACAGAGGGTAGGGAGGAGGTGGGTGGGGCAACAAGCTAACTGTTCAGGGCAGGTGGGAAGGGCAGTGGCAGAACAGCCACACAGGGCTGTAATGAGGGAGCAGGGGCATGTACTTAGACATTGGATGTCAAAGAGGAGGGGCAGGAGCAGCAAGCTTGGGTGGGGACAGCACAATTCCAGGCTAGACCCTGCGTCCAACCCGCCTCACCCCCCACCATGCATTGCGAAGGGCATCATACTTAGTTTTTTAAAAAACAAGAAATTCACAACAACAAAAAAAAGGTTACAGGGACGTTATAGTTAGGAAGTAGAATTGAAAAAAAACCTTAAATTCACTAAAAAAACAAAGGTTACAGGGACATTATAGTTATGTTCCAATTTCACACACACAAAACCCTAGGAATTCAGCTGTTTTAGTTATTTCAAGTAACTATAACTCGTGCCCTCACCGTGCACTGCTAATTACCCAAGATATTGCTTTACTCATAACATCTTCTGTGACATCATTGATAATATCACTGTTACATTTGCAGTAAAATTATTAATGAGAAAACTGTGTTTAGCCAGGGCACGAATTATAGTTAGCTCAGGGCACGAGTTATAGTTCCTTGAAGTAAATCTATCAGCTGAATGGTTTTGAGCATGTAAACTCTGAACCTAGCTATAACGTCCTTGTAACCTTTGTTTTTTTAACGAATATGTATATATGTGTGTGTATACATATATGTTTATATATATATGTGTGTGTGTGTTTCTTTGCAACTGCATATGTGATATTTTTTCCAAAATATATAATAAAGCATGTTATAACTTTTTCTAAAGAAACCTGCCTAAAATGTTAATAAGCAAAGCCTCAAACAAATTCAGGTAACCGACATATCCATCTCCAGGCTGGCTCTTACTGTAGCCTCCCATCTGTGGTTTAGAAAATGAGTATGTTGCGAGCAATTGTTTGTGTTTTTTTTTCTCTCTCTCCTAGATCTCACTTTGTAACATGACAGGTGCAGGTAGCTCTCCTAGTCCTGTTTTTGATTAACATTTCGGTATTTGTAGTTTTGTTATACTAGTGCAGAATTAGAGGGACAACAGAGCAAAAGAGAAATACTGCATGAGATAAGTTTCAGGCGTGGAATCGAAAACCATACGCTGTGAGTTTCTACTTAGCCAAAGTATTGTATGTATCTTACTGATAGCATTAAATACCTTGTTTTGTTTAAAAGAAGCATTCCCGCCTGGCCTTCCAAGAACACAGGCGGGTGGTCAACATGATGTTTGGCAAAGCTTTCTAAATTTCTAAGGAACTGCTTCGCATGCCTTTCTAGGGTAAGTAGACGTGCTTAAAAGCGTTTGTGAGTCCGTTACCCAGGCAGTAGTCAGCAGGCCTTAAGGAGCAGGATGCTTTATTAACAGACAACATACAGGCTGGGGCTGCAGCAGGGAGAGGTGGGCGCCTCATGCGTCCCGGCCAGTCACTTGCCAGTTTCTATGTAGTACATATCCTTCTGTCATTGCAGCACTCCACCTCATCAGTAAATAGACTCTACAGACATGAGGGCTGGAGTGCATATGCCCCCTAGAATAGCCAGTCAATGCTTCTCAGTAGTGTCATGCCCCCCACAGCAGTCACCAGGTTGAGAGAGTCGTGTGCCTTTGACCTGGACATCTTTCCTTGCGGTGATCAGCAGAGGAGGATTTGCTTACGCTCTCTACCGAGGGTGTCAGCTGAAATGCTTTCTTCCTTTATATGGAGGAAAGGCCTCTTTAAGTGTGCCTCCTAAGTCCCATGGGCGGCCACAATGCACCAACTGCATCAGACCTCAAGATTCTGAGTTTCGACCATGGGCGAAAAACTCGGTTGCAGCCCGTTCCATCAGCCACAGTAGAAGCACTAATCACTCCCCCTCTTCTTAACTGTGAGCATAACCGCTTATTCAGCAGCAGGTAGAGACTTCATCCACTGACACTTCTGTCTCCATGCTCAGCACTCTTAGTAATATAAGGGATGCCTACAAATGATTCTCAACCAACTGGTACAGCTCCGATTCACGAGACATAATATTTTGATGTGGTAATGCTGTAAAATTGCCCCATTTGCGTTGGTCTAGCCACTGATGATCTATACTTAGCAGAGCTGCATGAATGTAAAACCTAATACTTTCATTTTGTGCATTACATTAGGTGCATCCCTACTTCCGACCACTGCTTCTACAGAAGCTATGAAGCACAGTTTCTGTCTAGTTTCAGTAAGTTTGTGGATCAAATGAAAGAAATAACTTAATATAGCTTGCACTGCATCAGATATGCAGGAACACACACAGACAGGAGTATGGCATACATTCGAAAGGGATAAGGCTAGATGTACATAAACGTAATACCTCTGAGACGTTTGGTACGCTTGTGCCTACAATTTATCTAAAATGTATTCTTTTTAAGGATTCAAAAATCCCATTGCATGTACAAAACTAAATAATTAACTTTCTATTGCTGAAAATCTGTCTGCTTTGGATTAGTTGAAGGTGCAAGTTCACCCTCCCTTTTTTCCTAGACGTGCACAACTACATTTCACAATACCCCCTAAAATAATGGGAATGACTGAGACACACTTGCATTGATCTGCACACTTCCTCAAAACTCTAAAGTTGGGTGTGAGGATCCACTGGGAATTGCTATGAACACCCACAGGTCATGACTTTGTGAGCGTTCACCCCATTCACATTAGCCAACCCCATGATCCTTGCCTGCAAATAGCCTTTCTTCCACCCCTGACGATACAAGCGATCGTATACAAAAAACATCCTGAATAACTAAAATCTGTATTTGAGACTTTCAATACAAAATCTAACTTTTGTGGTTCTTAGTCTGTGTAACCACAGAGTGTTAGAAATATTTAAAAAAAAAGAAAAGAAATAGTAATGTTCATGGCTGTATCATTTACATCAGACCTAAAGTTGGTAGATGCACAAAGGAGTCGATCAGATGGAACATACCCGAATTAGTAAAATCTTTCTGCACACACAAAAGCACACCATTCTCCAAACTTGTACATAAAATACTAACTGCACTTACAAAGCTGATGGAGAAATTAATGAAATAGAAAACAGACTGATTCGTGACTCAATCTTCAATACCTGGGCGTGGAATATATCTGAACTTGACATCCAAGATGGACCACACTATTATAATTATAACAGTCGTCTACAAACCTCTATTAATATAAAAACATTACATACTCTCTAATCTCCCATCACCATAAGCATCATTGCACAAAATTCCTTTGCGAGGTCCATGGAAAACATTGATGCCAGAAAATGCATTATTGCAATTTCATTTAGAGGTACATGGGATACATGCACAATGTATCTGCAGTCCCGGTGTCACTGTTCTCATTGAGAAACAGAATGGGGCAGGTCAATCTACAAAGGGCACGCTCAGTGCGCTCTATTTCAGTTTGCTTCCTCCATCCCTCTTATAACAGACTGTGAATCCAGTCATCACATATTCAGATGCCATCAGACGTCATATTGCCAAATTCAATAGAACTTGCTTTGGAGGGCTTGAGAGAGGGCACATTGAGTCATGAATTAGTTTTGTTACAGTTTCGGGAGCAAAGCAGAGGCACCATTGACAAGCTTTATTTCTTTGAACCATTGTTTATTCTGTAGCTTGTGCGAGCTATTGTTTCATCCGCTGTCTCTCTCTCTGACTTAAATGTAACCAATAGCTAAACCCCAGTGAAACCACACTCTAAGCTTGCCAGTCACACAAGATAACATTTGAGCAGTAATCTGTCGAATAAGAGGAGCTGAAGTCCCATTTGTGACAGGTTCATGATAAGGATCCTTAGATAAAGCTACTTGTAAAGGTCACCATCATAGAGGAGAAAATATGAACAGTTCAGCTTGTACATGAAAAATATATATTCAGGCATAGCACGAAGTGCACTAGTCAACAAGTGTGGGGGCAGTACACATGTAGGGCCTATAGAGTGCCAGCAATAGAGATGCCTGTATTATAATCACCATGAAGAATTTACAAAAGACTATTTAAGAAGATGTATACAACACAATAAAATGCTGTGTGGAGGAAAGTCAGCCCACGATCATTTAATTTAGGGGTTCATCAGTACGGTTGCATATTAAAATATCAGCTGCAGAAGCATCATTCTACCAAAAATGTTGTGGCCAGAATATTGAGAACCAAAACGTTGGCAAGGTGTGTGTATATGTGGGTTTATGTAAACTACTTAATTTCACAAACATAATCTTTCCAATATTTTGTTCAACGATATTCGATCAATGAATTTGTAGCACGGTATTCTAGAATCGACAATGAGGCAGCGCTAAATTTTAACCTGTTTGACTGAAATACTTGATCAAACACCAAAAATATATCCTGAATCTCGTGGCTTCAATTACAAACTTTAACTTTTTAATCTTTAAATAAAAGATTATACTTTGATTTGGTACATAAATAACTGTTAACAACTAATATTTTTATGGTGTTTTAAAGTGCTGCCTATATATTTTTTGTATCTTCTCACTTCAGCCTACATTGGCCATTGCACTGTTTTACACATTTTTAATGTTTGAATATATTGACTATCACCATTTCACTTTTTATGTCATTGCTTGAATAGGATTAGCTATGACCAGCTGAAGCAGCTTTCCTTATTCATAACCCCAGCCCTTAACTTCCTCAGTTAATATTATGATTGCGGCTGTTGTTCACAGTAACTCATTCATTAATATGACCAGACTATGCGATTACGAACCGTATTTTGCGGTTTAAGTCACTTTTCACAAGCCACACAACTATCCTTGCGCAAGTGTAATATACATTGCTTTACGCCACAGCGTGCAGAAAAAGAACCACTCAAGATTGCAAACATCATTTTATGGGCTTATCGGACATATAGAGATTGAATTTATATATTAAATGACTCCAAACATCGAGGTTATTTTCACAAATAACTGGCTTTTATTTTTCTCAGAATGAATTGGGTCTATGGGTATTATGATTTGTCTAGCACATTCATAGAGTGTAGCCTCAGATGAAGAGCTTTATCAAGGCTAATATTAAACTAAATTCAGGGCCAGTTGGTGGCAAATTTAAGTGGATGAGTCAAAGTAGTCTGCACAAGGAAAGATCTGTCTTGTGATTCGTTCTAAAGAAATGTCCTGACAAATATGCTGCGAATCAAAAGAACTGTGATAGCCATGGGGGGGCGTGGCCACGGAGCCGAGCATGGCGCACGCTTGAAGGATCGGCTCCGGAGGGGCCGACTCTGCATCGGTGCCTGGAGGCGTTGAGGCGGGTGCTCCGGTGTGCGGAGCGGTAAGCGGCGGCTGCCGTGGAAGGGGAGATCGCAGAGGTGCGGTCTTACCCCCCCGGAGCGGGTCCCTGAGTGTCCCGGGCTGATCGGGATGGCGAGGAGGCCGCGGCCCGGCCGGCCGGCGGGTGAAGCGTTGACGCACTGAGCCAGAGAGCTCCCCGAGCGGGGGAGCAGCGGAGAAGCGGCCGTCACGGGCGGGGCGACCGGGGTGCGGCCGCGGCCCTGAGGGGCGGCCTTGGACGGACTTACGCGCGTCGGCGCGGACCTGGGCCGCGGCCTCGAATAAAGCGGGGCTCGGCGCTGGCCTTGAGGGCGGTGCCGCCCGGAGGATGGGGTGAGGCCCGGAGCGCCTGCTGGAGGCCCCTGTCAGCATCGGCCGGCCTTCTGCTTGGAGGACGGAGCCTGACGCCCTCCCCTGACTGAGAGTCTACGCAGACCTGTGAGAAACGGAGGTGAGAGGCCCTCCGGAACCACCCGGTAAGGAGTCCACTTCGAGTGTGTCCAACTGGGGAACACATGGCCGGAGCCCTGGGGTCTGCTGCCGGGAACCACTGGGGGCCCACAACGCAAACTACCGCGCCCCGGGTGCCCTGGGCTGAGCGCTGGCTGTCTTTTGTGGGGCGAGACAACGGGGATTCACCTGACGTCACCTACTGCCATCTTCCTGTGTTGGAGGTCGGGGACCCGTGTTGCCGGGTACGGGGCTCCCTTTGCTGGACCGGACCGAACCGGATCGAAGGTCCTTGCTGAACCAAACACTTATGCATACAGCAACGCAGAACCATAATAGAGTGTCAGCTCCGTTTTATCCAAAAACTGATCCCCTGCCTATGGAGCAGAAATTGTGCGAAGGGGGGGACTGAGCAAGGCGCACTTGAGAGCATTCGGTTTGCGGGGGACCGCTAGTGGTTCTGGGCCTAAGCGCACTGGGCGCTAGCCTCGCTGAGTCGCCCCTACTTGCCTGGCAAATGCCCCCCAAGGGCAAGCATAAGAGTAAGACCATGGATACCCCGGCACATGCACTACTGGGGGAGAATGAACAGACCACGCAAAGCCAGCCGCAAAACAAAATGCAAGACACTCTTGACAAAATTCTGGGCGCTATTGAGGACACCAAATCCACATTACAGCGCGACATCAATCAGGTGGCGATAGAGGTGGGCCTCCTGAGAGCTGATCATCACAAACTGGCGGATAGAGTAAAAGAAGCGGAGGCAACGCTAGCGGAAGTAGTCCCAAAACATGATGATGTATCAGCGGAGGTGACTTCGTTTGTTGGCAGAGTGGCGAAGCTTGAACAGCGAGCTGAAGAAGCAGAGGGCAGGAACAGAAGGAATAACATACGTGTGGTGGGCCTCCCTGAAGGAGCCGAGGGGCCGAATATGTTGGAGTTTTTGGAGAAATGGCTACGCACAGTTGTCGCACCGGGATGTCTGACCCCCTTCTACTCATTGGAGCGAGCACACCGGGTACCGGCTAGTCCACTGGCTCCTGGCAGGCCACCGAGAACAGTAATAGCTAGGCTCCTGCACTACAGGGACAGAGACATTCTTTTACAGAAAGCCAGGGAAATGGGCCCGTTTAAAACAGCCAATGGTGAAGCGACACTATTTCCTGACTTCACCTTAGAGGTCCAAAACAAGCGTGCCTCCTTCCTAGCCGTTAAAAGAGCATTGCGTGAAGAGGGGATACAGTATTCGCTGCTCTACCCAGCAAGATTACGAGTGATCGCGGAAGGGAAGACCACGTTCTTCCAGGCTCCAGAGGAGGCATGGGAATGGCTCAAAAGGTCGGGGACACGGTCGACGCGACTGACACCGGAAAGTCGTGGGAAGAACGGGACCAGGCGGGCCCCGAAGGGGAAAAGGCTCAGAGACCGCCAGAGACTAGCACCAACGAGGACACAGAGAGAAACTGGCAGGAGGGAGGCTCTGGAGGCAGCGGCCAAAGTGAGTGGAGAATCGCCGACCCGGGAGATATCGGAAGACACGGTAGTGTCTTCGCCCGACGGCTCTGGGGACTCGACTTATGCGCCAAAAGTGACCCCGCAGACCGCTGATGATCTTGCATAGATTGGCCCCGCACCGGCGCTGAAAGGCGAGACAAGATAAGAAACTAAATGGCCCCTCCGGACCTGGCCGCCCCCCCGAACCTGACTCTTGCCTGTCAGTCCTGACTGGCGAGTATTGAAGTGATGTGTTTGAATAATTTGCTGTGTTGCAGTACTTATTGGGCAGCCTACAGTTGGGTGGCTAGACGCCTGGGGCCTAGTGGACGCTTGGCGGTTACAACACCCAGTGACTAGGGACTACTCGTTTTATTCGGGTCTCCACCAGGTACATACCAGAATAGATAGGATAGTTTGTACTCCGGGACTGGCTCGTAGAGTGACCCATGCTGAATACCTTGCCCGCACAATATCAGACCACAATCCTCTATTACTGACGCGGAGAGCATCACAGGACAAGCCCCCCATACCGGCATGGAGAATGCTCCCGACAGCGCTTGAAGATCAGGCATATAGGGAGGAATTAAGATGCTACCTAACAGAACTTATAGAAACTAACCAGGGATCTACTTCCTCCAGAGGCATGGAGTGGGAGACACTTAAAGTGGGGACACGGGGTCACTGTCTTGGCCAGTCAGTAGGGATAAAACGCACGCTCGAGAGAGAATTAAATGCGTTGGAGAGAGTCATACACGAGGGGGAGCTGAAACAGGGCGCCGCAGGGCAAGTGGACGAAGAATACGATCGTGCACGTAGAGAGTGCTCCCAGGCTGAAGAGCGACTGAGATGTCATAATATGCAAAGACACTTGGCATCCATACAGTCAGAGGAGGGAAGGTCTGGTAGACTATTGGCATGGTTGGTGCGCCCAAATAGAGATAGTGACCCTATTGCAAGCGTATTAGACAGGGGAGGTACACGTAGACTCAGCCCAGAATCCATAAATGACGCATTTAGAGATTACTACACACACCTATATAGGAGGCCCGCTGACATGGAAAGGGGGACCATTGACAACTTTCTAGCTACGATTCCACTGCCAGTATTGAGTCCAGAGGGCAGGGTCGGCTTGGGGGGCCCAGTGACTGCGGAAGAGACGGTTGAGGCAATTACACAATTGGCCCCTGGGAAGACCCCGGGAACAGATGGTCTTCCTATGGACTTTTATAAAAAATATAAAACCTTACTGGTCCCCAGACTGTTAGAAATGTATAGGGAATCGGCAAAGAACAGAGAACTCCCACGCACATTGCGCGAGGCATTGGTAGTGCCACTTCTTAAAACAAACAGCAAAGAAGCATCGGTGACAGACTACCGCCCGCTATCAATGCTTAATAGCGACTTTAAGATCCTCAGTAAGATCCTTGCCAATCGCCTGTTGCCCCTTATGCCCACCCTGATACATCCTGATCAGAACGGTTTCATACCCGGTCGCAGCACCTCCCTAAACCTTAGGCGTATTTTCTCTATCATACATATGCCTAGTGAATCGAAGCCGCCAACCGGGACCCTGCTAGCAGTGGACTTTGAAAAGGCCTTTGACTCAATTAGGTGGGACTACCTGAGGGCGACAATGCTGAAGATGGGCCTGGGGGAGGGCTGGGTTGAATGGGTGGACCTGCTATACTCATCCCCGCTGGCAAGGGTCAAGACAGGTAGGACAGTTTCTGGAGCCTACCCAGTACATCGAGGAACCAGACAGGGGTGTCCCCTGTCCCCATTGTTGTTCGCCCTAGCGATGGAGCCCCTGGCGGCCTGGGTACGAGGGGAGGGAGCTGATAGAGGGATTCAGTGGGGGCCTACTGACCATATTATATCGCTATATGCAGATGACATCCTGATCTATCTTAGAGACAGGGCGAGTGGCCTCCCCTGGGCCCTGTCCGCCCTGGAGAAATTTGGGGTAGTGTCGGGATTGCGCCTTAATCGTAATAGAACATATGTGTTCCCCCTGGTGCCCGGATATAGTTGCCCAGCAACATGCCCAATAGATCTGAAATGGGCCCCACAGACATTTAAATATCTGGGGATCCAGATTTATCATGACGTGGGAGACTTAAGAGAGGGCAATCTCGGTAGCGCGCTCCGATCCCTGAGACCCTCGGTAGAATTTTGGCGCTCTTTGAAGCTGTCGGTGATGGCCAGGGTGGCGCTGTCCAAGATGATCATGCTCCCCGACTCCTCTACTACTTTGCCAACTTACCAATACTAATACCCCGAGCATGGTTCCGCGACCTGAATGCACTACTCAGAGAACTAATATGGGACAATGGGCGCAGACGAACTACACTTGCAACTATTTGCAGACCACCCAATGCGGGTGGCCTGGGAGCCCCCGACTTTGAAGCATACTATCTAGCATCCCAACTACAGTGGATATCCGGCTGGCTAGTGGGCCAGGGCCAACTTGATCTATACACTGCCCAAGGACCAATAGATTCGGCATGGATTGCGACATGCATGACAAACAGGAAGATAACCCCCCCTGGGAACAATATAATGATAAAAGTGGCGCTGGCATGCTGGAAAAGATGCATGAAGAGAGTGGGAGTGGGCCCTCCATACTCCCCAGCTCTACCACTAGCGGTGCTTGCCATAGAACCCAAGGGGAAAGGGCCGGGAAACACCGGACTTGGCCCCTGGTTGTCAACTGGAATAGAAGTAGTGGGAGGACTCTTCGAGGAGGGAGTGCTGAGGGGATTCGTTGAATTAATGGAAAAAAGGGTTCCCGGTGGGCAGTTCCTGCTTTATGGGAGATTAATACATACTCTTAAGACTCACTGGGGCACAGTGAATGCGGAGCCTACAATACACGAGGTTCTGCACTCGCTGTTGACATTAGGAGAGGAATCACATCTGATCACTAAAATATATCGGGCCCAAGCAGGGGCAACCTTGGATCCATTACGGTCGCTGAGAGGAAAATGGGAGGGAACAATAGGGCGGGAATTAACTGACTCCGAATGGAGGAGGACACTGGCCTACCCTCAGAAAATATCACGTAATACACGGTTAAGATATATCCAGTATAATTATTTGCATAGAACCTACCTCACGCCTCACAGATTGTTCCGTATATACGGAGGGGCTTTGGGGAGTTGTCCGAGATGTGGAGGAGGAGGGGCAGACTTTGACCACATGGTTTGGAATTGTCCTGTGATCCAGACGGGCTGGAGGGAAATATTGCCTACCCTGTCTGAATTGTTTGAAATTGACTTGAGACCCACCCCTGAACTGTGCCTGCTGGGTCTCAGACCAGCGGCACTATGCGGAAAAGTGGAATGGCGCTTTTTGGACCTTTCCTTGGCCCTTTATAAGCGGCTAATCTCGAGGGGCTGGAAGGCTGCGGCTCACCCTCAATTATCTGACTGGAAAAGGGATATATCAACATGGTCCAGAGCTGAACTGCAGGTCCTAAAGGCGGAAGAAGCCAGAAATATTCGCCAGGTTCCTATAGCCCCGGGGTGGGAGAATATAATGACGAACTGGGAGAATATAAATAGGAGAATGGTAAACTCAGTAGGAGAAACCAGTGCAACTCAAATCACATTGAGGACGGAACCAAATGGTGGAAACATATAGATAGGCACCCAAAATCAGACCCAAACCACACATAGAATGCATAAAGAATAAAGGTGGGTGGATAGTTGAATCCCTGACCCCTGAACCACTGACATAACCAGTGGGCGGGGTGAGCGACCCGCCACCTTCGCCGAATGCCGGTGCGCCCCGGACCCCCGTCCTCCCTCATTCAAAAACGAGCACATTACAGTGCCTCCAAACTAGCAACCACGAAAGCCAATCGCACGAAGTCGTAAAGGTTGACCGTTTATGGTCCTTTGTTCTCCTTTCTTTCTCCCCTTCTTCCTTTCCCTACGCCCAACTAAATTAATCCGATTGTCAGCAGAGACTATACACCGAGCACCTCGGGTTCCCCCTCCCCTCACCTCTATCTCCCCTCCATCACCCCTACCCTCCCACACCTAGCCCCAAACACCACTCTCCCAAGTTATAAAGAAGAAAGGGGTCAGGTTTGATGTTGGATTGTTTAATACACAGCACAGCGAATTGCAGTAACGAAAGGTAACTTAATAGAGTAAATGTACATAATCTACTGAATAAAAAACATTAAGTCTAATGATAATAAAAGATGCAAACAATGAGAAAAAAGTACAATACAACAATGTACCCAAAAATGCATGTAATATGTACAAGCATGAAACTGTGTAAAAACAAAATGTTAATAAAAATATATTAAAAAAAAAAAAAAAAACTGTGATAGCCATGAATGGGTACGGGGCGTAAGAAAACATTTTCATTTTACAGGAAAGGCAGTTTAGAGCTGTATCATCCATTAGTATTTCAGGTAAAGCAGGACAAACATTGACGTCCTGCATTTCATGAGTCAGACTATAGTCATCCAAATAGTTATCTTGATCCCTGTGTATGTACACTTGTCATAGTCCGAGCTGAAATTAAACGTATGCATACTTAATGAAATAAAAATCCAGAAATATGTACCCAAATATTTGCTTCTTTATTCCCTTAACTTAAAGAGCGCAGACACCCACCCATGTTTCTATTGTAATGACCTGGGACTGTGTTGCTCACATAACAAATTGTAAATAGATACTTAGATACCTAATTGTCTGTTGGTGCTTTCTACTCAAAGGGCAGATTAGACGGAGCTGTGGTGACCTAGTGTAATACTAAAATTCCTTATAAATAATTTGACACCACCGTTGACCATTTAAAAAAATTCTCCTTAGGACCTTTTGCTAAATTTAAGTTCCCTATCTCCTTTCTTCAAAAATGGAACTAGTGCTGCTCAATTTGAATGGTATCACTAGGGCTGAGCTGCAGAGGTTCTGAAAAGAGAGGGGTTGAATGTAAGCATGAGTGGACATCCCAATAACTTTCCATGCCTATGAGATGGTCAAGAGGATGCAGTCCACATCAGAGGAGAAAAATAATGAAAATCCAGAGGAGGAAGGTCTTCATTTGAATGTGAAGAGGAGAGCCGAGCCATAGATCCGTAGCTGCAGGAAGAGAACATCTTGCCGGCAAGAGAGGAGATCCCTCCTGAAGTATGGAGCAGTATGTCCTTCCACAGCCTGCTGTCTGAGGAATTGACAGACAGTAAGATTGAGAGGGAGTTCAGGTTGCAGCTATCCAAACTTCAAATGGAGAAGTAGCTAGCGCTGGAAGAAAACAGACAGGCTACTTAGAAAGCCTGACTGAGGTGGAGCCCAAATACAGCCAAGCCTCAGAGTCCAACAGCAATGCCTCTGTGTCCTCTTGAGTTAGAGGGTTCACATCCCCACGGATCTGGTGCCTTAGTTTGTTGTAGATTATGTGATACATAAATGGTTTAATGAGGTTGCTCTGGAGGTGCACAGGGTTCCTGAAAAGGACTGGGGGGGCCAGTCTGAGAAATTACATTCCCATCGAAGGGAGGGATGCCCTATTAGCCCTACGGAAAAGGGAGAGGTGAGGTATACCCTCATAAAAGACACATTCACTGGAAAGTATGGCTTAGCCCAGCAAAGTATAGACAAAGATTTAGGGATAGCCAGAGGTTTCCCCAACAGTACTGGGTAGATTTTGTGGACCACTTTTGCAAGCCACTGGATGGTTGGGTGAAGTGCAGTGATGTCAGTGACTAAAAGGGGCTGTACAATTTGATTGCCAAGGAGCACATGTTCTGGAATTGTTTTACTGAGCTGTACCAATACTACTTGATAGTAAACCCTCAGACCCCAGGGAGCTTACTAAGGAGGCAGACCACTGGCTCATGACTAGGTTTCACAAGAAGGTATATGGGGGGGGGAGTGAAGTTCCAAAAAAAGGTGGTCAAGATTCCCACCAGAAGAAGGAGAGGAGATAAAAACAGCAAGTTGTTCTCTTAAGGGCTCAAAGGGGTTCTCAAGGTGAAGGGTCCCTGCCCCAATGTGACCAAAAGAAACTTGGGGTTGGGAGCAAGGGGATTGGTAAGTTTTCCCCAAGTGCTGGCACAGACCCCCACTGGTGTGCTAACCCAGCAGTCAGGGTACAGGTCGTGAGCCATCATCAGTGGGCATAAAGTGGAAGCTCTCAGAGACAAAGGAGCAAGCATGACTACTGTAAGGTGTCATTTGGTGTCCTTAGGGCAGGTGATACCCAATACACTCCACCAGGTTGTAGTAGCAGACAACTGAGTCACTATCCAGTGGCTCTAGTTCCCTTTGGGTGGGTGGGGGGGTCTCAGGTTCTTTTAATGCAGCTGTGAGCCCTTCCATAACTGTGGATTGTCTGTTACACAATAACCTAGAGCACACTGCCTGGAAGGAAGTGGAGCTAAGGTCACATTTGGAGTTGTTGGGGTTATCTGAGTGGGTCTGCATGACCACGTGATTCATAGCTGCCCAGAAGTGTATTCAAAGGATCCTGGAAAAATGGTCCAGGCAGCCGTCAAAGGGAAATGAAGGAGGCATGGAAGTTAGCCCCCAGTTCTCTCAGAAAGCAGGATGATAGGGCACTCGAGGCAGCTGTCCCAGAGCCTACCAGTGAGGACATTGTTGCCCTGGGACATCTGTCTGAGCTTGCTTGATAGTAAGTTGAGGGTGAGGACACCAGGGAGGAGTTCTGTAAGCCACACAGAGAGTGCTCAAACCTAAAAAGCATGAGGCAGAAAGCTGAAGCCCAGGCAGTTGTTGATTCCTCTGGAGATCACCTCATCTATTAAGAGTGACCTCCTTTATAGTGAACTGAATGCACCAGTCCATGGGGCAACACATGTGGGTGGTCCCCCAATGCTTCAGGGCCTTCCTACTGGGGTTGGCTAGTGATTGTGTCCTTGTAGGACATCTGGGGCAGAACAAGAACTTTGCCAGGCTTGTCTCACACTTTTATCAGCCCTAGATTAAGGCATCCTCAGACACTTTCTACAGGACAAGTCCCACCTGCCAGGCCAGTGGGAAAACAGGGAATAATTTTAAGGCTCCCCTAAAAAGGGTAACTGTCATCCCTTTTGAAATGGTGGGCATCAACATTTTTAGACCATTGGACATCAAAACAGCCTTAGGCAACAGATTCAACCTGGTTTTGCTGAGCCATACCACTAGGTAGCCAGTGGCCATCCCTCTGAGGACTGTGACCTCACCTGCAGTGGCTATGGTCTTCATGGGGATTTTCCAATGAGCTCATAAACATGTTGGGGACTGCCATGTTCTTGAATACTTTTAACCTCACTTCAGGGTACTAGCAGATAGCCCTAAATGAGGTAGCAAAACAGAGGTCAGCATTCTCTACCCAGAGGGCCACTTTCAGGTAAGCGTGATGCCCTTTGGATTGAAGAATTCCTCTGCCACCTTCCAAAGGTTTGTGAATAAGGTCTTAGCCGGGACGGAGGCTTCCAGTACTGCTTACTTAGATTATATTGCTGTCTACAGTAGTGGCTGGGAGGGTCACTTGTTTTACCTCCAGGAAGTACTTAAGGCTCTACAACAGACAGGCCTGACTCCTGAGGCCAGCAAGTGCCAGATAGTGCAGGGTTTTGTGGTGTCTTTGGGACACCTCATGGGCGGGGCAGGTTGCAGCTGCTCCAGGCCAACATGCCAAAATAGAGACTATCCTAGCCCGGGAACCCCCGAAAACCCAAACGGAAATAAGGACCTTCCTGGGCCTCACTGATACCTATAGTAGGTTTAAGGGATATTGCACCATTGTTGCCCTCTTTAATGAGCTGACCTCAAAGAATCAGCCCAAGAAGGGCATCTGTGTCAGAAAGCAATTGATTCCCTCAAACAGGATATGTGTACAGCAATTGTACTCAAGGTCTCTGACTTTTCTAAAAGGTTAATTGCTCAGACATCTATCTCAGAACATGTGATGAGGGCTGTGTTGGCACAGATAAATGGGGAGGGACTAGACCAACCTGTAGCCTTCACCAGTAGGAGCTACTTCCCAGGGAACAGAGGTAGGGTGCTATTGAAAGAGAAGCATTTAGTGTGGTTTGGGCATTGAAGAAGCTGAGACCATACTTGTTTGGGACTCACTTCCAGTTTCAGACAGACCACAAGCCCCTCAGATGGCCCATGCAGATGAGGGCTGAGAGTCCCAAACTGTTGATTTGGTCCACCTCCCTGCAGGGAATGGTCTTTATGGTGGAACACTATCCTGAGTCAGATTATTCCAATTCTGATGGTTTGTCCAAACAAAGAGAATTTCCAGTAGGTTGGGTAGATTTCTACACTCTCAGCTCGGGGGACACATTAAACCTGTCACCCTTAAGGTGGTCATCCCACAGAAATGTTGCCTTTTTCCACCTTAGTTTTGCTGAATTTGTTTTGTTGGCCTAAGGGCTCTGTGTACTTTACCATTGCTAACCACTACTAACATGCTTGTGCGTATTCCCTAAAACATGGTAAAATTGTTTTACATCTGATTGGCATATTTCATTTACTTAAAAGCCCTCGGTAAAGTGGTATACCATATACCATATACCCATAGATAGTATATTAAATGCTACTTGTGAGCATTCAGTACATATTGTGTCATGTGATATTCCTCGGGGCTTGCACACTGATAGAATGTTCCACCTCCAGGCACCACCAAATCTAAATGTTGTAGTAACACAGATTATTGGAGTGGTCTGGTGGGGGTAGGGGGCTGCGAAGAGGGAGATCTGTGAAGGGAAAGCATTACACACAAATAAAACCATAAGCATCTCACTTGCCACCTGGCAAATGCAATATCGTTGGTAGTATTTTGATTCTCGGTTTCTTAGATCAAACCCTGAGAAACTTAGGTGTCTTAGGTATTGAACTCGTTTCTTGCACAAGTGTGTTTTGTTGTTCATAAAATGACTGTAAACTTCTTCCAATTCTTCCAGACTGGAAGTATACTCTTTAAAGAAACAAAACTATAAAATGTGCAGGAGCAGGCATGGATTCGCGTACGAGTCGAGCTGTTTAAATGCACACTGAATACTTCAACAGAGTACTTTCATCACAGACACCAAATGCACTTTAAGTTCCTCAGGTGTGCGCTTCTACAATAACATCAAATGTGCACTGAGTTTCCCTGTCGTGCTCTTCCACAATAATCTCAAATGTGCACTGAATTCCTATGTGGTGCGCTTTCACAATAAAATCAAATGCACACAGAATTTCTCTGTCATGCGGATCCCGTACGAACACCAAATGCACAATGAATTCCTCAGTCGTGCACTTTCACAATCATTTCTAATTTGCACAGAATTTCTCTGTCAAGTGCATCCACTACGATCACCAAATGGCCACTGAATTCCCAAGTCATGCGCTTTCACAATAACATCAAATGTGCACAAAATTTCTCTATGGTGCGGTTCCAGTACGAACACCAAATGAGCACTGAATTCCTAATTTGTGCACTTAGATCTTAATACCAGGATATAAAAATATCCGGAATCCTCGTGACAACACTCTTACCGCGCAGAACACGGCCTACTCTGAATGACGTGTCCGATCCAGAGCACGCCAAGGGAATCTAAGAAGAACTGCTACGCAGCTGCAGAACAGCTGAAATGTCGAGATAACTGCTCCGAAGACAGCTGCTGAGGAACGGCTGGGCTGGAGCAGAGGAATAGTGAGCAAGAAATGGGTGGGGTCCCTTTTATACATGGGCCCCGCCCAAGATGGCCTCCACTGTAACACTGGGGAATTCAGAGTCCGTTTCCAACGACACATCACATGTGCTCAAAATTACCATATTAACAACATTGCAATATCTGTATGTGAATGATACAACAGCATCAATAGTGGAAAGTGAAATTACAGTTATGACATTTGCAATGTTGTAATATAAATATTACAATAGCATCAGCAGTGTAATGTTGAAGTATAGTTATGACCAAAATGTTCAGACTGAGTTTATTGTGATAGAGGATGCACGTGGGCACCGTAACCAATATTTGGTGACCATGAGACTGTGGTGCATTTTGCCAAAGCGTTTGCGAGAACAAACTTGTGCATTGAATTAACTACACGTCCTAGAGACGCTATTTGCCATCATGACAGTTTGTGCCACCCACTTAAGAAGCCGATTCAAACATGTCTCAGTCCTGCTATTACAACCTATATGAAGTTTTAAACTGTCAATTCCGCATGGCAAAATAGTCCCCTTGCCAAGGCTAAAACTACCTTTTTACTACACATAAGTCACCCGTAAGGGTGGCCCTTGAAACCCAATAGGGAAGGGTGCATTGTAATTAAAAAGGTGGACATGTACTCTTACGTTTTACATGTTCTGTTAGTGGAAAATATCACCTTCGTTTTTTACTACTGTCAGGCTTACATCTCCCATAGGATAACGTTGGATTACCTTATGAAATTTAATAAGTGAAAACTTTTGATTAAAATGGGCTCATGTTTGTGTCTCGGAAATTGTAATTTAAAAACCTCTTTAATGGTAAAGTTGGATTCTTCCTCATCTTCAACCAGCCACTCACCAATGACGACACTGCCTCCTCGAACACCACCACCTGCCTTGCCCTGTTGAAATTCTCAGACATTTTTCTTCAGAATTTTGTCTAATTAAGAAGGTAAATGGAGATCAGGCCCAATCCACTTGATGCATTCGCTACTTGCTCCTTCGCAGTTGGCCATAACTTTCGACTTTGTCCCAGTCTCACGCAACTAGATTGACACTTTGATCTTTTAGGAGCTAGTTTTCATTTTATACTTTAAAAATACATAATTTGGGTTCTGTTGATTTCAGGAAACAGGAAAAAAAACTGTTTACAACTTTTTTAGTTAAAATAAAGTGTATTATCCAAATGAAAAACAAATAATTAAATGAAGCAAACATTTTTTATCCTTAAAACATCCACCCATAAGATTGTGAATTGCGTCTTGCAGCAATTAAGTAGTATTACTGGAGTGTTACTTTACGTACTACAAAATATAGTTTGTAATTTTTTTAAGTTTATAGCACTGCAACAGAAATGAGTGCTAAGAACTTTGAGTAATTTGGATTCACATGAGTCAACAACCAAATAAAAGTACTGCCATGTATTTTTCTCCTCATCAATGTACCAGCTACCTCAAGATTATGATGGGTTCCAACACTTTCACTTTTACTCGGCCTCATGTTCTCTGAAGACGTAGAGCATCTGAAATCTCCCCTACCTTTGCCAGAATTAATGAACTAAGCAGTTAACATTGGGAGATTTCTTGGGAGATGACTACATGGGTAGCTGCAGGTGTATAGGTAGTCGGAGACAGGTACTCCCAGGGTACACTAAAACCTATCCGAGATTTGATAGAAGAGATTTGTCCAGTATGGGTCGGGGAAGAGTACAATGGAAATATTATGGATTATGATGAAAACTTTTTTTTTTCCAGACAGTCACTTCCTTTTGCCCCCGGTGTTCGAATACCAATACAGACTTTTATTTTATGGAATACTAGGGTCTAGACCTGAAGGGTTTTCGGGTGGAGGCCACAGATCAGCTGATATTTATACAGAAAGAAAGTGATTAATTGGCCCTACCAGATGCTTAATTTGCTTGTTCCGGCTTACGAAATTTAAAAGGGAGGGCACTAGATTTCTTGACCTTGTCCTTGTATCGACTAAAATGACAGTTGCCAAGTTCTGGAGGTCGGCAGCTGCTCTCACCTGTGAGATCAAAAGTAGGTCGGAGGAAGACAGAGGCTGAAATTATGCCATTACACAGGGAACAGTGCTGAGGTATAAGAAAAATTTATAATATTTTGTGGGGCGGAGTATTGCTCTATTTTTTGTCACACCAGAATAACAATACTACACCCAAATATTAGGTTAACTTTAACCATTTCAGCAGCCAAAAAATGACAACAGAACTTTTGAATTTGTCGATCAGCATATAATGCGTACATGGAGTTTAACTAACGATAAGCTGTAAGATGACAGCTTCTTCCAAACAATACATTCATATAAAATACAACGCACAAAATATATCTTTGTTGTAGGAACTAGATATCCACTACATAACATCTACAATGTATTACTGATTGTGACTTCGATGAAGAAGCTGTAAATATTTACATGGCAATACGGCTGTTTGAAATTAGAAAATTTCTGTTGGTGTTGTTTAAGAATACAAAATAACTTTTTTGATGTTCAACCTCATATATTCTATTCTGAGAATAGATTAATTATAGTTTTCTCCCTCACAAAAGAAACGCTTTTGTAAATTCGATATTATCCCAAGCTATGTTTGTAATCCAACATAACCAAACAAAAAAGGGTTTCGTGCAAATAATCCTTTTTTTACTGAAAATGTATGCCTCTTTTACAAAATACCGATTGTTGCTTTAATCATAAATTGCGAACTTGCACACAGGCAATAAAACCACCAGGGGTGGGACTCCCAACAGGAAAAAAGGAAGAACCGGACTTCTAAAGAAAGCACACTAAATCAAAGCATCAAAGACAACCTGAAAATATTACACAGGAAACACAGTTAAGGTGTATTCAGTACTTGGTAATATACAATGTGCTTCTTGAGAAACTGTTTTAGTGGGGCGCACGAAACCTTCAGACGATCTGGGTGAGGTGGGAGCCTCTATCATTCAGTAATGCAAAATAAGAGACAATTTGTCATGCTATGTATCGTGTGTGTAGTTGTTTTTTAAAAGTATACTATATCTTGTATGCTTGTGTTCTTTGAGTAGTGTATTACGGGTAAGAATGATTTCAGAGTTTCTTGCCATTTGTCAATGATTTAGGACATATTTGTGACTATCCTGGAATTTCAAAAGCTGGAAAAACTGCATTTCGGAGGAAATAAGGGCAATTTATTGAACCAGGAAGTAAACCGCCTGAACGAAGAGTTCAGTGAAAGCTGTAAAGTGTTTAATGAGAGCGAATATGACCCTTCGGACTACAACAACGAGGTAATGTAGCATTTATGCAACCATATTACAACTAGTTCCTACAGTCCTGTTGTGTCAGATAAATTACACCGCATTCTAAATGTCTCTATTTATTATAACCTAATCAATGTAAAACTACACTCTGCTTTATGAGCGAAGTCGGTATATTCCATTTATATTAATACAAGTGCATTATTCATGTCGCATTTTTGTTTAAATAGAAAATCTCTGAATAAATTAAAAATGATGATAAATTAAAAACTGATTTAAATTTTGGTTGACAGGTTACTCCCTCACAACGGTAACAGATATCCATTAAATCCCATAGAAAATAATGGGATTTACATTTTGGCAGATGGGATATCTGTCACCGTTGTGATGGAGTAACTCACCCACTGAAATCTAAATCCGGCCCTATATCTTTTAAATAGAGATGAGCATTCTTGGAGGATCTGTTTGCTCCACATTTTTCAAATTCACTGCCTCACACCTCAGTCCTGCTCCTCACCAGTTGAACTGTTAATATTTTAAAAACGAATTTAAATATTTACAAAAATATCATATATAGTTATATGTTTTGGGTTTTTACTACGTTTTATACATTGGGATTGATGGGATTGTAAGGGGGTTGTACAGGTACTCCAATGTATTGACCATGACATAATGACTCCCAGTGTAACTGCATGTGAAGTAACATATGACTTTAGAGAAATTAACTTTATTTAATGTTGTATTTAATGCTCATGGGACATTCGTATTATTTAAAAAGTTAAGTGATTGGATTCCATTAGGGCATGATTCTTTTGACCCTTATCTGGTATCTTTTTGCAATAATAGTAGTTATATTACCAATTATGATGCTGATTATTATTCATTGTGATAGAATAACTATACTACTTTTCTGTTTTAAGCATGTTTTTTGATTGTTCTTCTTAACAATACTTTGTTCCTTTAATTTGAATGTTGTCACTCATGGCAGATATTATGAGTGGGATTGGGTTAATATTGACAGCGCTTTAGTAAGAAGTTGCTATTTAAATTGAACCTGCAATTCTCTGGCTGTGGAGATGACCTTATTTGATTGTCCTACTGCTTGAGGATTTACTGCAAAAACTGTCAACATGAGAAACCTCTTGGACATTTTCCTTTTTTTTCTTTTGTTGATTTGGTGGTGGCACTGAACTAACACAAGTTTTCCTACGTCTGAAATTTATCATCCAGGTGCGCTACCTACAGTGCTATCCACAGGTGAAGCTAAAACCCTAGCCGCTGTGTGTCTAACACATTGCAGTTAAACCTCACAAGGCAAACAGAGTATATTAAAGCACTAGAGTACTCTTTTAAAATTGGTATGCAGGATCTAGACCTCTTCTACAACTTCACCCATATGACACGTCAGTGCCATATACTACTTACCTTAAGCTTTCACTCTAAAGCCAGAAAACAATGTCACTAATACTTGAACCAAAATCAATTAATCACCTACTATAATTGATGTTGGTTATAGCATTGTATCAATATAACAACGCAGCACAGAACAGAGTTACTCGATCTAAATGACATCTCACTCCACTTTCCTGCCAATGAAGCACATAGTTGTTAGCATAAAACAACACTTCAGTCTATCCACTGACCAATGCAGCCAAGCAAAATATCTCCAGATCTTTGCTCCATTCACTATTCACTACCTCTTGTGGAGGTTACAGAGGACCTGCTCCACCAAATACCATATTGCTACATGTCCTTTCTAATTTTGAATACATTAATTCCCGAGTCATATAACAAGCGACATTTAACATTGTCTTGCTGCGCAACAAAAAGTTGACAAAACAGGTTTATAGAAGCCATAGATATGCAGCAGTAAAATGGTGATTTGAACTAAAGGTGTAACTGTATTCTCGAGCACATAATGACACACTGAATATTACATTCGAACCCTAGTACTGAAGTAACCAATGTAGTAATGCAAACCCAGCTTTGGACTGGTCATTCACATATCTTTTTCCAAATCAGGATGTTAAATATTCTCATTAATCTCATTATCCCTAAAGCAAGTCTCAACCGGCTGCAATACCATTCTGCAAAGTAGAAAAAAAAACAGAGGTGCATACAATCGAAAGAAAAGGGAATTCTTTTCTGGAAACTTTCAGCATCAGTGCCCTTTACTCTTGACGGAACCCAGTGTCTTGCCATGCCAAAAAGGGACACATTCTAAGCTGAAAGTGTGAAGCGGCAATTTGAATGGGAGCACACAAATCTGTATCACCAGACGTGTAATTGCAATATTGATGTTAATGTAATGCAGTGAACAGCACGCATGGGCATAGACTAAAACCATACAGAAGACAACTATTGCTTACCACTCCAACTGAACCAATGAAGCTATCAACTGACCATGCTCAGAAAATATTTTCACTTTTATCCTAAGTGAGTAAGCCTCAAAGCACCACCCAAACTTGCTGCAAAGTTCCAGGTGACATATGTAAAAGTAATTGACCAACTAGTAAAGAACTGAAGCGCCAAAGTGAACATGCCCAGACTGTGCCATATTCTCCAGATTCTCCCCACAATCTTATCAGACGTAACTTGATTGATCCTTAACAAGGCTAACGAGCAAAGTCTTCATTTATCAGGTGAGTCTTGCATCAGTGAATGTCCCTTCCTGTCACCCCTCAAACACGGAGCTCTTGAATTACCTCTTATGCAAGCACAATTATCATTTGCCTGAAGAAATGGATTTAGATCACATATATTAGGGCTCGTTCCATAAATGGCACAAATTTTGCACCAGCCCACTCGCCTACAAAAAGGTTGCAGTAGTAAAGCATATGAAAAGACACACTTTTCTCCCTAGACTACGCCCACTATGCATCCCTGATCTTCCTTCGGCGGACAGTACAGTCCTTGCTTTGCAGAGCAGCAGCATTGCTGTTCCTTGGCTTCTCAACAGACTATAAAAGATGCCTTACACAATGACATACTGCTGTGAGAATACATGGGAGTCATGAACACAGCCACAAAATTGACCTACCAATAATTTAAAATCACGCCTAGTAAATTTCAATTGGAACAGGTACATTCTTCTTGAACATACTGTCTTGTGGCATACCATATGGCTTGTTATATTCATTCATTGCCACTGGTAATTCATTAATACTATATACATAAGCTGATCTATTCTGACAATCCCCAAATCAATTTTTACTTAGAAAACGAAACTGGGAGGCAGGGAACGTCTCAAAATCTGTGTATTATGGCCATTGCTGAATTTAGACGGATTACGCTCCTGCAGCCCCCGTGTTGAGGGGAGGAGAGTCCCGAGCTCCAGTGGCCCCCTCAGCACACTACCTTAGCCTGAGAGCTCCTGAGTGAGTCCTGAGGGCGGAACCTGCATGCATTCTGCAGGGGGGCCCCTCAAGTTTCGTTATGCCACTGAATAGGATTCCTAATTTTCACTATCCAAAGTTCTAGAACAGTATGAACCAAAATTCGCAATCCTCCCAGTTACATATGTGAGGAACATATATAGTGAATTGAACAATCTTGTCTTACTGACCAGATCACGTAAAGTTAGTGCATTTTTTCAATAAAACATTGAGAAGTAGGATTGGATCAAATAAGGTTGCATTTTGCTAGAAATAAAACCAATTTTTTTAAAACTATGCTTTGTTTTTTCTGCTCCATATATGAAGTTTCAAAAATAAGGCTGTATGGCTTTTTCCTATAAATATCTCTAGATTTGTTATTGGAAGCTACTAGACTTGGTCAAGGATAACTTGCAAACCAAATGCAACAAACGTTCAAGAGACCTGACTACACCAATAGCATTGGTGAACCTGAAAACGTCTCTCAACTGTTTAATAGGAGCCTTGGGACCAGCAAACCTACCTAGATTTAGCTTGCACCTTTCCTCCCCGAAGAGGAATTCATAATCACCACTCGAGCCCTTCTCTTCTCTCAGCTGGAGGGTGTCAATGCCCCATTCATTGGTGTTCCTGATGCCTCCTCAGCCGAAATCAAAAGCTTGTTCCGTGCCTCCGCACGTCTCGTCAAATGAAGAAATACACCCGTAGCTCTCTGCTCCTGGGCTACCAAGTTACCTCTCCAAGAACTCATCTTCCCAAAACTTGTAACTGCCATCAGCAGTGATACCAAATTTTAATTCCAGCCCATTATCTGTTTGTTTTTTCTCTCATTTTTCATTAATCAAAAGTAAGTCTAACAAGGCACTCAGAGAACTGTACGATAACACAGCAATATAAATGAAATAAAGAAAAAATAACCCGTTGTTATTTTGCTAGATTAAGTTCTTCCTTATGTGTCGTGTCATTTTCACCCTTCTAAATTTCCCCTTTACTCACCTGTTATCCAGTGTTTTTATTTTTTTTATTTTTTTTTACGATTGATAATTATGTCAACAGTTAAGGACGTTTGCCAGCCGTGATGTGTTATGTGCGCCTAATATAACATGCTTAATGTTTCATGTCTTTCATTGTTGAATGTAATATTTTGAAAATATTTGAAAACATTTAACTTTCCAGGCCAGGGCAAAAAGTTTTTCACGAATTCATAATCTGTTGCTATGTCCCTGCAAAGAGATTGGCTGACATAGAGAGGACACTTTACGGTTATGGTATTGCATGCACTTTGTGTTAATGTACTTAACAATAATTATTACGGGGCAATCACATGTCCTTGAGGTGTTTTGGTGGGATGTACACATAAGCTATTATCATATACATGCGAGAGAAACGCTCGATTTGTTTTTCCGCTGAAGAACTCATGGGGCTTCCTCTAGAAGGTTAAGTGGGCAACTGTTTTTGGAATTCGAATAATTAGAATAATTTTCCAATACTCATTGTCTTTCTACAGAGGAGGAACACTTGGTAGTATATTATTCCTGAATAACAGCATGAGTTATATTCCTTGACATATAAGTGGTTTATAGTTCAAGGTATATTAATCATGCTGTCTCAATTCACAAGTGTACTTTTGCCATGTATGGCTTTCTATGTTCTAAGCTCTCAAACTCATAAACCTAATCACACAGCGACGCTTAACAAATAGAAAAACATATATTATCGACCAATCCACGAAAAGAAATACAAAATAGTGTTGCAAAAGTATTGATGTAAATGGGGGGTTATGTTCTCAATCTAAGGGGAATATCCGGTTTGGTGAGTTTATTTTGAAGGCAGGTATTTGATACCCTTGAAACTTATTTGTTTGAAAAATATGGAGATCACTTTGGTAACTGTTAGGTTTCCGTTACACAAAACATATTAATAAAAATGTATATATTTAAAACTACATAAAAAGTCATTATCTAGTAAATCTGAATGTCCAGTACACAGGGTAGCTTTCTGATTTTACTGGAGTGATGATAAATAATTTATTTGACTAGCCCACGCGAAAAAACAGAGATAATGGTGGTGATATCTGACATTGAAGAATGGGCTGAAGTACCAATAACTAATGAAATTAAAACGGGGCCTGGCAGCAAGGTTTGCAACCCTGCATTTCACGCTTAAAGCAATCTATCATCGAAGAGTAACTTTGACAGCTAGCTGTACATCGCCCACAGTTAAAGCCTGCGGTCCATGGTGACTTTCCGTCCCATTCCTCTGGATCAGCCACAACAGTCAATGAATGTACTTACCCTCTTCACAGAATTAAGCAATATCTGCTTTTAAAGCAGCAGCTAAGAGCAAACCCGCTGCAGGCAGCAAGGAACGGCTGAAGTGTTAGTGGCTGCTCCCGACAGAGGCTTTCGATTTTGTATGTGCATAGGAATGAATGAAAGGAGTCCACAATATTTAAATATTACACATACCAATACTTGATGGGTTTTCTATACTGATGGATTTTCTTCACTGTAGCCAGTTGGTTGGTATACTTTCCTTTCACGGAATTCAGTGGCTTTTATCATCACAAGTTCCTTCTCCAGTCTTATTTGCTTGTATCCCCAGCTCATTATTATAAACAAAAACATGTTCAAGTTGTTTTTAATTTGTAGCATGTTTAATGCCTGCGGGCTGGATCACAAACTTTTTTGACTGGTGCCCTATTATAAGAACAGGATTCTGGAGTTTGTAATGTGTAACGAGAACGTTTGTGCACATTTGATTTGTGGCATATTCTCGTGGTGGTTAGACTGGTAAATGGTTGCTTGTCACAGGAACTAGTGCCCTGGTCTGCTACAAATATAGCATTATCGATTGACATATCTAAAGTAAACAACAAAATATAACACAATACCACACATAAAGCAACATAACAGAATTAAAACAACATGGTTTGTCAAAAAGAAACAGTCGAAAGAGAGCACAACACAGCCGTATTACAACACAACAAAATCAAATTGCTGTAATGCAGCATGAAAACATAGCAGGATAAAAAAAAGACCACGTTACCACGACAACATTCCACATAGCAATCGTGAAAAACTTTCATATCTTATTTTACCATCTCAGGAATGCAGTTTTCATAACAGATGTTAAATGAAGTTTGAAGAAAGCCCTTCTTTAACTTGCCACCGAGAACATGAAGTGCCAGGCAAAAATGTTTTGTAATCTGGCCCAAGTCTTAAGTTATCAGTTGCAGCTCTCACTGTATGTGATGGACCCTAGTGTCTTCTCGCCTGGTCTAAAAATCTTGAAGAGCGGATATGTAAAATTTGTCCGTGAAAGTAATTTTGTTGTCCGTACAATTACAAGAGTTGAACATATCTTAATTGGATGAATGCTGTCCTTGACACAGATGTAAAGTTGATTATCTTTCCCCAGCCCTCGGGGTGTCCTATGGTGCATGTGCGTTTGCGTGTTTATCCTGTGTTCACGTATGTTGCTGTGCTTTTTGTGAGAATGCACACACATTTCTGAAATGCACCCTGAATCATGACCAGTACTTTTATTTGGTAGAAAAGGATAATGAAAGAGGGAGCATTGCTAAAGTGGGTGTGGTCTAAGGACTCTCCATAGGAAGCAAGGCCTAATATTTGTGGAATAGCATCACAGGCTTGACAAACCCATAAATATAGTTTTCCTATAAGAGGAAATTGGTGAAATCCACAAACAACAAAATGTTTAATGGCTGGTGGTGCTATAGTCTAACCACAGGCCTAAAAGGCCCTACCGAAGAGTCACCAATTGATGCCATTCTAGAGGAACACATCTTTTCCAGTTCTGTTCTGTCATTTACCAAATCAGTGTTTTTTGGGAATTATAATTGTATTTCAGTTCAAATGAGAATAGACACCACATGAAAAAAATGAATAGTTTAGGCAAGAGCCACAGACTGCAAACGTTTGTTGCCAGTACACATTTCATTCGGTAGCGGTATCCAACCCATGGCCCTAAGCTTTGTCTCAACCTTTTAATAACATTTACAATGCTGCACAAAAACCGCATGAGAACAGTGTTCACTGGCTGTGTAAAAGTCTTATGATTGAAATGCAATTGTTAGCTCATAGTGCCTTGATTTTAAAATATGTAGAAGAGCACAGCCTCCAATATAAAGTATGTTTTTCGTTTAATTCCTACTATTCCATAGGGGCTGTAGCTGTCTATGCTTAAAGTGCAGCGTTTGATTTTACTCTGGTAGTGTAGGGGTTTTTGTCCGTCTGGGCAGAAGGAACGTTTAATGCCCCTCTACACCCTTGGGGCTCACCATAGCACCATCTAACTGCGTAACACTGTGATTAGAAAAATAACTTGTATCTCAAACTGGGGAGCTTGGCACCATAGACTGGAAACACTGTAGCCAACAGCAGGGTGTGAGGCTGTGACACTAGTCAGTGAGTGGCCAGCATTTACTGTTACTCTGGCACTTGACAATGAATATTTGAGTGTTGGGCTACTTCAGTAGTGCCTGCTTAAAAGACCACCCGCCCACCCACTACTCATCAGAAATACATAACGTAGTTGTGACTACTGTACCGATATTGGCTGTGTGCCACCCTTTGAGGAGGGGCTCGTGTCCTGGTGCTTGAGCAATGCAAGCTCTCAAAAGAGCTCACGGTGAAGGAAAGTTATCTCTGGAGAAGTTTTGTAAACCTGTCCACTTGTGAAATGTACAGACATTTTTCTACCACCTCCAGTGGTGAGACCCATGAGGACCCAGCCAAATTAGGTAGTGACTGACACATACATTCTCTTTTCATCTACCAATTACATTTGCTACTCTTTCAGCTTATTTTTTCACACGTTCTCCTACCCAGAAACAACTAAACTGTAATGCGTTTCAACCACGAGAGCAAAAAGAATAGAAACGCAACCCAGGATGACCTGGACTTCTTCCCCCTCACTAGTGCCTCCCCCTTTGTCTGGCCATCAACCAGCTTCCTGCTAAGTCTACACTGCAATGTCGAGCACATCCCTCTCCGGCGTTAACCCTCCAGCCCTCTCAACTGTGTGAACAATTCAGGTACTTGTTTTGCTCTACCACGACCTCATGCATTCTTTCTCTTTCTCGGAGTAGGCATAGGGAACTTTGAGTCCCACAAGGATATTTATCTGGGGTGGAGGGGCTTGGTGAAAGGTGTGAGATCTTGCAAAGCTACGGAACAGATACACTTTATAGGCTTAGTTTTGTAAATGACAAACATCTAAACAAAGCAGCAGTCCTCCCTTCAGTCCTCAAAGGTCAGCATAATAAGTTGCTGCAGAAGCCATGGTGGTGTTACTGTTTCTAGATTTTTTTTGTTTCCAGCACTTATAAGTTTAATTGCTTTTTGTACACTTAACGTACTTAATGAGGCTGAAGCCCATTAAACTCCTTGTCTTATTCGGTCTCCCTAGCCTCAGTCAGGCTCACGAACAGTTTTTTGGAAAACTACTTCAGATCCAGCTTTTAGAATGAACTCTTAATGCACCTCACACGCCGACATTCAGTATTATGAATTGCACCTATGTTATGTATAAACCAATCTCGTGAATATGCAAATTAAATGTTATGAATAGCTGAACTTGCCAAGACTCGAGCAAAAAACACTGCAGTTAACAAATTGTGGTGAATGTTTTTCTCTGTGAAGCAGAAGATAGATTTGTGTCATTCTGGCATTTTCGCCTCAACAAGGAGATCATACATCAAAAGATTTCGGGCCCTAACTTGTCCTCCATTAACTTAACTGCAATGAAACTTGATTTTTTTGCATGTGCAATTTTTGTAAATGGCACTGTTTCTCCCGCGTGGGCAGGAATTACAAAACTAATGTGGGTTTCTAAAGAGTTAATTAAAATGCAGGCTAGGCCGCTTCTGGCAAAGTGCAAATTACAGGTTGTTTGCACAACCTATTATTTCCTTTGCCTTCGAGGAAATTATCTAATCCTCTTGACATAGATCCCGGTTTGGTGCGTTTTTTGCAGAACGAAGATCCTGTACTTCTGCTAATGTATGTTGCTTGTTTAACTGTCTTTATTTGTTTCAAATTGACGTACAATTTACATTTTTTAAAGCTTTTTTTCAAGCTGTGATGCTTTTTTCAGTATTTCACAGAAATCCCAAGGACCCTGCATCAAATAAGGGATCCTCCATGTTTGGAAGCCTTTCAGGAATGCTTCTTTTGAAAATCAGTGTTGTTCCCAGGTGATTTTTGGGTGTGTGACCTCATTGATAGGTTTTCATAATACAAGATTTGCGGGATCTTACTTACAAATTTGAGATGTGGCATGCACACTCTTATTCAATGAATCCTTTCCACGACATTTAAAACGTTTGTATTTCAGTGACAATGATAAAAATACCAGTCCATAGATGTCTTGTACTACATCTTTTGTGCAATATGGGATATGTAGGCAGAAGTTTCAGAAACCAGGTGCCTGTCATACTACAAAGCCTGAATCCACCTCTGCTGGGGCTCTATGCCATAGGCGAACAATGCCAATTGGTCTTCTACAACCCCAGCCCTCCATCATCTGTGGGCTGGAATTGCCAACATATGTACAGGGAAGGTGTTGAAGATTAACACAGAGGGTATTTGGAAAAAAGAAGGCACATGTTGCCTTGTTGCTGGCCTGCGTATTCCGAAGAATGCTAGCAGCATCCCAGAATTTCCAACGTATGCACCATCTTCCTTCCATGCATGCAAATATTGACATTCTATTTAAATAATTACAATGGTTGAGACGAAGAATCAGGACTACTAGCCAATCAAGAAAATCTTTAAAATACAAGATTAAAAATAGAAACCACGAGGTTTTCTCAAACTTAAGAGCATTACAGAAGGCAAAAAGTGGCTAGTTAATCAATTAAGGATTAGATCAAATAAAATAGTCAGCCATAATCTATGAGAGGACTATGTTAACGTCAATTCTGACGCAAGCAAACAGCCAAAACCATATTAAGAAACTACTGTAGCATCTGCTCAGATGCAATATTCCCACAAAGTTTGACACATATTCTAAAAACATTCTTTATGTGGTTTTAGACAGAAAAGCTACATACATTAAAGGGTGAGATACGATTAGAGGTGAGCAGAACTAATGGAATTTCACACTGTGGAATTCCACAAAGTTACAAAAAAAGCTTGTTGAGATTCCACAGAGTTCCACAAACTGGTGGAAAATGCACGCTGTGCTGCGATTTAGTGCCTGTAGCGCATTCTGCGCTGGAAACTCAACTACATGCTGCAGTGCTCACACGTGTGGCCATTTTATTTTGTGTGCTCCTACCTGCCTTTCTCTCTGCTCTTATTCAATCCCGCTCCAATCCAACCCAATCCACCCCATCTGGTCACCCAATGCCCAACCCCACCTTTTCCTTATACCTGTCTCACTTTCCCTACGTGTATTTACCTTTCTGTGTGTGATTTTGTGACTTTTTTTTGTACATAGTACCTTGTTTTCCTTTTCCTGGTCTGTACTCCCTCTCTTTCCTCCTGTTTCTTTCCTTCTTGTTCCTAGTCCAACTCCCCTCCCCACCCCCCCATTGGCAGAGGCATGCATTAC
This sequence comes from Pleurodeles waltl, assembly GCF_031143425.1. Classification (NCBI taxonomy): domain Eukaryota; kingdom Metazoa; phylum Chordata; class Amphibia; order Caudata; family Salamandridae; genus Pleurodeles; species Pleurodeles waltl. The sequence goes on along the minus strand of NC_090449.1, from coordinate 805,044,304 downwards.
CAGCCTCACCCTCTGTGAGCAACGCAGGGGTCCATCTTTTGAGAGGCAGATGTGGGCGCATTCATTTTCTGTGTTAAGAGCCATCTCCCTCAGATGCTGGCAATGGGCAGCAGGCCCGGGAAGGGTTACACCCTTTGGGAGCATCAGGAGGTCTGGGGGAGAGTGCGGTGGTGGGCACGGCAACACAGGCATTCAGTGCACCCAGGAGCAGCAGCTGACGCATCACTGGGCCGACATCCTTCACAGGAAACAGGACTTGCTAGGTTTCGAGGTTACAGAGATGGTGAGTCATATTTTTGTTTTCTAAAAACCCAATCTTTTTCCAATTGGTAGGAGTACTATAAGAGAAAACATTGTGCATTTTTGGTCTGTGTTTATGTAAAAACTCCAGCATGATCACAGATAAGTTAATAATATATATGTGTATATTTGTATACATGTATATCTGTGTGTATATGTATTTTGTATATTTTGTAATATAAAAATAAATATTTCATGCTCTTAATGTTTGCATATTCATTATTCACAATGTGGGTAAGTATATTTATATATGTCAATGTATTCATTTGTTATAAAATGTAAGCTACATGTGTGTATTAAATTAATTATGTGTGTTTGTGTGTGCATACACACATACATATAGATAGAAAATCTATATATATCTTTGCAGCAATGATTGTGGGCAGTGGTCACATCTGCACTCGGCCTCTGGTGCAAAAAGTAACAGTAAAACAGTAAAAGAAAATATGCATTTCCAACTTTCTGGTTAGATATTACCAACAGAGGCATAACAGTATGTTTTAAGGGATATGATGCAACATCAACCATGCCTTTTAAGTGTGCCCTAAGTGCAAGGTGAACACATTATGGTCATGAGAAATATACAGCATAAGTGAAGCATGTGAAAAAGAAGTGGCACAGCATGTTGGAAATACTTTACAAAAATGGTATGCATGAGTTATTTAATTTAAATATAGTAACAATACTAAAACATGTCACAAATTAAAGCCCCAAATTAAGCTGGTACATGTCGACGGCATTTCGACCTTCATGACCAGAGATCAACATTAGGACAGAAGTGACACACAAGGTAAGGTTATAGCCTAAGGGTAAAGGTGGACATGAAGGACTTAACCCTTAATAATAAAACCAATTAAACCAATGTCTGATAGTATAGTGGGACGTGTATTTAGTACCTGCAATAGATCCAGGGTACCTAAAGAAACAGAAAGAGAAGAAGGGCTACTATTAGCCACTACTCACTGTTCGAAATGGGGTCTCTGTACTCAGTTTGCACTCTGTCTAAGCAGGGACCCTCACTCTAGTCAGGGCAAGTGAGATACACATTTAAGATAACCCCTGCTCTCAGCCCCTTGGTATCTTGGCACAAGCAGTCATGCTTATCCCAAAGGCAATGTGTAAAGTATTTGTACCAACACATAGTAATACAGTGAAAACACTACAAAATGGACACCACACCAGATTAGAAAAATAGCCAATATTTATCTGAATCAAACAAGATCAAAATGACAGAAATCCAACATATCCAAGTAAAGCTATGATTTTTCAAAATAATATAATCTTACTCCATAGAAAACAATGGAAATGTTGTAGTTACCCAAAGTACCTGGTTTGCGTCAAAAATAAAGCCACACGGGCGAACATGCGTCAGAAAAGTCAGCGATGCATCGATTCCTTACTCGCAGGTGAGGCTGTGTGTCATTTCTTCTCTGGTTGGGTAGGTGGTGTGGCATTTTTCTCTCCAGAAAGAGAGCGATGCGTTGATTTCAGGACAAAGCAAATTGGATCCGCGCGGGTTCATGTTGATATTGACGCCTAGCGATGATGAGTGAGAAATCCGGCTGCACTGTGATGGAAAACGGCACTGCATGGGGTTTGTGTCATTTTTAGCAGCCTCAAGCAGGTGTTGTGCTGCTTCTCCAGGCGGGATGCAGGTGATGCATCAATTTCCCAGTTGCAATGCAGGTGGTGCATTGATTTCAGCCATGAGGCACATCATTTTTACAGCCCCGTTGCAAGTGGTGCGTAAACATTTTCCCTGCATGGCTTTCTGTGCGTGGATTCCATTCCTTGTTCTACTGGCTTCACCTTTCAACTCCCCTTTCTGCCCTTGAAAAAGGCAAACTTCAGAAGAAAGTCTGTTTTTCACAAGATCCTGCCTTGCCCTGGCCTGGCCCCAGACACACACCAGGGGGTTAGAGACTGCATTGTGTGAGGGCAAGCACATCCCATTCAGGTGTAATTGTCAGCTCCTTCCTCTACTATAGCCCATATGACCCATCAGGATTGCAGGCTACACCCCAGCTCCCTTTGTGTCACTGTCTAGTGGAGATGCACAAACAGCCCAACTGACAGTCTGACCCAGACAGGGAATACACAAGCAGGCAGAGTCACAGAATGGTCTAACCAAGAAAGTGCCCACTTTCCAAAAGTGACATTTTGAAATTGACAATCTAAAAACCAACTTCACCAAAAGATGTATTTTTAAATTGTGAGCTCAGAGACCCCAAACACCATATCTCTATCTGCTACCAAAGGGAAACTGTTCTTAAGTTATTTAAAGGCAGGCTCCATGTTAACCTATGACAGAGATAGGCCTTTAAACAGTGAAAACCGAATTTGGCAGTATTTCACTGTTTGGACATGTAAAACGCATCAGTACATTTCCCACCTTTAACATACACTGAACCCTGCCCATGGGGCTACCTAGGGCCTACCTTAGGGGTGCCTTACATGTATAAATTGGGAATGTTTGGGCCTGGCAAGTGGGTACCCTTCCCAGGTCGAATTGGCAGTTTTAAAACTGCACACACAGTCACTGCAGTGGCAGGTCTGAGCCATGCTTACAGGGCTACTCATGTGGGTGGCACAACCAGTGCTGCACGACTACTAGAATCATTTGATGTACAGGCCCTGGGCACCACTAGTGCACTTTACTAGGGACATACTAGTAAATCAAAGATGCCAATCATGGAAAAGCCACATTTCACATGCAATTTGCACAAGAAGCACTTGCACTTTAGGACTGGTCAGCCGTGATAAAGAGTCCAGAGTAACAAAACCAGAAAAAGCAGAGTCCAGCACAATGTCAAAATGTAGAAAGCAGAGGCAAAAAAGACAGGGGAGACTAAGCCAAGGATGCCAGCTCTAACCCTCACACTACTCAGATACAAGAAACCTACTTATTATTTAATTATGTGTGATTCCACTCACGTGGAAGAAATCAGCAAGTACACATATGGGTTTAGAAATGTGTCTGTGCTAGTGGTCAACTGTGGGCAAGGAAGAGTCCTTTGTCTCCACTAAGTGTATGAATAGATATCGGAGGGTAAATAAAAATAGTCATCAATTATCAGGCACTCACTGACTACTTCAACAACGTATACAGCCACAGAGCAGAGCTGCCACTAACCTGTTTATTTGTACTGTAGCCCTTAAAACATGGAGGATTAACAGTAACAGTTTAAGGCAGCGGTCAAATGTACAATGCAGCGAGTATGGAGGCAAACCTGATTCTTGTTGCTGTCAGGACCCATGATTAAATCTGTCAAAAATGGAATGACACAAGGGTCATGCTATGCTATGTGTGCTGTGTCTACACTAAAGAAAAATGGGCAAAAAACATTGCTCGGGGGGACACTCACTTAGGGTCCCGAATGTGGTGTACTGCTCGTTCGTGCTGGCATGTCCTGAGTGAATCAGATGTAATGCGTTGAGAAGCAACTGACTTTATTTCAAGGAGGCTGGAAACACGCTGCGTGCTTGACCACTGACAATTTAAAACGCAGTAGTCTGTGTGGTCCCCCTGGGGCACTATTTGAGGAACGCATGTCCTAAAAGGAACAGGCCAATGCAAGGCCCAGCCCAAAATGGGATTACAGTCTAGTGACCATTTCAACCACACAGCATGTTTTGTATCTTCAAAGCAATGGCAAAAAGTGCCAACAACCAAATATATGCAAAATATAATAAACATTGCATGCCAAAAGGAGGTCACACAAAATGCATTTCAAAGTTGATTTAATATGAGTTTTCAACCAGGACCGGGTAGTTACTTAATGACTACAGATGTCAAAACATTTTTTACAAACAGTTCAAGTTGAAACCATACTATTCCAGTCCTCCAACGTATTTAGGCCATTGTCAACAGAATTGCAGCAAGAAATCCAACGACATTCATGTTGTAGGATTAGTTGTGAGAAGTCACCTCCATGTACTGGGAGTGTAGGTAGTTCAACCACCTGCCTTGTAAAATCATTTTTCATTATGGTTAAAGGCCCTGAAGTGGGTAACCGAGAAGATGCTTGCTACTTGACACCTGATTCTACTTTTGTGCTTGTGTCAAGAGGTGAGAGGGACTGACTGGAGGTGGGAAGCGGAATAAAAGGAGCAGGAAAAAATGGCAGCAGGAGTGGAGCAAGAACAACAAAGAATACAGAATAGAAGAAGCAAAATAATGCAAAACAATGAAATAGAACAGAATGTTACAAAATAATTGGTGGACTATGGCAGGGTTCAAGATAACAACGAGCGATATCTGAGCAGCAGGGGACCTGACGTTCTGACCAAGTGGTTGAAGGGCTGCTCACTGGAGAAGCGCTGTGGCCTCCATAGGTAGTGCTGCAAGGTGGGGGGGCTGGTCGGTGGCAGAAAGTGGGAGGGCAAGGAGTGTGGAAAAACAGCAGCAGGAGTGGCACAGTAACAGAAAACAACAGAACAGAAGTAGATAAATAATATAGCACCATAAAACAATGAAACAGAACAGAAAGTTGCAAAGCAATTGGCGGACTATAGCAGGGTCCAAGATAACGAACAATACCTGAGCAACAAAGGAGTTGCCAACTGACCAAGTGGTCTAGTGGCTTTTATCTTCTTTCTTTCATATGCACTCAAGTGTAAGAGGGCACCCGGGCCTGCCACTACCACCATCTGCCACAGCGGGTAGGGATCCCAACATCGGTGTGGCAGATGGTTCTGTTGGCCCCAGTAAGGAATGTTTATTATATCTTACTTTCTATTCCCACTAGTAAAATAATGGCCTTATGTATACTTACTATTTACTTTTTTTCAACTCCGATTCTAATGTTTGTTATCCCGGTATTACCTGTGGTTTTTAAATTTCTTTTTTCTGCAGCTGACTTTCTCCTATCTGTAGCTTTCTTCTGTTCCCTTTTTCAGCAAGGCTTCCCTCGTCCCTTTTATACATGTCTTGTTGCATAGTACTTGGAGGAGAATAGAATTTAGAGAATAGAGCCAGGCTCAAGTATTTTATCCACCAAACATGCTGTTTAAGAAGGCGTTTTTTTAATCAAACAGTCAAAAAGTACAAGGACAGAGATAGAGTGGTCATGGACCACCAATATTGTACTATACCAGCATTTTCCATGACAGTGCAGCATGGCAGGAATGGGAAACCACAACTACTACCATATGTCCTTGCATTCCTTTCCACCCCTTATACTTTTCATAGCCTTATAACCTTCTCTTATTCCTCCATTAGGAAAAAAACATTTTTGGCACACTCAATGACTAATTGTTTTTTAAAAAGTTTTCAACCAACAAACAAAGTAACAAACCCCTCATAGTGTTACTTTTGATAGAAGAAGATACAGATAGCTAGTTGACCTAACTGTAGCAAAGTGTTGCTGTTGTACCTTGTGGAAAATCAATACTTAGGTGTCTAATCTAAAATAGGTGCATTATGTTTTTCTTTAGGTTCACAGACCACCAATGCTGCCACAACAAGCAACAGTCGGCCTGAGACTTCAGAGGAGTCCCAGCCGGTCTAAGAGGGGAGAAAGTTCCAGTGGTGGCTGGGGCAAGTGACAAAGGGCCAGATGTAAGTAGTTTCTGAATTGCGAGTCGCAATTCAGAATGTAGAATGGTGTCCCTGACACCATCTGCGACTAGCAAGGGGGTCGCAAAGGCCCACCTCATTAATATTAATGAGGTGGGTTGCAATTTGCGACCCCCTTGAGACTCGCAGCACTCACAGGGATGGCGGCCTGCTGTAGACAGCAGACCACCATGTCTGTGACTGCTTTTAAATAAAGCAGTTTTTTTTTTTTTTGTAATGCAGCCCGTTTTCTTTAAAGGAAAATGAGCTGCATTACAAAACTAAAAAATGAAACATTTTTGTTTCATTTTTTTAGAGCAGGCAGTGGTCCATAGGGCCACTGCCTGCTCTGAAAAAATATTTTCAATGCCATTCACAAAGGGGAAGGGTCCCATGGGGACCCCTTCCCTTTTGCGAATGGCAGCACCCATTTGAAATGGGTGCTAACTGCGATTGTTTTGCGACTGCGTTCGCGGTCACAAAACGATACAGCATGGCGCTGTGACTCACAATTAGGAAGGGGAACACCCCTTCCTAATTGTGACTCGCAGTCCCGTTTTGCGAATCGGTAACCAGGTTACCGAATCGCAAAACGGGGATTGGGCATCGCGATGTGCTTTTTGCGCGTCACAAACAGCAAAATTTGCTGTTTGCGACATGCAAAAAGTTTTGAACATCTGGCCCAAAGTTGCTTGCTTTCTTATTGACAATATTGTATTTGTTAAGCGAGACAGATATCCCATCCAACACCTCCAGTCCCTCCCCACAGCATTTTACCACCTAAAACTGCAGCACAGTTTAATTTGGTGTTGCAGTGCAGATGGTGAAATGTGCATATGCTGTGGAACAACAGTCTTCAATGCATAAACCAAACACAAGATGTGTTTCCCAATACCCACTCAGTCATTTGCTAGCATTTCATGTCATCATTCTTTCTTTCTGTCTCAGCCTACCAAAAATGTAAATTCTCTCTTAGCATGTGCCACGTTTTTCTGTCAAAGTGACTGTTGGAAAGTGGGTTATTGGCATTGGTAACTGTGAACCTACCACTGGCACTAAGGCCACTAACCAAATATAGGTTCAGTACAGGTCTCAGTAAATTAGCACCTTGCTCAACCCTTGGTAGCTATAACCGAGCAGGCAGGCCTAACTTAGGAGACAAGAGTGTAAAGCATTCAAAAACACCAATACAGTAAATAAATGAGACACACTCAATAAAAATCCCAGACCAATTTATAAAAATAGGTTATATTGTTATGAGTAAATAGACATAAAAACTACAAAAATCCAATATAGAGAACCAGAGATAAGAATTTTAAAAGAACTACTACTTTCTAGCGCTTAGAAACACAAAGTGCCAACTTTACTAAAATTCTCCAAACTTCAGGAGGTGCTTCCTGAAGTCCTCCTTGCAGGTCCAAAAGGTCCAAAACACAAATCCAAGGGTCTGGAATCTCCGGGTAGGTCCCTGGAACTGGAGGTATGCATATTTTAAAGAATAAATGCTTCCCAGTGCTTGAAAACACAAAGCGCCAATTTTACCAACATTTCCCAAACTTTTTCAATCTTCTGCAGCCGTTTTCCTGAAGTCCTCCTTGCAGGTACAGAGGGTCCAAAACACAAATCTAAGGGTCCGGAATCTCCTGGATGGTCCTTGGAAAGTTGTACCACAATTCCCACAATGCACCTGGCCAAATCCTTAAAGGTCCACTGGATGCACTCCAGGCTGGGGACCTTTGGTGGGGATGATGCAAGTGAAGCTCTGTTAACCTGTAGCTGCTAGGAGTCCACTCCTGAGTCCTTCTTGAAACCAGGCACCGTCCCCAGGGCTGTAATATCAGATTGTGCAGCAGGCACAGTTCACTTAGAAGTGCAGGCCAATGGTGCAGATCAAGATTCCAGCAGGGCAGTCCTTCTTCCACTTGTAGTTTCAGGCAGCAGATCTGAGAGGCTATGCACCTCTCACATATTTATTCCCAGCTCCTGGGCATCAGAAAATGGGATGCCCAACCAATAGAATGCAGAGTGATGCCCAGATGCATGACCACTTCCTGCAAAGTGTGGCATATTCCTGCCCCATAAAGCACCATTCTTCTAAAATCCATGATGTGTGAAACTAAGAGCTGAGTAAACCATCCTCCAGTGTGGCTTATTTCCATCATGAGCATTTATCCAGTTACCACTCACCCTGACCACAACTACATAAGTAGAGGATTTTGACATTTGAGTCAGCACACTGCTCAGCACTTCCCAAATCAACACACATCTCTCCTGTCCATAAGACTGAGTAGGCCTCTTTAAGTCATGTTGTTTCCTATTGAAGTAGATCAGCATTAAACTCCTTTTGGCTGGTGGGCTAGTACCCCATCTTGTCTCGGAGACCTGACCAAACTGATATTAAGAGAGATAAACCTATAGTGTTGATGAACAAATGAAGCAAATGAACTTGAGCATTTTGTGTAGCTTTGGTAACCAAAGAGCCTGGCAATCATTCAGGCAGGATCATCAATTGGACCCCAAACATTTCAAATCAAGTGTACATATTAGTTAAACACCTTCTCAGACACCACATGAATCATCGTTCACTCATTTTATCATTCATTGGTGCAATAATTAGCTGTTCCAAGTGTAGTGCACATTTCTGTAGTGTATATTCTCTTTTCCCATGAAGGCAACAAACAATGTGAGTCTTGTATAATTATGGATCTTCACTGGCAGCCCAGCTAGGGAACGAAAAAAGGAGGATAGAGATGGGAAACATTGTTTTCCTGTACTTTAAGCGAATGGGGAGGCTTCTTCTGCACACACTGGTCCAATTCCACTCCATACATATGAATAAATGGTGGGGTCGCATGACTCAGATACCAAATATATATCCATATGTTATTCTATATCATTTTTTTCTATTTCTTTTTAAAAAAATTAAGTTCACTAAAATGTATGAAAGGTCTGTTGTCACCTACTTAGTCAGAGAAATTGAGTCCTCAAACTCAAGGAGTTTATCCAGAAGCTGTTCAGCTAACACACTTAATTCAAAGCAGTTGCCCTCATCCTCCTCCTGTGCTGTATCATGAACAATATAATTTTTTGGCATGAAGTGTTGGTTCATTTATATCATGGTCAATCTCTCTATTTTTTGTCAAGAGACAAGTCCTTCTGACTCTGACAACCGCACCGGCTGCACTGAACCTGAGCTTAGAAGACAGTCTGGCTATTGGACAAGCCAGATACTTTATTGGCAACCTGCTGAGCTCTGGCCCATTTCACATTTCCGATACCAATAGACCAATAGACCAATTGGTTTTGATCCAGGTAGGCCACTTGCTCAACCTCTGTTGTCATCTCCTCTGCACTTGACTTAAGCACTGCCGCTTGAAAACAAGCCATTGCAGGGGATGGATCCACCTTTTCTGCTGTTGATTTTTCTGGGGATGATGATGGCTGTGAGACAACAGTCCTTCACTCTCTGGAGGTTGAAGGCTGCGTGCCAGCTGTTCTTCTTCCAGGTCTCTCTCTTGATCAACAATCCAAGTCATGTTAAGGAAACATCCTCTTCTGACAAAGGAATGGAAATGGCCAGCATTTGTTTTGTACTGCAGATCAAGTATTGTTGCTCATATGTACTCTTTAGTGCTCACAATCTCTCTTTGCAGGCTTGTATTAACAGCCATGTGAAGGTTTAAGCTCTGAAGCAACAAATATGCTTCTTCGTTCATACCACTGAACCTTTGTGACACCTGGCGTTCTTGCATATGCAACAACAGGATTACTTGGCTCATCGTACTGTCTTCCTTATTGACTTCCAGTGTGAAAACCTCAAAAGAAAGTAGCATTTGCATCAGGCATTTGGCTGGCGCCCATTTGTCTATCTCCATTGTCATTGTCTCGCTTTTCCCAGTTGCAGCTCCTCATCTTTAATCAAGATAGTGGGTCATTGGTCTGTACTGCTCAAACAGATGTTGCAACATGTAGTAAGTAAAGTTCCAATGTGTTGGCACCTCCCTGTATGAGGGCTTTAACCTGTACTGTATTAGCATTCTTAATGATCCTCAACAGCTTCTGTGTTTTAAATGAATGACCTAAATTAGTGAAGATTCTTCTGCAGGTGCCCAGTATGTTGCTGACTGCCTTCTTTTTTAAGAAAATCCTGCACAATCAGGTTGATTCAATACACCAAACACAAGACCCGGAAATTTCCACTACCTGCCATTGCCTTGACTGCATTACTGCTATTGTACGTGGCAACAAATCCAATTCTGAGACCTCTGGGTTGAAGACATTCAAACACCTTGCAGTTAAAGTCTTCCAAGATGTTTGTTGCTGTATGGAATGAGCTATTGTTGCATGCCACCAAATACCCTTTAAACTTTCTTCAGCGCTGAGATATGTAGATAGCTGTTCAGGAGAGATCCAGTGTGCAGTGATACCCATGTAATTATTTGCTTGACAGCGGGTCCACATGTCTGTCATCAAGTGGATAGTGGGAACAGCACTCTATTGCATGGCTTTGCCAACCAATTGCAGCACATCAAAATGGAGTGCTTGAAAAGCAACTCTGGCGAAATAGATCTGACTGGGAACCTTCATTTTGGGCAAATGGCTGCCATAATTTCCTAAAATCCAAATCTTTCTACAAAAAGGAAGGAATCAGCTTCATGTTGTACAAAGATGCCGTGGAGTGGTTGCATTTGTAGGGCCCCTCCTGCCTCACTATGCGCATAATAGTAGCTTAGTTTTTTTCTTTTGTGGCTCACTGACACAGGTGACTTTGTGAGAGAGTCAAGAGGTGGTGGACTCAATGTACATCTTGGGGAAATCACTGTATGTGGAGGAGATGACTGCATCTGAGTCTTGTGCCATTGGGAGGTTGCTGATGCAGGTGACACTGGCAGACTACAAGGGACTGGCTTGCTCAGTGTAATGCTGTCTTCCTCTGCTTATTCATGGACACCTACTTTTTCTATCACTGTGAACTCATCACCACCATTACCAACAGCTATGGTTTCAGGTACTCCTCCCACCAGATTGTGTGATGTTTTCTCAGATGGGACGTTGGCCTCCAGTACCAGATTGCATATCTGGCTTTCCTCAGTGAACATGCGCATGGCAAATGGAGCGCATTGCAATTTTGTTGTGTGCCACTGCCAATTCCTGAAGAACTGGTGATAGATGGCTGTGTTGTTAGCCTCTGTTTAGGTTGTACTTCAACTGTGGTAGTGGCAGATGCAGGTCTTGATGAGGGTCTTACAAATATGGAAGCCGGTGGTAGTAGAACCACATGCCTCTGAGAAGGTTGAATAGTATGGGTCCTCTTTGTGTACTCTGAGCTGTCCTCCATACTGACAATCACTGGCTCATCATCACTTTCTATATTTCTAAGGATTTTAGGTGCTTTGCTTTTCCCTTTGTCTCTCGGGGCAAGTCTCAGACTTGGCAGGAGGTTCAATCCATTTCCGTATCATCAGAAGGGGGGCTTGGAGAAGATGGAGTATCCTTTCTTTTTCTTGCTGGAGATTGTGGTGCTAGTAGGAAGCTCAACCTCCTGTTTTCTTCCTAATTTAGGAAGAACTACTGCTAGCTGTGGCTACTGTTGTCCACTTTCCTGTGATGATTGGGTACAAGTTTGTTGCTGTGACAAATCCAGGTCAGACTTGCTGCTCATCACCGTAACTTCAGTGGCTGCATCGCTGAGAGACATAAGCTTGAGCTTCACTTCAGGTGTGGGTGGTACTGTTGATGATGCAGGAGTGCTGCTCCCAGCCTTTTGCTGCCCAGAGGAGGGTACAGCAGGTACACCATATTTCCTGTAAAAGGTGGAGGCAGGCATACCAGTAATGGCACTATTCTTCTCTTCCTCAATGGCCCCTTTCTTCATAGGAACACCTTTATTCAAGGCCATCTTCAAGTTCTTTCTTAGCTCTGGCAGTGTTGACTTAGCTTCAAAAGCAGAGGAAAACTTACCTGGTGTACATCACTATTGGCTTTCTTTTGGCTGTACTGTGTGTAATGTCTCATGTGCATCAAAAAAGCAAACACAGGAATACATTTCAAAGAAATGTGGGATTCCCATTTTGAATCTACAGACAATATAATTTATTGAGATCACATCACAAATAATCAACAATGGTGTAGCCATTCCAAACATAGTATGTCAATAACATACAGATTGAAAAGTTTACTTTATGTGCCTCTAGGGTCTATCATACCCCTGTGGCAGGCAGGTGGTGCAGGGAACAAATAGAATAATCCTTAAAAAATCATTGCTAATGTGCATCTATGACAGGCAGGGGGTGCAGAAGGGGAATGGGATAATCCTTAAAAAAAAAATAATGCTGGGGCACGTCTATAGCAGGCAGCAGGTGCAGCAGCGAAATGGAATACTCCATAAAAATATTGATTGTGTACTTGTGCCTAGGGCAGGTAACACGAGCATGGGGAAAATTAAATAATCCTGAACAAATGATTGCTGGTAGGATCTTATGACAGATACAGTGCAGGGAAAAATTAAATATTACTAGTGTCTCCATAGGGAGCATGTGAAATCCTATGGAAGGCAGGGAGGCACGGCAGAAAATGAAAAAAATACATGAAAAACACTGTATATACATACTACAGTCACTCTCAAGCACATTAAACTCACATCAGGGGAAATTATGAAAAAACAAAAAGGCATAGGCCTCTTCCAACAATGACTCTAGAACATGGCTTTTTAAAGTAGAAGAAAAGGATCACACTGGCAATACAAAATGGCTGCACTGGCACACAGACACCAAGGTTGAAGGCTTGGATAACAAAGAAAACATTCAGGCCTATGGCAAAAACAATGCCCACAGACTACAAAATGGCTTCCGGACACCAAGGGCAAAGGCATGGACATCAAGAACACAGGCAGGCCTACGGGAAAAGGCAAAGCATACTGACTACAAAGTGGCTGCTGTTCACATGGTCACCAAGGGTAAAGGCATGGACAACAAAGAACAAATGCAGGCCGAGGGCAAAAAATCACACTAACTACGCAAAACAAAATAGCCAATCAGCCACAATGCATGGAGAACAAAGACACAAAATTGTGGTCTATCACACAAACAAATGGCCACTTGTACAGCAAAGGAGGAGGCCTGGTAAACACTGAAGAAAACACTACCATTAATTCAGCAATGCCAAAAATGAAAACTTTCTATAAACGTTAACCAAATTACCAACCACAAACATCCCAGGGCATCAAAAATGACCTCATCAAACTACATTAATACTATGCACAAAAAACATTTTCCATTTAATCCAAGGCCATCCATAAATCAATAGATGTTTTAATATAGTATATACTACTTAAACAGTGGTGTGTGTGTGTATAAATATATATTTTCATTTAAAAAAAAATATATATATATATATATATTTTAATAAAATGTGGCATGGATGTTATAGGTAGGTTCTGAATTTAGTAACACAAAAGGATGATGGATGGAGTGCTGAACATTTTCACCCAATCACCCCCAGTCACATGCCACCCCAGTTTTGGCCCAACTATATGCAAATCAGTCTTGACCTTGCTCCCCATGGTAACAGTCCAGCCCGAACTGCCAGGCCAGGTCCTCCCTGGACCGGAAACAAGCATCCTGGGACCGCTTTCAGGGTATCACCCTTCATCAGCCAGGCTAGCTTGAATCCAGTGGCACAGTGAGCAAGGGACCCACGTCTGGGCATACCCTTCCCACTTAGGGCAACTTCAGCAACACAAAAGGATGATGGACAGAGTGCTGAAACTTTTCACCCACTGACCCCCAGTCATAGATCTGGGTTTAATCTATCGTTCTTTTCCTCCCATGCCACCCCAGTTTGGACCCAACCATATGCAAATTAGTCTTGACCTTGCTCAGGTTCTGAATTTACTCATACAAAACCATAGAAATTCAGCAGTTAGAGTTAGAGCATGTAACTAGCTCGGACCCTAAAGTAACTATAACTCGCGCCCGGCCATGCACAATTTTTTCTTCAATATTTTGACTGCTAATGTTTCGTTGATATTTTTTATTGCCATTATAAAAGCTGTCATGAGAGCTATAATATCCGAGGCAATAATTATTAGTGCATGGAGAGGGCGCGAGTTATAGTTACTTGAAATAACTCTAACTATAATTGTTGAATTTCTATGGTTTTGAGCGAGTAAATTCAGAGGTGTAACACCTCTGTAACCTTTGGTTTTTTTTAAGTGTATGTCTGTAATTTAATTCTATTTCCTAACTATAACGCTCCTGTAACCTTTGGTTTAGTGTATTTTAAACCAACTACTGCAATGCATGTCCTTCAGCTGTGTACGGTTGGGGTTAGCAGCAGTCAACCCTCTATAACCACCCAACCCTGTGCTATGCATGGCCTTCAGCCATGTGCAGCGGGAGTTGGCCACAGGGTCTGTCTTTCTAGGTGTGAAAATAGGTGTGAAGGTGTATTTCTGGGTGTGAGAGTGGATGTAAGAGTGTCTGTCTGGGTGTAAGAATGGGGACATGAGGGTCTGAGTGGGATTGTGAGTGGATGTGTGATAGTCTGTGTGGGCTTGTGAGTGGGTGTGTCAGTGTCTGAGTAGGTTTGTGAGTGGGTGCGTGAGGCTCTGAGTGATTCTGTGACTGAACTTGTGAGTGTGTGAATGGGTCTGTGAGTGGATGCATGAGGGTCTGAGTGAGTCTGTAAATGGGTGTGTCAGTGTCTGAGTGGGTGTGTGAGGGTCTCAGTGGGTCTATGAGTGGATGTGTGAGGGTCTGAGTGGGTCTAAGTGTAGGTGCATAAGTGTTTGGATCGGTCTGTGAGTAGGTGCGCGAGGGTCTGAGTGGGGTCTGTGAGTGGGTGTGTGAGTGTCTGAGTGCTTCTACGAGTGAATGAATCTGTGAATGTTTTGTGTTTTTTGTTTCCCCGATTTTTTTGAATTTGTTGCAATGTTTCATGGGGGCCATGCTGAGCATCGCAACATATTCACAAATATCAATGGTGAAAACAAATATTTTGAAGTTAAAATTTTAGCCTCCAAGTCCCCGATATCACACCCCTAGAGTCAGGGTACCTCCAACCTGCCCCATTATACCACTTTTTATTCTATTTTTCTGCCCCGGGGACCCTGTCCCATAACCTAAAATGTTGGCCGCAACTTTCTAGTCAGGTTGTGGCCAGCCAATCACAGTATTCCTAGTGTTGCACGCATTCATGAATATGCCATGATTGCTGCAAAAACGTTGTGACAGATCCGCTGCCATAGATATACAAATTTAATTTCCCTTAAATATCTCAAAAATGACTGATAGGATTTACACCAAATAACAAAAAGCACAATCTGTGGATCAAAATCTAGCTTTCTGCGAAATTTGGTGTAATTCCGTCCTGCGGTTCGGGTCGTAGTCATGTTCAAAACTCCTCTGGGAATTAACATGGGATATTAACTTTTTTTGAACCTGGCTTTTCTTGCCCCCCCACCCCTCCACTTGACAGATCACCCTAAAACTTTCCATACACAACAAGAATCACCAGCACACATTTTTATGAACATTTTGTGAAGATTCATCAACATATGCAGTTCCCTAGGTCAGAAAACGTGTGTTTTCCATGTTAATTCCCATAGGAGTTTTGAACACAACTACAACCCAAACCGCTGGATGGAATAACACCAAATTTGGTGGAAAGGTAGGTTTCAGTATGCAGATTGTGCTTTTGGATATTTGCATACACGAATAGAAGCACTGTAATTGGCTGGCCACAACCTGAACAGAAAGTTGCAGCTGCCATTTTAAGGTCCTGGGACACAGTTGCCAGACCTGAAAATGAAAAGTAGCATAAGTGGTCAGGGTGGATTTGTCTTCACTATGCGCAATATTTGAGAATAATCTTGAATATTCACAAATATTTGAGAATTTTCTAAAATAATCTGAAATATTCTCAAATAAGCAAAAAAATAAAATATTTACAGACTCATTCATACACTAATTCATTCACTCATACATGCACTCAGAGACTCATGCACCCACTCACACACCCGCTTAGACACTCATGCACCCACTCAGAACCTCTCATAGACTCACACACCCACTTACAGATCCACTCAGACACTCACGCACCCTCTCACAGGTCCAAATGACAGAGGCAGACCCTGTGGCCAATCCCCACTGTGCATAGCCAAAGATCATGCACGGCGTAGGGTTGGGTGATTATAAGGGCTTGGCAGTTATACTAACGTATATTAATTAAAATTACTTCACATTAAAAAAACATAGAAATTCACTGAAAAAAACCAAAGGTCACAAGGGCGTTATAGTTAGGTTCTGAATTTACTCACACAAAACCATAGTAATTCAGTAGTTATAGTTAGATATTTCAAGTAACTATAGCTCGTACCCTTAGGTAACTATAACTCATGCCTTCGCCATGCACAGCTAATTACCTCACATAATATATAATTGATGACACCTTCTATGGCATGTTTGATATTATCACTGCAACATTTACAATAAAATTATTGATGAGAAAATTGTGCCCGGCAAGGGCACTGTAGGAAAGTACCATTTTGCCTGGCATGTTACCCCCATTTTTCACTGTATATATGTTGTTTTAGTTGTATGTGTCACTGGGACCCTGCCAACCAGGGCCCCAGTGCTCATAAGTGTGCCTGAATGTGTTACCTGTGTAGTGACTAACTGTCTCACTGAGGCTCTGCTAACCAGAACCTCAGTGGTTATGCTCTCTCATTTCTTTCCAAATTGTCACTAACAGGCTAGTGACCAATTTTACCAATTTACATTGGCTTACTGGAACACCCTTATAATTCCCTAGTATATGGTACTGAGGTACCCAGGGTATTGGGGTTCCAGGAGATCCCTATGGGCTGCAGCATTTCTTTTGCCACCCATAGGGAGCGCTGACAATTCTTACACAGGCCTGCCACTGCAGCCTGAGTGAAATAACGTCCATGTTATTTCACAGCCATTTTACACTGCACTTAAGTAACTTATAAGTCACCTATATGTCTAACCTTTACCTGGTAAAGGTTAGGTGAAAAGTTACTTAGTGTGAGGGCACCCTGGCACTAGCCAAGGTGCCCCCACATTGTTCAGGGCCAATTCCCCGGACTTTGTGAGTGCGGGGACACCAATACACGCGTGCACTACATATAGGTCACTACCTATATGTAGCTTCACAATGGTAACCCCGAATATGGCCATGTAACATGTCTATGATCATGGAATTGCCCCCTCTATGCCATCCTGGCATAGTTGGCACAATCCCATGATCCCAGTGGTCTGTAGCACAGACCCTGGTACTGCCAAATTGCCTTTCCTGGGGTTTCACTGCAGCTGCTGCTGCTGCCAACCCCTCAGACAGGTTTCTGCCATCCTGGGGTCAAGCCAGGCTTTTCCCAGGATGGCAGAACAAAGGACTTCCTCTGAGAGAGGGTGTTACACCCTCTCCCTTTGGAAAATGGTGTGAAGGCAGGGGAGGAGTAGCCTCCCCCAGCCTCTGAAAATGCTTTCATGGGCACATTTGGTGCCCATTTCTGCATAAGCCAGTCTACACCGGTTCAGGGACCCCTTAGCCCTGCTCTGGCGCGAAACTGGACAAAGGAAAGGGGAGTGACCACTCCCCTGACCTGTACCTCCCCTGGGAGGTGCCCAGAGCTCCTCCAGTGTGCTCCAGACCTCTGCCATCTTGGAAACAGAGGTGCTGCTGGCACACTGGACTGCTCTGAGTGGCCAGTGCCATCAGGTGACGTCAGAGACTCCTTCTGATAGGCTCCTTCAGGTGTTGCTAGCCTATCCTCTCTCCTAGGTAGCCAAACCCTCTTTTCTGGCTATTTAGGGTCTCTGTCTCTTGGGATTCCTTAGATAACGAATGCAAGAGCTCATCCGAGTTCCTCTGCATCTCTCTCTTCACCTTCTGCCAAGGAATCGACTGCTGACCGCGCTGGAAGCCTGCAAAACTGCAACATAGTAGCAAAGACGACTACTGCAACTCTGTAACGCTGATCCTGCCGCCTTCTAGACTGTTTTCCTGGTGGTGCATGCTGTGGGGGTAGTCTGCCTCCTCTCTGCACTAGAAGCTCCGAAGAAATCTCCCGTGGGTCGACGGAATCGTCCCCCTGCAACCGCAGGCACCAAAGAACTGCATCACCGGTCCCCTGGGTCTCCTCTCAGCACGACGAGCGAGGTCCCTTGAATCCAGCAACTCTGTCCAAGTGACTCCCACAGTCCAGTGACTCTTCAGTCCAAGTTTGGTGGAGGTAAGTCCTTGCCTCCCCATGCCAGACTGCGTTGCTGGGAACCGCGACTTTTGCAACTACTCCGGCCTCCGTGCACTTCCGGCAGAAATCCTTTGTGCACAGTCCAGCCTGGGTCCACGGCACTCTAACCTGCATTGCACGACCTCCTAAGTTGTTCTCCGGCGACGTGGGACTCCTTTGTGGGACTTTGGGTGAGCACTGTTTCACGCATCCTTGTAGTGCCTGTTTCTGGCACTTCTGCGGGTGCTGCCTGCTGCTGAGAGGGCTCCTTGTCTTGCTCGACGCCCCCTCTGTCCCCTGACGCAATTGGCGACATCCTGGTCCCTCCTGGGCCAAAGCAGCATCCAAAAACCCTTACCGCATGATTTGCAGCTAGCAAGGCTTGTTGGCGGCCTTTTGGAGGGAAAACACTTTTGCACAACTCTCCACAATCTGTGGATCAAAATCTAGCTTTCTGCGAAATTTGGTGTAATTCCGTCCTGCGGTTCGGGTCGTAGTCATGTTCAAAACTCCTCTGGGAATTAACATGGGATATTAACTTTTTTTGAACCTGGCTTTTCTTGCCCCCCCACCCCTCCACTTGACAGATCACCCCAAAACTTTCCATACACAACAAGAATCACCAGCACACATTTTTATGAACATTTTGTGAAGATTCATCAACATATGCAGTTCCCTAGGTCAGAAAATGTGTGTTTTCCATGTTAATTCCCATAGGAGTTTTGAACACAACTACAACCCAAACCGCTGGATGGAATAACACCAAATTTGGTGGAAAGGTAGGTTTCAGTATGCAGATTGTGCTTTTGGATATTTGCATACACGAATAGAAGCACTGTAATTGGTTGGCCACAACCTGAACAGAAAGTTGCAGCTGCCATTTTAAGGTCCTGGGACACAGTTGCCAGACCTGAAAATGAAAAGTAGCATAAGTGGTCAGGGTGGATTTGTCTTCACTATGCGCAATATTTGAGAATAATCTTGAATATTCACAAATATTTGAGAATTTTCTAAAATAATCTGAAATATTCTCAAATAAGCAAAAAAATAAAATATTTACAGACTCATTCATACACTAATTCATTCACTCATACATGCACTCAGAGACTCATGCACCCACTCACACACCCGCTTAGACACTCATGCACCCACTCAGAACCTCTCATAGACTCACACACCCACTTACAGATCCACTCAGACACTCACGCACCCTCTCACAGGTCCAAATGACAGAGGCAGACCCTGTGGCCAATCCCCACTGTGCATAGCCAAAGATCATGCACGGCGTAGGGTTGGGTGATTATAAGGGCTTGGCAGTTATACTAACGTATATTAATTAAAATTACTTCACATTAAAAAAACATAGAAATTCACTGAAAAAAACCAAAGGTCACAAGGGCGTTATAGTTAGGTTCTGAATTTACTCACACAAAACCATAGTAATTCAGTAGTTATAGTTAGATATTTCAAGTAACTATAGCTCGTACCCTTAGGTAACTATAACTCATGCCTTCGCCATGCACAGCTAATTACCTCACATAATATATAATTGATGACACCTTCTATGGCATGTTTGATATTATCACTGCAACATTTACAATAAAATTATTGATGAGAAAATTGTGCCCGGCAAGGGCACTGTAGGAAAGTACCATCTTGCCTGGCATGTTACCCCCATTTTTCACTGTATATATGTTGTTTTAGTTGTATGTGTCACTGGGACCCTGCCAACCAGGGCCCCAGTGCTCATAAGTGTGCCTGAATGTGTTACCTGTGTAGTGACTAACTGTCTCACTGAGGCTCTGCTAACCAGAACCTCAGTGGTTATGCTCTCTCATTTCTTTCCAAGTTGTCACTAACAGGCTAGTGACCAATTTTACCAATTTACATTGGCTTACTGGAACACCCTTATAATTCCCTAGTATATGGTACTGAGGTACCCAGGGTATTGGGGTTCCAGGAGATCCCTATGGGCTGCAGCATTTCTTTTGCCACCCATAGGGAGCGCTGACAATTCTTACACAGGCCTGCCACTGCAGCCTGAGTGAAATAACGTCCATGTTATTTCACAGCCATTTTACACTGCACTTAAGTAACTTATAAGTCACCTATATGTCTAACCTTTACCTGGTAAAGGTTAGGTGAAAAGTTACTTAGTGTGAGGGCACCCTGGCACTAGCCAAGGTGCCCCCACATTGTTCAGGGCCAATTCCCCGGACTTTGTGAGTGCGGGGACACCAATACACGCGTGCACTACATATAGGTCACTACCTATATGTAGCTTCACAATGGTAACCCCGAATATGGCCATGTAACATGTCTATGATCATGGAATTGCCCCCTCTATGCCATCCTGGCATAGTTGGCACAATCCCATGATCCCAGTGGTCTGTAGCACAGACCCTGGTACTGCCAAATTGCCTTTCCTGGGGTTTCACTGCAGCTGCTGCTGCTGCCAACCCCTCAGACAGGTTTCTGCCATCCTGGGGTCAAGCCAGGCTTTTCCCAGGATGGCAGAACAAAGGACTTCCTCTGAGAGAGGGTGTTACACCCTCTCCCTTTGGAAAATGGTGTGAAGGCAGGGGAGGAGTAGCCTCCCCCAGCCTCTGAAAATGCTTTCATGGGCACATTTGGTGCCCATTTCTGCATAAGCCAGTCTACACCGGTTCAGGGACCCCTTAGCCCTGCTCTGGCGCGAAACTGGACAAAGGAAAGGGGAGTGACCACTCCCCTGACCTGTACCTCCCCTGGGAGGTGCCCAGAGCTCCTCCAGTGTGCTCCAGACCTCTGCCATCTTGGAAACAGAGGTGCTGCTGGCACACTGGACTGCTCTGAGTGGCCAGTGCCATCAGGTGACGTCAGAGACTCCTTCTGATAGGCTCCTTCAGGTGTTGCTAGCCTATCCTCTCTCCTAGGTAGCCAAACCCTCTTTTCTGGCTAATTAGGGTCTCTGTCTCTTGGGATTCCTTAGATAACGAATGCAAGAGCTCATCCGAGTACCTCTGCATCTCTCTCTTCACCTTCTGCCAAGGAATCGACTGCTGACCGTGCTGGAAGCCTGCAAAACTGCAACATAGTAGCAAAGACGACTACTGCAACTCTGTAACGCTGATCCTGCCGCCTTCTAGACTGTTTTCCTGGTGGTGCATGCTGTGGGGGTAGTCTGCCTCCTCTCTGCACTAGAAGCTCCGAAGAAATCTCCAGTGGGTCGACGGAATCGTCCCCCTGCAACCGCAGGCACCAAAGAACTGCATCACCGGTCCCCTGGGTCTCCTCTCAGCACGACGAGCGAGGTCCCTTGAATCCAGCAACTCTGTCCAAGTGACTCCCACAGTCCAGTGACTCTTCAGTCCAAGTTTGGTGGAGGTAAGTCCTTGCCTCCCCACGCCAGACTGCATTGCTGGGAACCGTGACTTTTGCAGCTACTCCGGCCTCCGTGCATTTCCGGTGGAAATCCTTTGTGCACAGTCCAGCCTGGGTCTACGGCACTCTAACCTGCATTGCACAACCTCCTAAGTTGTTCTCCGGCGACGTGGGACTCCTTTGTGCGACTTCGGGTGAGCACCATTTCACGCATCCTTGTAGTGCCTGTTTCTGGCACTTCTGCGGGTGCTGCCTGCTGCTGAGAGGGCTCCTTGTCTTGCTCGACGCCCTCTCTGTCTCCTGACACAATTGGTGACATCCTGATCCCTCCTGGGCCACAGCAGCATCCAAAAACCCATACCGCATGATTTGCAGCTAGCAAGGCTTGTTGGCGGCCTTTTGGAGGGAAAACACTTTTGCACAACTCTCCACGGCGTGGGGGATCCGTCCTCCAAAGGGGAAGTCTCTATCCCTTGTCGTTCCTGCAGAAACCTAAGCTTCTACTGTCCAGTAGCAGCTTCTTTGCACCCACAGCTGGCATTTCCTGGGCATCTGCCCATCTCCGACTTGCTTGTGACTTTTGGACTTGGTCCCCTTGTTCCACAGGTACACTCGACTGGAAATCCATTGTTGTTGCATTGTTGGTTTGTGTCTTTCCTGCAGAATTCCCCTATCACGACTTCTATGTCCTTTGGGGAACTTTAGTGCACTTTGCACTCACTTTTCAGGGTCTTGGGGTGGGCTATTTTTCTAACCCTTTCTATTTTCTAATAGTCCCAGCGACCCTCTACAAGGTCACATAGGTTTGGGGTCCATTCGTGGTTTGCATTCCACTTTTGGAGTATATGGTTTGTGTTGCCCCTATCCCTATGTGTCTCCATTGCATCCTATTGAAACTATACATTGTTTGCACTTTTTTCTAATACTATTACTGCATATTTTGGTATTGTGTACATATATCTTGAGTATATTTGCTATCCTCATACTGAGGGTACACTCTGAGATACTTTGGCATATTGTCATAAAAATAAAGTACCTTTATTTTTAGTATATCTGTGTATTGTGTTTTCTTATGATATTGTGCATATGACACTAAGTGGTACTGTAGGAGCTTCACTCGTCTCCTAGTTCAGCCTAAGCTGCTCTGCTAAGCTACCATTATCTATCAGCCTATGCTGCTAGACACCCTATACACTAATAAGGGATAACTGGGCCTGGTGCAAGGTGCAAGTACCCCTTGGTACACACTACAAGCCAGTCCAGCCTCCTACATTGGTTGTGCAGCGGTGGGATAAGTGCTTTGAGACTACTTACCACTCTTGTCATTGTACTTTTCATAAGAGAAAAATATACAAAACAAGTTCAGTGTATGTACACCTAACCAAAACGTTTTGCATTTCTTTTCTCACTCTTTTTCTAAAGTGCTGAAAAGTACTTCTAAACTTTCAAAAAGTTCTTAAAAAGTTTTAAAAGTTTTTTTCTGTCTTTCTAAAGGTTCTGAAAACTTTTTTTCTCTTTTTCTATCACTTTTAACTCTCTCTAAAGATGTCTGGCACAGGCCAAAATGTTGATCTGTCCAAACTTGCATATGATCACCTTAGCTGGAAAGGAGCAAGGAGTCTCTGCATAGAGAGAGGTTTGAGTGTAGGGAAGAATCCTTCCTTGGAATTATTGCTTAACATGCTTAGAGAACAAGGTAAGGCCAAAAGGGCCCCATCTGTTGAAAAAATAGCTAATGATTCCCAATCTGATCCAGGGACACCCCTAGGAAAAGATTCAGAAAAGAAACTTCAGAGCCTGCCCATTACTAGACAGTCTAGCATAGTTGGTACTGATGTAGAGTCACACCATACATATAGTGTTGTCTCACATCATAGCAAGAGCATTCATTCTCACCACAGTAGAAGTGATGTTTCTGTTAAACAAGCTGTTAGGGTGCCTTCTGTAAGGGACAGGTCTCCTTCTGTCCATTCTCATCATACTTCTGTTTCAAGACATGTCCGTCCCACCCACCCTGATGACAGATTGTTAGAAAGGGAGCTCAATAGATTGAGAGTGGAACAAACCAGACTGAAGCCCAAGAAGCAACAGCTGGATTTGGAGAGACAGACTTTAGAAGTAGAGAAGGAGAGACAGAAACTGGGTTTAGAAACCCATGGTGGCAGCAGCAGTATTCCCCATAGTCATCCTGCAAAAGAGCATGATTCCAGGAATCTGCACAAGATAGTTCCCCCTTATAAGGAGGGGGATGACATTAACAAGTGGTTTGCTGCACTTGAGAGGGCCTGTGCTGTACAGGATGTCCCTCAAAGGCAGTGGGCTGCTATCCTATGGCTATCATTTAGTGGAAAAGGTAGGGATAGGCTCCTTACTGTAAAAGAAAATGAAGCCAATGATTACAAAGTTCTTAAGAATGCACTCCTGGATGGTTATGGCTTAACCACTGAACAATACAGGATAAAGTTCAGAGAGACCAAAAAGGAGTCTTCACAAGACTGGGTTGATTTCATTGACCATTCAGTGAAGGCCTTGGAGGGGTGGTTACATGGCAGTAAAGTTACTGATTATGACAGCCTGTATAACTTGATCCTGAGAGAGCATATTCTTAATAATTGTGTGTCTGATTTGTTGCACCAGTACTTGGTGGACTCTGATCTGACCTCTCCCCAAGAATTGGGAAAGAAGGCAGACAAATGGGTCAGAACAAGGGTGAACAGAAAAGTTCATACAGGGGGTGACAAAGATGGCAACAAGAAGAAGGATGGTAAGTCTTCTGACAAGGGTGGGGACAAATCTAAAAATGAGTCTTCATCAGCCCCACAAAAACACTCTGGTGGGGGTGGTGGGCCCAAATCCTCTTCTAATCAAAACAAGGAAAAGAAACCATGGTGCTATTTATGTAAAATAAAAGGCCATTGGACAACAGATCCCATTTGTCCAAAGAAAAGCAACAAGCCCCCTACCACTACAACCCCGACTGCTACACCTAGTGTCCCTACTAATAGCAGTGGTGGTGGGAGCAAACCTACTAATAGCCAATCCAAGGGAGTAGCTGGGCTCACTTTTGGTAACTTAGTTGGGGTTGGTCTTGTTAGGGGGACCACAGAGGCTGTGTGTTAGTCTCTGAGGGGGCTATTGATTTAGCCACCTTAGTTGCTTGTCCCCTTAATATGGATAAGTACAAGCAGCTACCCCTAATAAATGGTTTTGAGGTTCAGGCCTACAGGGACACTGGTGCCAGTGTGACTATGGTCATAGAGAAACTGGTCCACCCTGAACAACACCTACTTGGTCACCAGTACCAAGTAACCGATGCTCACAACAACACACTTAGCCACCCCATGGCTGTTGTAAATCTCAAATGGGGGGGGGGTTACTGGTCCAAAGAAAGTTGTGGTAGCCACAGATTTACCTGTAGACTGTCTACTAGGAAATGATTTGGAGACATCAGCTTGGTCAGATGTGGAGTTGGAGGCCCATGCAGCAATGCTGGGCATCCCAGGGCATATTTTTGCTTTAACCAGGGCTCAGGCCAAAAAGCAAAAAGGACATGGAAGCTTGGATCCTGGAACAATGGACCAAGTGCTCCCTAAAGCTAGGGCTAGTAGAAGTAAAACACTTCCTACTATCCCTCCCTCTACAGTGGATTCTAATTCTGAGGAAGAAGAATTTCCACCCTGTGCAGAACCTACACCAGAGGAGCTGGAAGCAGACACTGCTGAGCTTTTGGGTGAAGGGGGCCTGCCAGGGAGGAGCTGAGTGTGGCACAGCAAACCTGTCCCACACTAGAGGGTCTAAGACAGCAAGCTGTCAAACAGGCTAATGGGGATGTCAGTGACTCTCACAGAGTTTACTGGGAGGACAACCTCTTGTACACTGAAGCAAGGGATCCTAAACCTGGAACTGCCAGGAGGTTAGTGATTCCTCAGGAGTACAGAAAGTTCCTCCTAACTCTAGCCCACGACATTCCCCTAGCTGGACATCTGGGACAAATGGAAACTTGGGACAGGCTTGTTCCCCTGTTTCATTGGCCTAGGATGTCTGAGGACACAAAGGAATTTTGTAAGTCCTGTGAAACCTGTCAAGCCAGTGGCAAGACAGGTGGCACTCCAAAGGCACCCCTTATTCCACTGCCTGTGGTTGGGGTTCCCTTTGAAAGGGTAGGGGTTGACATAGTTGGCCCCCTTGACCCTCCTACTGCTTCAGGCAATAGGTTTATCTTGGTGGTAGTGGACCATGCCACAAGATATCCTGAAGCAATTCCTTTAAGGACCACTACAGCACCTGCAGTGGCAAAGGCCCTCCTGGGAATATTTTCTAGGGTGGGCTTCCCAAAGGAAGTAGTATCAGACAGAGGAAGCGATTTCATGTCTGCTTACTTAAAGGCCATGTGGAAGGAGTGTGGTGTGACTTACAAGTTCACTACACCCTACCATCCACAAACAAATGGACTGGTGGAGAGATTTAACAAAACTCTCAAAGGCATGATTATGGGTCTCCCTGAAAAACTCCGCAGGATATGGGATATCCTGTTACCATGCCTCCTTTTTGCCTACAGGGAGGTACCCCAGAAAGGAGTGGGCTTCAGCCCCTTTTAACTCCTCTTTGGACACCCTGTTAGGGGTCCACTAACACTTGTCAAGGAGGGTTGGGAACAACCTTTAAAAGCTCCAAAGCAAGATATTGTGGATTATGTGCTTGGCCTCAGATCAAGGATGGCTGAGTATATGAAAAAGGCCAGTAAAAACCTTCAGGCCAGCCAAGAGCTCCAAAAGCAATGGCATGACCAGAAGGCTGTTTTGGTTCAGTACAAACCAGGGCAGAAAGTGTGGGTCTTGGAGCCTGTGGCCCCAAGAGCACTCCAAGATAAATGGAGTGGACCCCACACAATTGTTGAGAAAAAGGGTGAAGTCACCTACTTAGTTGACTTAGGCACTGCCAGGAGTCCCCTTAGGGTACTCCATGTCAATCGCCTGAAACCCTACTATGACAGGGCTGATCTCACCCTGCTCATGGGAACTGATGAGGGACAGGAAGAAGACAGTGATCCTCTACCTGATCTCTTCTCTTCCACAGAACAAGATGCTCTAGTGGAAGGTGTAGTTTTGGCTGATTGTCTTACTGCTGAGCAGAAAGACCATTGCATAAATCTCCTGGGTCAGTTTTCTGAACTCTTCTCTTCTGTGCCAGGTACCACTTCTTGGTGTGAGCACACTATAGATACTGGAGACAGCTTGCCTGTCAAAAGTAAGATCTATAGGCAGCCTGACCATGTCAGGGACTGCATAAAGCAAGAGGTGCAGGAAATGTTAGAACTGGGAGTGGTTGAGCACTCTGAAAGTCCATGGGCCTCTCCTGTGGTACTTGTACCAAAACCTCATTCCAAGGATGGAAAGAAGGAAATGCGGTTTTGTGTAGATTATAGAGGTCTCAACCAGGTAACCAAAACTGATGCTCACCCTATACCCAGGGCAGATGAGCTCATAGATACATTGGCATCTGCCAAGTATCTAAGCACTTTTGATTTGACTGCAGGGTATTGGCAGATCAAATTATCAGAAGATGCTAAACCTAAAACTGCATTTTCAACCATTGGAGGCCATTACCAATTCACAGTAATGCCTTTTGGATTGAAAAATGCACCTGCCACTTTTCAGAGGTTGGTGAACACAGTCCTGCAAGGGCTGGAAGCTTTTAGTGCAGCATATTTGGACGATATAGCTGTCTTTAGCTCCAGCTGGGATGATCACCTGGTCCACCTATGGAAAGTTTTGGAGGCCCTGCAAAAGGCAGGCCTCACTATCAAGGCTTCAAAGTGCCAGATAGGGCAGGGAAAGGTGGTTTATCTGGGACACCTTGTTGGTGGGGAACAGATTGCACCACTTCAGGGGAAAATCCAAACTATTATAGATTTTGTTCCCCCTACTACTCAGACTCAAGTGAGAGCCTTCCTAGGCCTCACTGGGTATTACAGGAGGTTCATTAAGAACTATGGCTCCATTGCAGCCCCTCTTAATGACCTCACATCCAAAAAGATGCCTAAAAAGGTATTATGGACAGCAAACTGTCAGAAAGCTTTTGAGGAGCTGAAGCAGGCCATGTGCTCTGCACCTGTCCTGAAAAGCCCTTGTTACTCTAAAACATTCTATGTCCAAACTGATGCATCTGAATTAGGAGTAGGGGCAGTCCTATCAAAACTTAATTCTGAGGGCCAGGATCAACCTGTTGCTTTTATTAGTAGGAGGTTGACCCCTAGAGAAAAGCGTTGGTCTGCCATAGAGAGGGAGGCCTTTGCTATGGTCTGGGCTCTGAAGAAGTTGAGGCCATACCTGTTTGGCACTCACTTCATTGTTCAGACAGACCACAAACCTCTACTTTGGCTAAAACAAATGAAAGGTGAAAATCCTAAATTATTGAGGTGGTCCATATCCCTACAGGGAATGGACTATACAGTGGAACATAGACCTGGGAGTAGCCACTTCAATGCAGATGGACTCTCCAGATATTTCCACTTAGACAATGAAGACTCATCAGGTCATGGCTAGTCTTATTGTCCTTCGTTTGGGGGGGGGGGGGTTGTGTAGGAAAGTACCATCTTGCCTGGCATGTTACCCCCATTTTTCACTGTATATATGTTGTTTTAGTTGTATGTGTCACTGGGACCCTGCCAACCAGGGCCCCAGTGCTCATAAGTGTGCCTGAATGTGTTACCTGTGTAGTGACTAACTGTCTCACTGAGGCTCTGCTAACCAGAACCTCAGTGGTTATGCTCTCTCATTTCTTTACAAATTGTCACTAACAGGCTAGTGACCAATTTTACCAATTTACATTGGCTTACTGGAACACCCGTATAATTCCCTAGTATATGGTACTGAGGTACCCAGGGTATTGGGGTTCCAGGAGATCCCTATGGGCTGCAGCATTTCTTTTGCCACCCATAGGGAGCGCTGACAATTCTTTCACAGGCCTGCCACTGCAGCCTGAGGGAAATAACGTCCACGTTATTTCACAGCCATTTTACACTGCACTTAAGTAACTTATAAGTCATCTATATGTCTAACCTTTACCTGGTAAAGGTTAGGTGCAAAGTTACTTAGTGTGAGGGCACCCTGGCACTAGCCAAGGTGCCCCCACATTGTTCAGGGCCAATTCCCTGGACTTTGTGAGTGCGGGGACACCATTACACGCGTGCACTACATATAGGTCACTACCTATATGTAGCTTCACAATGGTAACCCCGAATATGGCCATGTAACATGTCTATGATCATGGAATTGCCCCCTCTATGCCATCCTGGCATAGTTGGCACAATCCCATGATCCCAGTGGTCTGTAGCACAGACCCTGGTACTGCCAAACTGCCTTTCCTGGGGTTTCACTGCAGCTGCTGCTGCTGCCAACCCCTCAGACAGGTTTCTGCCCTCCTGGGGTCAAGCCAGGCTTGTCCCAGGATGGCACAACAAAGGACTTCCTCTGAGAGAGGGTGTTACACCCTCTCCCTTTGGAAAATGGTGTGAAGGCAGGGGAGGAGTAGCCTCCCCCAGCCTCTGGAAATGCTTTCATGGGCACATTTGGTGCCCATTTCTGCATAAGCCAGTCTACACCGGTTCAGGGACCCCTTAGCCCTGCTCTGGCGCGAAACTGGACAAAGGAAAGGGGAGTGACCACTCCCCTGACCTGTACCTCCCCTGGGAGGTGCCCAGAGCTCCTCCAGTGTGCTCCAGACCTCTGACATCTTGGAAACAGAGGTGCTGCTGGCACACTGGACTGCTCTGAGTGGCCAGTGCCATCAGGTGACGTCAGAGACTCCTTCTGATAGGCTCCTTCAGGTGTTGCTAGCCTATCCTCTCTCCTAGGTAGCCAAACCCTCTTTTCTGGCTATTTAGCGTCTCTGTCTCTTGGGATTCCTTAGATAACGAATGCAAGAGCTCATCCGAGTTCCTCTGCATCTCTCTCTTCACCTTCTGCCAAGGAATCGACTGCTGACCGCGCTGGAAGCCTGCAAAACTGCAACATAGTAGAAAAGACGACTACTGCAACTCTGTAACGCTGATCCTGCCGCCTTCTAGACTGTTTTCCTGGTGGTGCATGCTGTGGGGGTAGTCTGCCTCCTCTCTGCACTAGAAGCTCTGAAGAAATCTCCCGTGGGTCGACGGAATCGTCCCCCTGCAACCGCAGGCACCAAAGAACTGCATCACCGGTCCCCTGGGTCTCCTCTCAGCACGACGAGCGAGGTCCCTTGAATCCAGCAACTCTGTCCAAGTGACTCCCACAGTCCAGTGACTCTTCAGTCCATGTTTGGTGGAGGTAAGTCCTTGCCTCCCCATGCCAGACTGCGTTGCTGGGAACCGCGACTTTTGCAACTACTCCGGCCTCCGTGCACTTCCGGCAGAAATCCTTTGTGCACAGTCCAGCCTGGGTCCACGGCACTCTAACCTGCATTGCACGACCTCCTAAGTTGTTCTCCGGCGACGTGGGACTCCTTTGTGGGACTTTGGGTGAGCACTGTTTCACGCATCCTTGTAGTGCCTGTTTCTGGCACTTCTGCGGGTGCTGCCTGCTGCTGAGAGGGCTCCTTGTCTTGCTCGATGCCCCCTCTGTCCCCTGACGCAATTGGCAACATCCTGGTCCCTCCTAGGCCAAAGCAGCATCCAAAAACCCTTACCGCATTATTTGCAGCTAACAAGGCTTGTTGGTGGTCTTTCAGCAGGAAAACACTTCTGTACGACTCTCCACGGCGTGCCGGATCCGTCCTCCAAAGGGAAAGTCTCTAGCCCTTGTCGTTCCTGCAGAAACCTAAGCTTCTACTGTCCAGTAGCAGCTTCTTTGCACCCACAGCTGACATTTCCTGGGCATCTGCCCATCTCCGACTTGCTTGTGACTTTTGGACTTGGTCCCCTTGTTCCACAGGTACCCTCGACTGGAAATCCATCGTTGTTGCATTGTTGGTTTGTGTCTTTCCTGCAGAATTCCCCTATCACGACTTCTATGTCCTTTGGGGAACTTTAGTGCACTTTGCACTCACTTTTCAGGGTCTTGGGGTGGGCTATTTTTCTAACCCTTACTATTTTCTTATAGTCCCAGCGACCCTCTACAAGGTCACATAGGTTTGGGGTCCATTCGTGGTTCGCATTCCACTTTTGGAGTATATGGTTTGTGTTGCCCCTATCCCTATGTGTCTCCATTGCATCCTATTGTAACTATACATTGTTTGCACTGTTTTCTAATACTATTACTGCATATTTTGGTATTGTGTACATATATCTTGTGTATATTTGCTATCCTCATACTGAGGGTACACTCTGAGATACTTTGGCATATTGTCATAAAAATAAAGTACCTTTATTTTTAGTATATCTGTGTATTGTGTTTTCTTATGATATTGTGCATATGACACTAAGTGGTACTGTAGGAGCTTCACTCGTCTCCTAGGTCAGCCTAAGCTGCTCTGCTAAGCTACCATTATCTATCAGCCTATGCTGCTAGACAACCTATACACTAATAAGGGATAACTGGGCCTGGTGCAAGGTGCAACTACCCCTTGGTACTCACTACAAGCCAGTCCAGCCTCCTACAGGCACGAATTACAGTTACTTGAAATAACTCTGCTGAATTTCTATTGTTTTGTATGAGTAAATTCAGAACATAACTATATTTATATATATATGTATATTTTGTCACCATTGTAGTCAGATTTGCAGCATGCTCCACTGTGCCAGTGCTGGCGTCAGAACCTGACTTAGCTCAGTCTTTACACTCACTCCAAACGGAATGCTGCACTCCAGGGCGATAGATATCCACCACCACTCCACACCAACGTGTTTTGACTTCACCAAGTCTTGATCATGGTATGTGAGTCCTAAATCTATTTCTATATTTATACTTTAGCCCATTTAAACCCGTAATGAGGCATTATGGGATATGTAATACAGTGAATTCAGTGAATTAAAAACAAAATTAAAATTACAAAATTATTCATGGAGGCATTACATTAATTCATAAAATAATGCACATTTTTCAGATTTTTTTCACCATTTTAATTGTACCAAGAATTTGTTTCTTTGTCTTCACAATTTCAGAACTCAGTGACTATTTGGTCACTTGTTTAA
Organism: Pleurodeles waltl; assembly: GCF_031143425.1. Taxonomy (NCBI): domain Eukaryota; kingdom Metazoa; phylum Chordata; class Amphibia; order Caudata; family Salamandridae; genus Pleurodeles; species Pleurodeles waltl. The sequence goes on along the minus strand of NC_090449.1, from coordinate 805,012,720 downwards.
GTGAAATTTCCTGTTAGAGGTGCCCAAATTCCTTTCCTATGCACCCAGTCCTTTAGAATCTATTTAATCCACATGGTATGTCAAGGAATCTGTCTGACATTAGAAGGCTAAGTGCCATTTCTAATTTGGATCACATACAAGTTGTTCAAGTGCTTTTTCTTTCCAAAAAAACACCAACACTCCAGACATAGCTAAATACTTTTGGATGTCACTTGCAATTTCACTTGTATTTACAGTCAAGCACTTATGGGGTATCATCCATTTTGTTATCAACATCACTTTAGCTTTTATATTTTCTCAATTTATGGTGATGTTCCCTTAATATAATAATTTTTCCTTCAACAATTTTTTTCTAAACCAGAGGAAGGATGCTGTTTTGGTGGAGATCTATGTCTTTGTAGTCTTGTTGGCCTCAAAAGAGGATTCATTTTATAACAGAATTCTAGAGAAAGAGGCAACAGGAACAATCATGATTGCAAAACGCACACAAGGACACTGGTGAAATTTTCTTGTGCTCCATTACACAGCTGTAGTGTAGAACACACACTCAATATTTACAGAAAGAACTCCACTTGGGTTGATATTTTGTGCTTGTGCAAAGCTGTGGACATTTGTTGGATAAAATGGCAGATGAGGTTCCTTTGTGTCTGATTCACTCACACAGCTACTGATACACCCTCACAGACACTCACACACCCACGCACAGACGCATTCAGACACTCACTCAGGCACCCACCTACAGACTCACTCAGGCTTGTGCACCCACTCCAAACCAACTCAGACGCTCACAAACTCACTTAGACATTCATGCACCCACAGACCCTCTCACACATTCATTGCCCCCTCACAGACCCACTCAGAAACTCAAGCACTCACCCACAGATGCACTCTCGCATACACACTCGCAGAACTACTCAAACATTCACGCACCCACTCACAGACACTCACTCACAGACCCACTCAGAAACTCATGCACTCACAGATGCATTCACTCATGTACCCACTGGCAGAGCTAATCAAACATTCACACACCTACTCACAGATTAACTCCGATACACACCTGTTCACGACCTACTCAGAGATTCACAGACCCAATCGGACATTCGTGCATCCACTCACAGACTCACAAACCCTCACACACCACTCAGACTCTCACACCCACCATCACACCCAGAGCCACCCTCTCACTCCTACTCTCACACGCAGACACTCCCACACCCACTTTCACACAGACCCTCTCACACCCACTCTCACACCCAGAGAAACCCTCTCACACTAAGAGAAACAGGCCCTGTGGCCAACTCTCGAAGCGCATGGCTGAAAGCCATGTGCAGCGCAGGTTTGGGTGGTTATGGGGTTTGGCTGCTACAACTGTAACTCGCACCCTTGCCATGCACTGCTAATTACCCCAGATATTACATCATTCACAACATCTTTTGTGACATCATTGATAATATCACTGTAAGATTTGCAGTAAAACTATTAATGAGAAAACTGTGCATGGAGAAAGCTGTGCCACAGGCGACAAAGACATGAGCAAGCAAAAACATTTTTTTTCAATGGTAACTAGTTACTAACTATAACTACTTACTGGCAACCACCAGTAAAGAATATATAATAATAATAGCTGGCTGGCTCGGTCTGTGGTGTGGACAGACTAGCCCATACAGTAAATGGGTAAAAGAATAGTATTCCCTAACAGTGAACAAAAAAATGGAAAGTACTTTGAAAGTCCCCAGCACTCCAAAACATGTGCAAACATTTTGCCTTAAAAAAACTAAAACAGGTAATGTAAAATAGGTACCTCCTGCAACTTCAGGCCACCCATGATCAAACTTAAAAATGAAAGTAAATGCAAGAAAGGTGAAAAAAATACTGGTATATGCATGCCCTCCACCAATCAACAAACATATCCAAAAGATCTTTAACTTACTTTGCGCCTCAAAAAATAAAGAACCTTGACAAATCCAATGCTATATATATATATATATATATATATATATATATATATATATATATATATATATATATATATATATATGTATATATATATATATATATATATAAAACAGTGATTGCAAACCAACAAGAGAAATGTCCTTCCCCCCTCAAAATCCAAATGAAAAGTGATAAAGGGTTTGAAAATGCACAAGGAGGACGTTTTTGGACAGCAAGAGCTAGTTGGAGGCTCTTTGGCACTTCTTTCCTGTGAAGAAAGAAACAAAATACCTTTTGTGCTAAAAAAAAAAAAAAAAAAACTGGAACCATCCTTTCGGGTAGGATGGTTACTCAAAAATACTATTTTGAGTGGCTTCGCTGCTGTTCAGGTACAAAATCTACTCCAGAGGACACAACTGCCAGTGTTAGAAAATGGCACCACAAGGTTTCCTTGCAACCGCAAATCACACTAGGAGATGCCAGATCTCACACAACAGCTTGCTTACTTGAGCCTTGCATTGTTTCCATTTTCATTACATTGCTCAACAGGAGTGAAATTCCACCACAAGGCGATTGGTGGAATTTGGCTGGAACTCCACATTAAAGAGGAAATACAGAGTGACCAAAATTCTTCCAATTCTGCAAGCGGAATTACATTTCCTTCTTTCCCCTAAATATGATGTAATAGGGTTGAAGTAGTACTATATTACTTTGGCAAGCAAGGAAACATTCAAAAACATAAGATACACTAAATAAGAACCACCTACTTTCTGCATATTAAGTAATGAGTTGTGCATAGGAAATTACATGTTTATATAATACAGAAATACAATGGACAGTTCAGCTAAATAAATGACCTCTAAGAAAGGCGCAAGGAACCTTGAAAGTTACAAAGACAGGAATATTGTGGCTTTCTTGTGAGGAACGCACATTAATACAATTTGCTAAAACAAAGACCATGGGGATAGACCTTTAGTTAGCTGATTTTCTGAAATGGAAAAGCACATAGAGAAATGCACGTGGTAAACCTCTTTCATGAAAAATAAAATGCCACATTTGTTTTCTGCAACTATAAATAGAAATCAATAAAAGCTGTTTGAGACCTAGTTGTGCTAATAAAACCACGCCTAAAGTAAGCATTATTTTCTAATTAGTAAAAAAAATGCTCCTACACATGGACCCATGTTTTAAGCGCAATTATGCTCTGAATCTTGAAAGGTGGCACATATTGGATTTGGAGTTTTCAATACTTAGTTAATGTTGACAGTGCGGGGACTGCAGCTCCTTTTCTGCACTTGCTGAAACAAGGATGAGGATTTTGGTGTAGTATATGATATGGCTGTGTTGTGCAGTACACTCTCAAATACAGTCTTGAGTCCAGTCAGGTATGTTTACTTAATCTTAAGCTCAACCCTTGGTAGCAGTAGCAGCGAGCAGTAAGGCTTAGCAAAGCAACCATGTTTAAAGCTTTTAACAGACATTAGTCATCAAAATCCACCAGAGGGTTCCAAAGATACAATTTTAGAGGAAATAAATAACTTTTATACCAACCACAAGCAATCATTTGCTAATAAGAAGTTTGTAAAGTTTTGGAAAGTTTGAGGCAGTTAGTTTTGCAACTCTGGCCCAAGTTGGGCAACCACGTTTGAGAGGACAGAGGTCTAGAGGGCCAGAAAGGGTACCTTGGACAGTTACCTGGCACCCAGAGTGTTTTTGAAGCAAGAGCCAAACTTCACAGAATGACGACCATAGACATCAGTGGAGTTGTCCTGATGCTGAGGAATACTGGAAAAAAGATGCTCAAAGGATGCTCTGGTTGGGATGTTGTCAACGGGGGTGTCTATGTGGATGCTCCTTGGCCCACGGGTGAAGTGGAACAATCCTGGTCACAGAGATCTCTTCAAGTCCTCTACGATGCAGTAGCAGGCCAGCTGGTGCTGGGCTACTTATCAGTATGCACCGCTGTTGGGGAAAAATCCTTCGGTGGGGCTAGGGTCCCTTGGGTGTTATGAATCCAGATTCTGATAGCACTCTCTGGTCCAGAGGACATAGGTGCAACGTTTAACTATCTTGGATTGGTAATGGCAAAACTTCTGCAGTGGCTAACAACTTGTCATTTTGGGTTTTTTAAGCTCTTATGTCCCTGGAGCTGGCTCCAGGAGATCAGCGGACTGATCCTTTGAGTCCCTGCTGTTGTTGGATGTCAGGACTCAGATGTTCCCGAAGCCAGGAGCTGTAGACACAGTCCAAACTTTGCCCGCCAAAAGTGTTACAGGTGCAGTCCTTCCAGTGGTTCAGCCTCTCGTTGTGTGGGTCCACGGAAGGCTGGTCGGTCATTCTTCAATCCTGTCTAAGATTCCAGTGTTTTCTGATGGGCAGGGAAAGCGAAAGGATAATGACAAGGGGTGAAAATAAGGATGGAGAAATAAGTAAAAGATAAAAATTGAGTGATCAAAGAGAGGAATGAACACAGGAATGGTATATAAGTGGAATTAGGAGTGGGAGACAGTGAAAGAAAACCAGAATGGAGCCAAGTAAATATATACTAAAGGGGTAAAGTAGTGTGTAAAAAAGGATGGATAAAGAAGAGATGAAAAATGAGGGCAAAGGAAAGTAACAAGAACCTGTCTGAATGAGAGGATCCTTCAAGCCCTCTGTTACATGTCTCTCATTTCCTTATTAAAGGCAACTTCCATCTCCTCTAGTTGCCTGTAATAAAAAATTATATAGCTTCTCAACAGCTTATTACAGTTGATTCTAATGCTTACAATGTCTGCTGCCCGAGCTAGAAGCAGAGGGGAAATGCAGGTCACAAAGCATCATTGAAACTGCTCTTTATTCACGTTTTAATATTCTGATCTGTTGTTCTAGATGAACAGTGAAAAGCAGAAACGAGATTTATTGCAGTATGGTTATTTTCCATGCTTTATGTAATTATGCACAAGGTAGAACCTTTTTTCTTGTTTCTACACATTCTGAGCTACAACTTATTTTTTTGTTAATTGACTTGTATTCAACTGATTTCAATGTCATTATCCAACAAATATAGAACTTCTTTTTGCCATGCTTAATTTTGCACTTGAGATTAAAATGTTATTCATTGTTTCCACAAACATCCTATCTCTTTCCTTCAAAAATAGCAACACACCAGGATTTAAGTGGTGTATGGGAAGGGTTATAGTTTGAATAAGTAGTAGGAAGAATAAAGTACTCCCTGCTGTACACTACAAGGGTATTGGAAGTCAACTCCGAGTTCCATGAGCTAGTAAAAGAAATCTGCCTTATGGGCTATGTAGAAAATTGGGTTATTGGTTGAGGGGGATGGAAACCTCACTGTGACAACGACCACAATCCTTGTGTGTGTGAACCACAAAAAGTCACTACATTAACTTGCTCTAAGCTCTCTGAAAGTGTCCTATGGTTCCTATTATGGTAATACGACTGCATACTTAGGGAGCAGCACCTCCCAGTGTGGGCTACTTATTCAACCCCATCCCACTTTGAAGGTTCTCAGCCTAACTCCTGGCAACCCTGCAGTGCCTCACTCAAACCTGAAAGGTGAGAGGCAATTTGTGGCAACCTAAATGTGGCACTCTGACTTCTCTGGGAAATCATGGAAACAGATCATACCCTTTCACTCAGTTACTCAGTAACTCACACATGCAGGACCAAGATGCAAACCTTATTTCAATACATTTATTGAAGTGATTGTATCCTAGTGTAAAAAGCATGAGCTGCGATAATAATGCAGGTGAAACATAATACAGTAATCATCATAACAATCAAGGTAAAGAAATAAACAACCCCACCATTCTGTATTATTCTAGAAAGCCTAGATATATATGCCTATACCCTATGCCTAAATCTGGGAGCATAATGGTTGCAACTCCTCTGCCTGTCCCGATCTAAGGGAGCAACCCCAATCCCATAACTGAATAGGATAGCCTTTTGTCCTCTCTGCAAGCTGAAGAGTCAGCCCCAGGATCAGTAAAAGCTGTCTTTAGTATGATAGCTGCACCAGAACAGTCATGACTAGAAAGCCCTCTACCATCCTTAGTCCTATGTGTTGTTTATATCATAACCCATACAAAGTTTGAAGAACAGGCCTGATGTTCTGATGTGTCTAGTGGATAGGAACTGGCTCCTGAGCTCCTGGGCCAGCAATAAGAATTAGATTATCATGCACTATACATAACAGCCATGGACAGGACACAGAGCGCTCATTGTACAATGGTTAATAAAGTGTGCAGTGCAGCGTGAACTCTGTCTTCTTAGAAATGGGCAGCTGATTAGAATATAAAAACAACTAGCTAAAAGTTGGCTAAAACTATGAAAACAAATAAAATGCATATGAGTGTAAAGGCACAGGTTATGGACCTAATGTTAAAAGGGTCCTACAACAGAAGCTTGGCACAAAAACTGTCAGGCTTAACTTGGAAGGAAGGTGTAAATATTTATGCAGCACACCAACAGCAATAAAGTGAAAATGCAACACAAGAAAAAAATCCCAAACTAATTTGGAAAAATAGGGTAAATTTGAGTTTTCAAATATCCGCATGACAAAAATCCTGTCAGTAAAACCAGAGCTATGCAATGTTAAAATTTTAGGTAGATATGGCACCTAATATCACACATCGCCACTCAAGGTCATCTAGTTGTGCTAGATCGGTGGAAAGTTTCAAGTTCAGACCCACCATAAAGGAGTGCGGGCCTGATACAGGTACCAGGTTAGTCCCACAGGAAAAGGTACCCTATCGTGGTCTGAAATGAAGAATTTCCTTTGCGTGAAGGAGGGCAAGAGGAACAGCAAGAGCATCTCAGATGGTCATCGCTGTAGAGAGAAGATATCGTCAGGCGTCAAAGGCGCTCATTGCTGGAGCTTTGTGTTGGAAGTCACACTGGGTTGTGATTGCTGTAGTGCGAAATAGAGATATTGCATTTCCGGTCGTCGCTGATGGTCGCTGTTGTACGAAGAGACTGGTTTACCAGAGCTTCACATTGGTGGTGGTCATGGATGGCAGAGTCTCAGTGTGAACATACTTGTTTGCAGTTTTGAATACCCCAACAATTTAGGGTTTCATCTTTCTTAATAATAAGAGCTCAGCTGATGTCAGTCAAAGGTGTATAAGACCTGGGGAGGTACTTCTTGGGGACCAGGAACTCACTCTAGCTGAAACCACCAGGGCTTGGGTAAGTCTAGATGCAGATCAAGTGCAGAGGTCATCTGGACAGTTGCAGGCATGCCTATTGAGCTTTCCATGACCTTGTAGCTCAGACAGGAAGTAACTTAGGGTAGCATGGGATGAGGGGAGCAGGTCCAGCCTTTCTTCTCAGAGAGCGAGGCAGTCCTGTTGTAGCTGCAGGCAAGGCCTCTGGGGGGCAAGGCAGTCCTTCTTCCGAATGTCTACAGGTCCAGGAGTATAGAGAAGAGTTGGTCTGAGGGTCCTATATTTATACCTAGTGCCAGCCTTTGTACATGCAGGGGGACACCACACCTGGTTCTGTAAAGTTCTTACCTTCCCCTGTCAAGGCTCCAAGAAGTCGGGGGACAAAAGACTGGTGTCAGTTTCCTTTGTGTATGCTTGAGGCCAATCCCTTTGAAGTACCAGTGGGGTGGTGAATGGCTCTGCTTCCAGCCATCCTGGCAGCATGGCTCAACCTATCCATATCTAAACACTGTGTCACTGTCTGGGAGGAATAAACAAACCCCAAAAGCAGAGCTATCCAGTTATATAACCCAAGACACTGGCAGAAGGCACAAATGGTGAGCACAATAAAAGGCCATAATTCTAAAAGTGGAATTTTAAGAATTATTATAGCTTAAAGTTAGGCTTGGGTGACATGTTAATTACGATGGAGGTATTTCAGTAATTGGGTATTACTCTTGTTATATCAAATGATGCAATTACACCAGCTTGATTAATTAAGATTAATTTAAAGCGCAAATCCTACAACAGGAGCACAGGAACAATATTCTAAGAGAGAGTGAGTGACTGCTGGCTACTGCTGTTCATGCCCTGTGGCATTTATTGATATTTCATTAGTGTGAGATGCAGTCTCAGGCTCATTTTGGATGTAAGGGTACATTTTGCCCTAAAAAATAGTGCTAAATGCTGTATTGTGCTTTTGTACGAATTCATCACAATAAACAAAAGAAATCCCATCAATAACAATGGTATCAACCCCAATCAAGAAGGGGGGCAGAGGATAAAGAAACATGAAGAGTATTGTACATTGAAAAAATGTACATATACATATCAAATCATCAAGGAAAAATCCATATGTTACAAAAATGATGGTTCATGACCACCAAAACCTCAGATTTACACACTCTAAATAGGTCTAGAGGATTTTAAATTTAAATCAATTTGAGTGAAAACAGCATATCTCTACCTCTTACTGGTCTAAACCAGTGGTAAAAGGCATAGAGCCCTAAAACCAATAAAAACAAATTCCACAAAGTAGAAGGGGTGAAGACAAAAGGTTTGGGGGTGTTTCTGTAGAGAGGGCAAGGTCCAACAGCCTCATTCCTCTATGTGGTCACAATATTTTGCAGTGACTTGCAATAGCTTCATAGAGTACAGCAGGGGGCACTTTAACTTAAAACTAAATAAATGGCAGCCTTCAATCTCTGTATAAAGACCTGTTTGTAATTGCCTTCTTAGATGCGACTTGTGACAGCTGTAGTCACTAAAGAAATGATGTATCAACTCAACTGTAATAATGTATTATACTTGATCTCTGGCATCACAATGCCTGCTGCCAGTGTGAAAGAAAAGTCAGAGCTTAATTATAAATCCTATTTAGAGGTCTGACACTCATGACCCACCAACTAATACCCTTATTGAGCACAATTTTAAGGAGAACTTTACACTCAAAAGGGATGAGCAAACAACTCCCCTTAGTGATTGAAATATTTACCAGAATGAATGTAGCCTCTAATGTTTATACTACAACTGGATATGTTGTCTAAATTATAGACAAGGTATTTTTAAGAACAAAATCTTCAGTCAATTCTTATTTCAAAAGTTGGTTGTTTATATCAGTTTCTCTCCACAAAAATGCCAAAGAAAGAAAACCTTCTATCAAGTTATCATCAATGTTACATCAGTTGTATCTGAAAGGACTGGTAGAAAAGTACCTTCACAAATATCACTTTGAGTAATCTTTACCTGATTATTCAAGGTGATATTTGTGAAGGTATTTTCTGATCCTTTCGGATACAGCAATTAATTCCACATTGATAAAAAATGGATAGAAGATTTTCTTTTATTTGGTATTTCTGAGGAGACAAGCTAATGAAAATAAAATAACTAACTATTGAAATAACAGGTAGCTGATGACCGGTGTGAGCCACATTAGAAAGTGTGTATAGAAGGTGACCGCAAATTAACCTATCACACTAAAATGTTTACACTTGACCACTCACTGGCCAGTCTAAACTCATTTTGGCCCACATGCATTTGGAGTAGCATTGCCAAATAGGTAATCCGCTCACTAGCAGAGTAAAACTCTTCCAGGGATATATCAATCATCTCGCAGTCTGCAGCCCTTCAAGTTAAGATGGCCAATATTCTGATTATGTGAATTGTGTTGAAAAAACTGTTGGAAAATTATTAACATTTTTTTTTTTTTTTTTTAAAGTACCTCCCCTGCCGCACCACTCCCCTCTCTCTTGCCGTGTGGGCAACAGGCAGGCACAGACTCCCAGCCTGCTCTGCAGTCAATCCTGATGCTGCTCGAAGCCACCCTTATGGAGGAGCTGTCCCTGTCTACACTCCAAGTGGAGCATGGAGTTTGGCAAAAAAGTCTGCCGCGTAGCACAGTTTGCCACCCATCCCACCCCTTCAAATTACACAGAGGGTGCATGCAGGCATCATCATATATTTTTCTAATTACAGGTATAACTATAAAAAGGTGCTGACAAACAACCAGTATCTCATTTAAATTGCATCTCATACTGTAAATCAAGATGTGAAATCTTCCCATGCTCGGAGCTACCACGAGACAGGTGTGCACTTCAGCGCATGCTCAGGTCAGTAACTACTACCAGTGGTTTGCGCATGCTCGCAGTACAAACAGTGTCTTTGAGTCAGGCCACTCTGGTGTATACTCACAGGGTGCAGTTCTGCCAGTCTGCTCATGCTCTATGTGTTCCATGCACAGTTGGGACAGGCTGTGCATGCTCAGAGAGAAAGACATTGGTCAGACTTCACCCTCATATCTGACTGGTTGCATGCAGGGGACAAGCAGGGTTCTGCATGCCATGATCCACCCTCCGTGCTCTCAGTGGATCACTCTGACATATGCAGTGTGGGGGAATCACTTCAGCTGCACTGTGTGTTGACCTGCAGGGGAGCAGCACGTCCTTGACTCATGCAGAGGTCAGTGACAAATGCCATATTAGGTGCAAGTTCAGGCCAGTGTTTTATAAGTGCAAACCAAATCACTGAGATGGGTTTGCAATGCTTGATCTCTGGTTATCTGTGCAATGCTGGACCCCAGGATACCAATTTAAAGCTTGGCCCTGGGATATTTGTAATATGCCTGATCTCTTATATCTGTGCATTGCTTGGTCCCAGGACGCTCATGTGATGCTTGGGAACAGTGTAACATACTAGATGCCTGAATATCAGTGCAATCAGTGGCCTCTTTATTCTTATGCAATGCCTGGCCCTGGGATATCCATACCACACATGTTCCCATGATATCTGCACAATGTTTAAAACCAGGATTATCCTGAGGCACATGCTAGGTATGTGCTTGGGGCTGGCACTGGATACAAAAGAGCACGTGGAGAGTGAAGAGTCAGGAATGGTGAGGCTGAGTGAAAGGGTAGCACTATAAAATATTACAGTACCAAAAGATACACGGGGAATTTGGGGATTGGTGTTTCAATTCTTCTTCCCCTCTCACAGACATAGACCTGTCCATCCCTCAATTTAATTCTAAATGGTACAATCTCACCAGTGGAAAGAAAATGAACAAGCGGCCATCACATGTGTTCACGGTGAAACAAGCAATTATCCGGTGGCAGTGGTAGAAGTAGAATGGAAAGGGCAGAAAGAGCTGGTGAAAGTAGGGGTTATTCCCGAACTGATTGAAGACTTGGTACTCGGAAGTGATTATAGCAACTTCCCATCCTTAATACAGAAAGCATCTTATCTTCAGCCCCCTCCTGACGAGACCACAGAGAGAGTACCTCTCTAGTCAGAGGAGACGCAGACATCGGGATCCCCCTCCTTTAATGAAGAACAAAGGGAAACAATGGGTAGACTAATCCCTGCTAATATGATATATTTTTCCCCGTCAGAACAAACGCCTAAAGATAACCCCAGAAGTTTCTGCCTCACGCAGAGGGAAGATCCCACGTTAAGGCATGCCTGGGCTCAAATGGTTTGAGACCCATCTCAACAAGTAGGACTCTTCTTTACAGAATATAGGGATCTATAATATAGGATCGTAAACAGTTTGAGGGGTCAAAAAGACAACTCATAGACCCGCGTCCCTTTCGGTCACAGGTTCTTCACTTAGCTCAGAACAAAACAGGGGGGGACATTATTGTAGAGAGAAGATCGAGAAATACAGAACCGGTTATGTTGGCCCAGAGTTTATTCCCGTGTCCGGAAACATTGTGCTCCATGCCCCCGAAGCCAGCTCACCTACCTGCATAATTCTCCTAGAGCTCCTTTACAGCCACTTCCAATCATAGAAGTCCCTTTTATGCGAGTAGGGTTGGATCTAGTAGGCCCCTAAGTAACTTCTAGTAAAGGCTACGAGTATATCCTACTTCTAGTAAACTATGCTACTCACTACCCAGAGGCAGTCTCTCTGAGACGCATGACCACCAAAACAGTTTCACAAGCCATGACTGAATTCTTTTTGAGAGTAGGGTTCCCTAGAGAATTATTGACCGACCAAGGAACCCCCTTTATGTCAAGATTTATAGCCGACATCTGCAAGTTATAAGACATTAAGCACTTGAGGACTTCTGTTTATCATCCCCAAATGGATGGCTTAGTGGAAAAGTATAATCACACCATCAGGTCACTCCTTAAGAAAATGATTTCCGACACTTGGAGAGACTGGTATAGGAAATTACCTTTAGTACTTTATGCTGTTCGTACCTATAAACAATCATCCATGGGGTATAGCCCTTTTGAACTGGTGTTTGGTAGACAACCCAGAAGTCTCCTAGATATGGTGGCTGAGCAATGGGAGGAAGAGGCAGGTGAGGGCAAGGAACTGGTAGAGTATGCCGGGGACCTTAAAAACAGACTAGTGACCCTATGGGTAAGGTTCACAAACACCTTCAGACAAGACAAGATATACAAAAATGTTTGTACAATCGCTCTACTAGATTGAGAAAACCGGCTATAGGTAGCCAAGTGCTTATCGGCCTCCCGACTACAGAATTTACTAGCAAAATGGCAGTGATCCTATAAGATTATGGAACACCTGAGTCCCGTTACTTATAGAGTAACAATACCAAATACTAGACAAGATGGACAGATATTACATATTAACCTTCTTAAAAAATGGGTAACAATGGAGGAAAGACCGCCCCCTGGGGAACGAGCTGTCTCTCTCATCAATTTCACTCAGCCCTTAACTATTCAGTTTCCCCCAACCTCTCCGGTTGATCTGGATACTTTACCCCGATAGGAAATCACTTATCCAAGACACAAAGGGAACAAATATTGAGGCTAGCACAGAACTATCAAGATGTATTCTCAGCGCTCTCAGGGAAAGCACCCAAAAAAGTAGTGAAGCTTCAACCTTACCAAATCCCTGAAGCTAGAAGAACAGCTATAGAAGGAGCAGTGACAAAAATGCTTAATGGCAACATTATAGAACCCTCTCAAAGGCCTTGGTGTTCACCCATTGTACTAGTACCAAAACCAGGTGGTAGCATCTGCTTTTGTATTGACTCTTGACAATTGAACGTCATCTCTAAACTTGATTCTATCCTATGCCTCATGGTGTTGAGTTAATAGAACGATTGAGAAGAGACCAATACCTATCCACTTCAGATATAATTAAGGGGTATTGGCAGGTTCCCCTATCCCTAACAGACCAAAAACACCAGCCTTTTCCACACCATCAGGACTATATCAATTCAAAATAATGCCATTTTGGTTACATGGAAACCCCGCTACTTTCCAAAGGTTAATGGATCTTTTGCTCAAACATCAACAGTACGCAGCTTCGTATCTAGATGACATAGCCATACACAGAACCTCTTGGGATTCCCACCTAGATCATCGCCAAACAGCATTAAGTACCCCCAGACAGGTTAGATTAGCAGCCAACCTAGAAAAATGCTATTTGGCCAGAGACTCCATCAAGTATACTATCACAAAATGAACCACTAAACCTCAGATAGAAAAAAATACAAGCCATCAAAATGATTAAGCCTCCTTGTATGAAGAAATAAGTAAAATCCTTCTTAGGCTTGATTGGATATTACCAACGCTTTATTCCTCAGTTCACCAAAAAGGCTGCCCCTTTAACGGACCTATTGAAGAATAACAAACCTAACAAGATAGGGGCTCTCAGTGACCAAGAAAGGACTAGTTTTGAGTATTTAAAGACACGTCTCTGCCAAGACCCTTTTCTCTGATGTCCCAATTTCTCAAAACCTTGTGTGCTCCAAACAGATGCCTCAAATCAAGGTCTTTGGGCCGTCTTGTCTCAACCAGACGAGTCCGCTCTGCTATAACCTGTGGTATACATAAGTCACAAGTTATTGTCTCCGGAAGTGAAACATCCCACCATCCAAATAGAGTGCCTTTGTAACTAATTGGCCATTGAAGCCTTGCACTATTATCTTTTAGGCAGGACCTTTAATCTCTTAACAGTCCACACGCCCTTAACATGGTTGGCAAGACATAAAAATACCAATGCCCGTATCCTACGGTGGTTCTTAACACTACAACCTTTAGCTTTTAAGACCCATCGTATACCTGGATCTCAACACACCATAGCTGACTTTCGGTCCATATGTCCTAATCCACTCTGGCCCGATCGGTCAGAGTCAGTGGGATGGTCTTAAAAACGGGAGGAAGCGGAAGAGATGGAGAGAGCTGAGAGCTCTCCTCCTATCGGAGTCCCCGACCTGACAGAGGAGTACTGTGGGGGCACTGAGCAAGGGCGGATTTCACCCAAAGCTCTTATCGCCCTGAAGGATGAAAATAGAAAAAGGACGCTGCCGCAGGAAGACAGATGGCAGGAGGAAGATGCGGAGAGGAGAAAGAGGGAATAAGCCGAGTGGAAGGAAGGACACACAGAGGGGAGAACTATAGAAGAAGGCATGCTGCGGGGAAGGAGATTCGAGGAGTCAAGGAGGACAGAGATAAGAGTGCACAAGCAGAAAGACGAAGAAGGGAAGGAGTTAAACGATTTCCCTGATGTTCTGGATCTTCCAGGGGAGGACCCTAAAGCCGAAACCCACCTCAACACCTTCAGCCAGGTCCCAGGGGGGACATGGCTTAGCCAGGTATGTGCTCAGGGCTTGCACTAGACACAAAAAAGCAATGGGAGAGGGAAGTCAGGGATGGTGGGGCTGAATGAAAGGGGAGCACTATACAATATTCCAGCACCAAAAGATACACAAGGAATTCGGGGATTGGTGTTGTGTTTCACTACCTCTTCCCCTCTCACAGACAGACTTGTACATCCCTCCCTTTAATTCTAAAATCATGAAATATCACAAAATCACTTACCTGACCATGAATCAGTTATCTTTTCTCTTGTTCGAGGGTCCTCAGCCAGCCAGTACAACTGCGCCCGAACAGGAAAGAAAGAAGAGACCTAAGACAAGTCATTAACCAATGGGTGGCCTCTTCTATCTCTATAAATGCAAAACAGACAATAAAACAGCACTGATCCCCCTGATCTGAATCCCGTGTTCTACATTCATTTCCTATAATATTATCGCCCTCATCTTAGCCTTTAACACCTATGTTTGTGGTTGTCTGGGTGAAATGCACAAGGGAGCTGTCAACCAGCCCAGCCTAATGTGGATCGGAGGCTGTAAGGCATAGATGGATTTTAAGAAGTGCAAAGAAATGCTCACTTTCTGAAAGTGGCATTTCTAAAATAGTAATATAAAATCCAACTTTACTAATAAGCAGGATTTAGAATTACCATTCTGGCCATATTAAATATTACCTGGTTACCCCTTTTTGATCAGAATCTACCACTCAAACAGTATATGAGGGTAGTCCTAATATTATCCTATAAAAGGAGCAGGCCTCATAGTAGTGGAAAACAAATTTAGGAGTTTTCCACTACCAGGACATATAAAACGCACATGTATATGTCCTGCCTTTTTCCTCTATAGCGCCCTGCCCTATGGGTTACCTAGGGCCTACCTCAGGCGTGACATATGTAGAAAAAGGGGGGTTTAAGGTGTGGTAAGTACCTTTAAATGCCAAGTCGAAGTGGCAGTGAAACTGCACACACAGGCCTTGCAATGGCAGGTTGAGACATGGTTAAGGGACTATTTATGTGGGTGGCACAACCAGTGCTACAGGCCCACTAGAAGCATTCAATCTACAGACCCTTGGCACATGTAGTGCACTTTACTAGGGACTTACAAGTAGATCAAATATGCCAATTGAGTATGCACCAATGTTACCCTGTTTAAGGGAGAGAGCATATGCACTTTAGGACTGGTTAGCAGTGGTAGAGTGTGCAGAGTTCTAAAACCAGCAAAATTAGTGTCAGAAAAGTGGAGGGAGACAGGCAAAAAGTTGGGGGATGACCACCCCAAGGCTGTCAGGTCTAACATTTAGTGTCTATGAAATTGTAATGAAAAATCCTCTTCAATTGTAAATTCAGATTTTACATTGCAATTTTGAAAAGGCCACTTTTAGAAAGTGGATATTTTCCTTCCCCTAGCCTTTTGGTGCCCGCAACCTGTCTTAGGTGATATAACTGGGTGTAACTTTCAGTTAGACTTTGTAATTCCTTCAAATCAGTCATACTATGGAGGGATTAGGTGTGCCTGAATGGGCCATCAGTTGCCAGGATTGGTGGGGGAAGGGGACAGAGCTTGTCACAGACCTACTTGTAAATAAATAGGCTGTTCTCTGGTTTCACACAAAGGGCTTATCACTTCCGTTTTGTCTCTGCAGCCAGCTTGGAGCCAGGGGAAGAGAGTCAGGAAATTCTAAGCACTTCAAAGAGAAACCTCTAGAAACCTCTCCCAATTTCAGAAAAGGCACCAAGTATAAAAATAGGACCCCCCTGACCCACTACTCCGTTCACTCCTGGACGCCGGTCGCAGAAGACTGTCTGCTGCTGTGATGAGTTGAGCACTTTGTAGGACTGCTTTGCTGTACCTGGAAAGATTGATTTACCGCATGGAACCTGCCTTGAAACCTCAGAAGCCAGCCAAGCTTTATGAGCTCTGCACCCTCACTTAAACCCAGGACTGCCAGAGTGATTCTAAGGGCTAGTAGGCTCCCACCATCTTGAGCCCAGATGTGGACCTAGCCTGAAACCTCTAAATGGTGTACTACCAGTCCTGGATCCCTGGTTGTGGTGCTATCGGAGCACATGTAGCCAAAATACTGAACTTGGCACTTGCAAGATTTTTGTCAAAAAACTGCCCTGAGAACAGAAGGAAGACTGGAACCTGCTCATTGACCTGTTTGGCCTGACTTTGCAGCTTCTAAGTTCTTCTCTGCAGCAGCAAATCCTTTACAGTGGCCCTTCCCCCAAAGCGGTATCCGAGCTCACGGAATTTACTTCAGCTACAGCTTTGTGCCTCATCCCAATAGAAATGTTTTAACTCCAAAAAAGAGTCTAAGTCCAAAAATAGAAATCTTTACTGTGGCTGTGACCCAAGGCTCCCGGGCAATCATTCTTGGTTCTCAGACACTCCCTGGATTCTTGTCCCTCTGAAGTTTACCTTCTCAGAACAATTTTCTTGAAAATTCTTCCAAGTCCGAAGGTGAGCACCTTCGGGGCCCAATCCACTTTTTGTTTCTGACCCACATTCCATTGCAGTGAGCCATAGTTTTTAATTTTGACCTGGTCTTGCAGGGCTAGATGTCTGTGGTTGGTGCTTTGATCTTTGAGGTGCTAGTTTTTTACTAAAACCTTTAACAATTCACAACTCTGGTTCTTCTGATTGGATTTTTGTCATTTTGTTTTTCACTTTATTACTGTTTTTGTTCTGCATTGAAGCTAAGTTGAGCCTGACTTCTTGCAGTGCTTAGTTACCCAGGGTTAAGCACAGGTTAATGTAGAGACATTTTTCGGTTTACCCTGCCAGGGATTATGGCTTTTGCTTGACCAGGGCTCACATCCCAGTCAACCAACAACCCACTTTCTCAGAAAAGAGCCATCTAGTATCTGTGCTCTTCCCGTAATTCTGCACCCTGAGTCCACAAGTTGATAGTTTTGCATAACTAGCTTTAAGTATCCGACTAACACATAGGTAGGAAAGAAACAGGAGAGAGAAGGGTGTAACTTAGGGAGATTCTGGAGGTATGAATCTCAGATTTCCAAACTACATAAGCAGTGGGCCGCAGGGTGAATGGGGGAGATGGTTGCGATTCAAAATGGACTGTTGCCATGAGGAGCACAATGAGTACCGATTTGCATTAGGTGGGCATCTGGAACTGATTAAGAGTTTGGAAAACTGATGCTCTATTGTACCCTGAGCATCCTATCTGCCAGAATCAAAGTTCCCCACGCTGATTTGGAGTTATGCAAAATGCAAATTGTATATTGACTGAGTGGAAAAAAACAGTCTAGTGGATTACAGGCTGTTTGAGGAAAGCTATCCAGCAGTCATGTTTGACTGAATCATCCCTCAAATGTTTCCTTTTTATAAAGGACCTGCCATGTGGTGGTTCCTGTCCATATAGAGATGTCTGCTGGACATGCAGATATTTCTAAATTTGGCAGGTAGACTAAAGGCAGGGTGGTAGGTGTATCTTTTTCCACCCTCCTGTTTCCCAAACTTTTAGTTAGTCTCACTGTCAAGTGTGGCACAGTGGGCAAAAAACAGTAGTTTGGAATGCCTCCCAAAGTGATTGCAATTGGTTAAATGATTTACAAGCATTTATCACTTACATTTTTGAGTGTTTGCTAGTAGTATGCCTGGACACCTGAGAGTGGTGCAGCTTTCCAAGTGTAATTCTGTTAATTCTTGTGAATTCCAAAAAGCAGATTATTAGCCTCTGTTAGTCCTGGCAACCTTGCCAAGGTTTCCTCTAACTTTTTGCCTTCAGACTTCCTATTTCTGCTGACTTAATTTTTGCTGACCTCAGGATTCTGCATACTTACCACTGCTGACCAGTGCTAAAATGCTTGTGCTCTTTCCCTAAAACATTGTAACAGTGACTTATCTCCAATTGGCATATTTTATGACATGTAGGTCCCTAGTAAAGTGTATCATGTGTGCCCAGGGCCTGTAAATTAACTGCTCCTAGTGAGCATGCGTCACTGATTTATGCCACACACTTAAGAAGCCCTTTAAACATATCTCAGACCTGCCTTTGCAGAGCCTGTGGGTACAGTTTTAACCTGTCGTGTCGACCTGGCAAAGTAAACCTTTTGCCAGGCCCAAACCTTTCCTTTTAAAACATATGTCACCTCTAAGGTAGGCCCTAGTCGGCCCAAAGGGCAGGGTGAAATGTCTTTAAAAAGTTGAACATGTAAAACTTAAAGTACATGTCCTGATCGTGGAAAAAATGCTAAATTCATTTTTCACTACTGCATGGCCAATCCCTCCTACAAGATAACATTGGGGTTGCCTTATAACATTTTTTATGTATAACTTCTAATTTGGGAAGAAATAGATTTTCCACATTTGGTGTCTAGAATCACAATTTAAAATTATGTTTGCCTGCTGTTTGTCTCTGATTAATCAATCAATTAAACATTTATAGAGCGTGGAAAATCACTTGTGAGGGTCTTGAAGTGCTGGAGCTGTATTCTGCTGCGTAGAGGTATGATCATACAAACATCTAGGTCTTTAGCTCCCTACTAAATTGCTTGAGTGACGCTGCGGTCCTGAGATGCAGAGGGAGGTTGTTCCAAGCCTTGGCTGCCATTTGCGAGAAGGAGCATCCTCTGCTGTTGGCTCGACGGATCTGGTGGGTGTCTGAGTGAGAGGGAAGCCGATGGAGGTGTCTAGTTGGTTTGTGGAAGGTCAGGCGTTTGTTGATGTATGCTGATCCTTTGTTATGTGGGGCCTTGCAGGCATGGGTCTGTATCTTTAACTGGTATCTCTTCTGAATTGGAAGCCAGTGTAGGTTCTTGAGATGGGGTGTGATGTGGGTCCTCCTGGGGAGGTCAAGTATGAGTCTTGCTGCTGAGTTCTGTATTGTCAGGGGTCTCACCAGGAGGCATGCTATGTTTCCTATGTGGAGTGTGTTTTCGAAGTCCAATCTGCTGGAGATGAGGGCCTGCGTGTGACGGTCCTTCTGGTATCTGCTGGGAGTGACCTGAAGATCTTGCAGAGCATGCAAAGGGTGTGGAAGCAAGTGAATGAGACTGCATCAACTTGTTTCTTTATGGATAGTTTGCTATCCAGGATGATGGCGAGGTTGCGGGCATGGTCTGTTGAGACAGTGGGGGGGGGGAATGCCGAGTTCTGTGGGCCACCATGTGTCAGTCCTTGGGGTGGTGTTCCCAAAGAAGAGGACTTCCATTTTTCGATGTTGAGTTTAAGACAGTTGTCTTTCATTCAGTCCGCTACATTCATCATGCATCTGTGGAAGTTAGCTTTTGTGGTAGAGGGATCTTCAGACAATGAGAGGATGAGCTGTGTGTCATCAGCATACGAGATGATGTTGAGTCTCTATGTTCTGATGGTGACGGCCAGGGGGGTCAGGTAGTTGTTGAAGAGGGTCAGGCTAAGGGAGGATCCTTGGGGGACTCCACAGATTATCTTCTTGGGCTCTGTTGTGAACGGTGGGAGATGAATCCTCTGGTTTTATGCCGGTGAGGTACGAGGTGATCAATTTGAGGGTGTTTCCTTAAATCCCAATGTGGTGGATGCTGGTGATCAGTATGTGGTTGGAAACAGTGTCTAACGTGACAGACCGGTCCAGGAGGATGAGGGCTGCTGTTTCCCCACAGTCCTGGAGTGCTCTAATGTAACCTGTGGCTGCAATCAGGACTTTCTTGGTGCTGTGGTTAACTTAAAATCCAGAGTGGGAGGGGTCAAGGAGGTGGTGGTCTTCTTGGTGTTGTAAGTTGATGGTTGATCACTTCCTTGAGGACATTTGCTGGATAGGGGAGCAGAGAGATGGGCCGGTAGTTCTTCAATTCGGCTGGGTGGGCAGATGTTTTTTTCAGGAAGGGCCTCACTTCAGCGTGTTTCTAGACCTCTGAAAAGGAGGCCATGGTGATAGAGGTATTCAGGACCTTCCTGAGCTTGTCGCTGATTGTTGTGCTTCCAAGGTTGAAGACGTGGGGGCAGGGGTTTGTGGGTACTCCTGAGAGTATGGAGTTCATGGTGGAGATAGTTTCTTGCATGGTGAGGAGTTCCCAGTGGGTGAGAAGGTGTTCAGGGTCTGTGTTGGTGCATGTGAGCTTGTTGATGCTGTCTGTGGTGGACGGTTGGCATTCAAAGTTTTCGTAGATGGCTGAGATCTTGTTGTGTAAGAAGTCTGCAAGGTTGTTGCACAATGCTTGGGAGGGAGTGATGTTGTTCTCAGTGGCTGCAGGATTGGTGAACTAGTTCATGATGGCAAAGAGTTCTTTGCTGCGGTTTGTGCTGGCTTTCATGTGATCTGCTAGTCGGTCCTTCGTTTCTTTCTGGAGACAGTGGTACTGGTTGAGAGCAGTCCTGAAGGTGGTATGGTCTTCTGTTTTTTTTTTGCTGATGTCACTTCCTTTCAGGTTGTTGGTAGTTGAATTGGCTTGGCTGTCTCAGCCAGGCGATGGAGTTGGTGCATTCTGTGATCCACTGGAGAAGCTCTGTGCTGCTTTTTCCGAGTCATGTGTAGAGTCTAAGAGGTGGGAGTGGAGAGCTTTCCACTGGTCTTCTGATACCTTTTTCCAGTTTCTTTAAATTGATTTGGGGGGCACGGTGCTGGGGTATTTATCTGGGGATGGTGAAGTGTATGCTGTGAGGTATGGACCAGGTGAGTGGTATGGTGTGGATATACCTGACTCTGTCACTGGAGGTGAAAATAGGGTTGAGCGTGTGTCCTGCAATGGAGGCTGGGTCAGTGATAAGCTGCTTGAGGCAATGTTTCTCAAGCTTTCCAGGAGGTCGGTGGAGTTGGTGTTCCTGGGGTCATCGAGGTGGAAGTTGAGGTCCCTAGGAATATCTAGTGCTTAGAGTTGATTGCTTGTGGAGTGCTAAGTTCCGGGAGGGCTTTGTAGAAGCAGGGTCTGGTCCTGGTGGCCTGTAGGGAAGGGTACCTCAGATGGTGATTTTTCTGTCTGTGTGGAGTTGGAAGTTGTGGTGTTCCATTACCAGTGTTGGGTCATCAGGGGATATTGTGCAGCAGATGAGGTCCCTGTAGATGATGGTGATTCCGCCTCCGTGCTTGTTGGTTTGGTCCTGGTGTGTTATCTTGTAACCTTCAGGGATGGTAGTGGCAATGTCTCATGTAGAGGTGGGGTTGAGCCAGGTTTCTTTGAGTAGGATGATGTCTTGTGTGAGGGAAGTGATTGTGATTACTTTTCTGGGGTGGGTGACAGCTGGGCTTGGTGTATTTCCTCTAGACAGCCACACACAATGGGAGCTTAGGTGTGACTTGGTGGACTTTGAAGAGCCATCCTGGGCAAGCTTGAAGGGAGGTGCAGGACACAGCCACATTTAGACGTGAATAGGCTGTGTCTTGTCCACACACAAAGGGGTGCATACCTCCTGTGGTCAGTCTGGAGCCAAGGCAGGAAGGGCAGGGCATCTGTGTACTTGAAGGGCAAGTCTTTAAACTGTGCCTCACATCAAAGGTACAGGTAGGTATCACAACTAGACCTCAGACACCGTCACTTCCGTACACTTTTGGACCTGTAGATACTCTACCCAGAAGAAAGACTGCTGCTCTGCTGGACTCCTTCTTTGCCATGCTGAAATCTTGCCTGTGAGTGAGACGGACCTGCATCTTTCCATCCCAGAATTCAGTCACTCAAAGGGCTAGCTGGCTGGCCTCCTGATGTGGAATCCCAGGGACATAAGATTTTCAACCACCCTGCTCCTGAACCCTGCCATATGTCTGTCCTAGACCCTTGGAAGTAGATCTAAGGTGTTTTCACCACCAGAGCCAATGTATCATCTGTTACAGGAGCAGAACTGACACATCATCGCTGCCATGTGGAGCAGAATCAACACATCACCACTACTGGGTTGGTCAGAACTGACACTGCACACTGCAGACTCATCTCTGCTGGCCCCAACCCAGCATCTTGGGCCCATCCTTTTGCCTTTGGAACCACCACTGTGTCACGCTTCTCTGGAGCAGGCCGTCTCATCCCTTGTTGATGGTAGCCTCAACTACAATGCTATAGCTCTGCATCGCAGTCTCAGCGCTCATCAGAATCAACGCATCACCTCCGCTGGGCAAACCATCCCAGACACTGGCGTCCACATTGCAAGCCCTGTTGACAGAATCCTTGACGATGACTCAAAAGGATCTCACACCGCAGCTTTGCTGCATCTTGGAACCAACACGTCAAGTCTATTGCACGCTGCATCTTCAACTCAGATTTAATTCAATGCTCTGCAATCAAGATTTCAGATACTTTGGTTTAGCTGGCTTAACTGGGTCCCTGTGGCTGCCTATTCTCCATCCCAGACTCCCTGAACATTTGACTTTGTCCCAGTCTGGCGTGACCAGATGTCCTGGTTGGTGCTTCTTGCTTCTAAGAGTCGTTTTACATTTTATTCTTTAAAAATTCATAACTCAAGTTCTACTTATTGGATTTTTGTAGTTTTGGTCTTGTTTTATGTATTACACTAAGTTCTATTTTTACTTGGTGTGGGATCCTTTTTGTGTGGTGTTTTCACTGTCTGTACTCTCTGAAGTGTTGCACAAATACTTTACACATTGACTTCAAGTTAAGCCTCACTTCTCTATGCCAAGCTATCAGAGTGAGCACAGGGTAATTTGGGGGTTGCTTGTGCCCTACCCTGAGAACTGTGGTTGCTGCTTGACCGGGGGTTACATTTCCATCAACCAACAACCAAATTTGCTGGTTGATCACCCAATTTCTCACAGCATTCATTCAAGGAGTACTTTGTGGTCTAAAAAATCTGTTAGTGAAATTGGGATAATGAGAAAGACAGAAACAGATATTGTAGACTTAACTCAAGGACTAGTCCCAACTACCAAAAAAGCATTGTTTTAGGGAAGGGGTGTGATAACTCAAACACTCCTCCTGAAGCTGTGCCCCTGGGTAGATGTAATGAATAGCACCAGATGGCTGGGAACAGATTAGGGTGGAAATTTAAGGGTTGACAACAAATAGAGGTAGAAATTAGAGTACACAATATAAGAGAAACTAGAACCTGGGAAGTGGATGCCCATGGGAGGAAAAAGTGTCAAGTCAGCCCTTAAATGCAACCTTTCACAGAATCATACCTCTACTAGTATTAAGAAAAAATACTGAATAAAAAATATCAAGTTGCAGAAATATCGAGTTTTAAATATTGTGACACAGAAATATTATGTGCAAAAATATTGTTCACAAGAACATAGTTTTTTTTTTAAGGTAAGAAATATAGTTTTTTAAGTTTCTTAATGTGTTTAAATATTAATTTAATTGAATATATTTTATATTTGTGTAATTGTTGTCAATGTTTTTATATATAGTTTGTAATGTATTTTTGTAATTTAATTGTAAAATAGTAATTGTTAGTGTTGTAGTGGGTTGTGAGGTTTAGGGTGGAAAGTTAATTAACTATAATTCATTTCTATGTTTTTTTAAATGTAATAATTATTTATTTGAAAATGAAGTATGTAAATTGTGCAAATATTTGTTTGCAAATCAAATTTTAGGTGCAGGTTGCTGGGTTTGTAGGGGTATAGGGTAGGGAGTCAATTATTTGTTAATTAGTTATGTAAATTGTGATATTGTACATTTTACTTCATATTTTATTTGCAGGTTGTAGGAGTAAACGGTGGGAAGTTAATTATTTAATAAATGATTAAACATAAACAGATTTATTAATTTACCATCTGTAAATTGTGTGTTTATCATAATTTTTTAATTTAGGTATATGTTACATGTGAAACTATAGTATAGAAATGTAATGAAATAATTAGTAAATAAATGCTTTTTCTTATATTAATTATTTAAAAACAAAATTAATTGATTTTTAATTTATATATTTAATTTAATGTTGAGTTTTATAAGTTTATGGAATAATACTTGTATTAAAATAAGGTATGTGCTTGAAGTGAAGTATTTTGTCTACTGATGTACAGACTGGAATGTGAATATTACATTTTACCCCTCTTCAGTCCAAAGCTTACCCTACTGTTTGTTGCACAGACTGGAGTGCGAATATTTAATCTTACCCCTCCTGAGTACAACGCTTTCTCTACTGTTGCACCAACTCGAATGGGAATAGTAAATTTTACCCCATCTGAGTCCAACGTTTTCCTTACTTTTGCACCTGCTGCAGTGGTGATAGTAAATTTTACCCATCGTTAGTCCAGTGCTTTCTGTACTGTTACACCGGCTGGAGTGGGAATAATATATGTATTATTTCTAGAAATTTATAGTTTTGTTTATTTTGCTTAAAAGTATCTTAATATTTTGTTTGTGTATTTTGAATTATATTTTTTAATTAGTAATATTTGTAATATAGATTTGTTGTATATTGTTTTTGTATTGTTTACTTTTTTATTTGTAATTAAATTGGCATTTTTTTTATTTTCTAGTTATGCTTTTTAATCATTGTGTGTGTATATATATATATATATATTATTAAATTAAAAAATAGTAAATTATAAATTAAAATCATTGTTTTAATAAGTTTAATATTATATATGTGTAATTAAACATATACACATACATGTGTGTGTTTAACTATATTTATATATATATTTTTAAATAGATTTAATTTATTTATATTACTGTTACATGTTAATATATTTAATGTTCACTATTTTAAAATATATGTTAAACAACATTTTTGTATATATTTTTCAATATTGGGGCCGCATTACGACTCTGGCGGTCCTAAAAGCAGACAGCCAAAGTTGTGGGAAGGAGGCCACCATCATACTGGTGGCGTCCCCCTGAGCGTATTCCAGTCCTCCAGCCAGGCTGACCAGCAGGAAAAGTGCTAGGATATTGGTCTTGGCTCTTTTAAGGGAGCCCCAGCCAATATCCTAGCAATTCAGCATCCTTAGAATGTGCATTGTAAGCAGACCGTACACATTCCGACGGTGCTGGGCAGGGGGCCCCTGCACTGCCCATGCCATGGGCATTAGGTAGTGCAGGGACCCCCCTGTGGCTTTTAACCAGCCTTTTAATGGTGGGGTCTCCGCCACTAAAGGCTGTCAGAAAGTGGGGTTGTAATTGGCCAGGCGGTGCTGAGTTCAGCGCCACCCTTGCTGGTTACATCTCCGACCACTGTCACCACATTGGGAACAATTTTTCTGAAGGGAATGGCAGACTTCTGGCAGGTCCGCCTGCCAGGGTTGTAATGTGGCAGTCGGACAACCACAGTTACAGCAGTCCGACCGCCACTACAAGGCTGCAGTCCTAGGACCACCAGCCTCGTAATAAGGCCCTACGTATCGTGCAGAGATAATAAGGTGTAGTGAGATTATGCACCCCTGTATGTGCTAGTGTGTGCACTGAAATGGTAATGTAAGAAGGATGTAGTGAATATTAAAAAAAGTCAATTTTCCTCACCCCAAGGTATGCAGGGCAAGACCTTTTGGGTCAGGGCAGAGAAAGCAATATGGTTTGGTGAATGTGTAGAGCCTTACCCACAGTAGTTAGATAAGGTTAAAAGGTTTTAAGTTTGCAGTGCCGAGTTCTGTATGTATCATCCTGGCCATTTGGACTTCTTTTTTTCATTGTGATAACAAAAGTAATAGTTGCTGTCTCAGCCACTTACCTGGATAAAGTACTCACAGAAAGGGAGCCTATGTTCATGTCCTATATAGAGTGAAGTGCATGGGTGAGTGTGGGTTCAGATAGGAGCACAGTTTATCTATAATTTCATGCTCCAGCAACAGAAGCTGCCAGTTTATTTATCCTAGCCTCTCCGTCACTTTTCTAGGAACAAGGTGCTAGGATCAGAAGTTATGTGGGCTTCAGACCAGGCTACTTGCAATTTGAAAATCCAAAATAGTCGCTCCAGGGCAACCATATTGGATGCAACTATTCGTCCAGCACTCTGACGATCTGAGACAGTAGTCTGGGCATCATGGACTTGGATTCGTTATTCTGGGGAAGTCCCCTCAAAAGGACAGAGGGTGAAACATTGCCTTAAAATGCATTTGCAACAGTTGGGCATAGAACCCTCCCTTTATTGCTGTATTCAAGTGGAAGCTGAGGTACCAAAGCATTGTGTGGTGAAGGCGCTGACTGTTGTGTAAGCATTGGTTGGAGACAAAAAAAATCTTCTTTACTCGTAGCATTAACTATATGGTGACAAAGGTATTAGGTTGTCCTTGTTGAGGGAGGGTGGCTGTTTAGTACGTGCATCCACAGTAGTGGTGTTCATGGTATGAAAGCATGTGCATGATTTCTGGTGGGAGAGCAGGCTTGCTAGTGCGTGTATTTTGGAATGTAGCTTTTGTTGCATTTTCCATGGCATTTCACAAAATGGGCTTGAAATAATTGAAATAACTCTTTTTGGAAGATTTGGTTGTAGTGAGGTTAGTGAGATCTGTTGTCATAAACTGCTTGTTTTGGTGATAGACTGTAGGGGCACAAGTCTTAATAGATATTAAAATCCACTAAGAAACCATTTATATCTGCCTATTGTATGCAAAAGCGCTCATTTAGCATTATACACTGTAGAAATAAATTACCTTTTTAATTCTCTCAAAGCGAAGCGGACACTCCGTTAATCTGTGGACCAGTAGACTTGGGAAGAGGAGTTGCGGTGGTGAGTGGTACACTTTCAGCATTGGCACAAAAGTTCTCAAAAATGTTTTTTTTATTTTTTATCCATGAAGTAGTTTTGTAACGGAATATATGTTATAAACCGTTATGATGATCTTCCCCTATTTCTCTCCAGGTGGGAATAGATCATAAATGGCAAATGGTGTGAAGCAGGACTAATCCTTTCAAGTGTCTAATACTTTAATGCTCAGTATGGATGTAATGATGAAACCCGCTGCCCTCCTATCTTCCTGCTCATTCTAAAGCAGCATAGTTATTAAAGTCATAGTTCAAGCGTCCAATCTCTTTTTGAGGTTGGATTGTTCGCTTCAGTAATGAAGTATCCTCTTGAACAGTTATCCCGCAATAGACTGTCATTGTTAACTTAATTATATATAATATAGCTTCTAGTTTGTCAGTTTAATCTATTAAAAATGAATTGTTACATACAAACGTTATCGTTTTCTTTAAATTGACTGCTTGTTCAGATGTTAGAACTTTATAAAGTACTGATATTTATACAAAAAGGTATCATAGTAGCTCTTATGAATGTAAAGAAGTACTTATCTTCTATTAGCCATCTTAAGATCTAAATGATTTAATAGAGGCATTATTTGATTAAACATCTGTTAAAGGTCGAGAGGCATATTGCATTTTAAGTGTGGAGACAGCATCCAATATCAATCAGATGCAAGCCTATTGAAGTACAGTATGGGCCCAGAACAAGAGCAGAATCTGCAGAAACTGGCATACCACATTGTATTTAAATGTAATAATGACTCTATATGGTCTGTTAAAAGCAATTCTTACTTTTAGGCATAGTTCAGAAAATGTTTACCACTAAACATTCAAAGTGCCCTCGTACCCATTGCATTAAGGTATTTACTGTGTGCATTTATGACATGTAATGAGTAAAGTGAGGACACAAACACATACACGGGGTTACACTGGCTCAAACAGCCAACCAGAAATTAATAGTGTGTGAATATCAGAAACACAATCCTAAAGCGTGTTTTTGTGGCATGTTAGACATTACACAGACATTAAATATAGGGTAAGTAAGGGTCCTTTGTCTAGAAACCAGGGCAACTATTTTTCCGTTTTGCTCCTGGCTGACCATCAAAATGTGAAGGTTTATCACGTGGCTCTGAGTCTCCGCAGGTGATATATTAGTGAGGATAGTCATCATGATGTAGGATGGGTTCTATAAGATTGTATGGTGCCATTGTTAGAGTAAATCTTCCTGGAGTTTCGCCATTGATAAAAGGAGAGCTACATCAAGAACTTGGAATATTATTGTCACCGTTTTCACTTAAAAGCCTATAAACCTTCTAGAATGTGGCAGCCAAACTGCAGTATGTGACTTTTTACATATACGTTACTGTCTCCTAAGAGGATGAAGTGGCATTCAAACTCTAATGCCACATGCATTGCTTTGATCATTCGTATGGTCTAGCTTAGAAAGTTGATTATGTATGTTCCCAAACTTCCTTTAAACTCTAGTAATGTGTATTTACTTTTAGATTGTTAGTTCCTCAGACATGTCTTAATCGGCCCTCCTTCTCAAAACCCTTATCACGCTATGGAATGCTAGCTTCACTGGTTATGAATATTTATAACTCAATGTTTTGTATTTTCTCAGTATCTGACAGTCATTCTTCATGGTGTTAACCTCTTATCTGTGAATGCTTACCATCCAGCTGGTTGCTCTGACATTCTCTTTTCCATGTGTTTGCTTATTTCCTTAAGCATACATACATATCTTTGACTACACATATGCACAGAGAGGCTGAGCGTTATCTGCAAGTAAATCCGTGCCGTAATGATTGTCATCAACTACAAAACACAGGCCACTAGTTCAAATCAGATCCAGCTGGGAGTCCCTCTGCCTACAGGATAAACACTGATCTTGTGTGTGGGCTCCTGAGAAACATCAGTCAGTACACGTGTGCTCTTCTTGTAACCGACCATCTGGATTTATGTGTTCCTCTTCTAAACTGGTTACCACGTTTAATGCATACCTGTGCCACACCATTTCCAAATTTCTGCATTCTTCAGGAAGCCCATGGCATTACCTTCTGGCTTCTTCACATTGCTCGTCGGGCTTCAGCTGAATGTTTTCCGTCATAGTCATGTGGGAGCAAACTAAAACAACCATTGGCAAAGTCAATTGGTCTGGCTTTGGCTGCTAGTCTTTTTGCTTTATTAATGCTTGTTTTGTTTTGATTTTTTTGGGGGGCAAAAACGAGGGTGTATTAAGATAATTAAAAAAAATGGTAAAAGGACATGTATTTTGGGTACCGAAGCACACATTGTCAAAACAGTCCTTAGTATTGAAAGGAACTACTCGTATGTGCAGATGTGCTCCTTGTGAAAGAGTGGAGTGCCATTACTCAGAATTAAGTTATCTGATGGCTGAAGTGGACGTATCCTTGCCCCACGTTGTAGTGGGTGGATGAAAAATATGAGTGACACAATAGCAGAACAATGGATGAAGATGGCCAGTTGAAAGTGTGTGTAGGTGTATAATTGTATTTATATATATTTATGTGTGTGTGTGTGTGTGTGTGTGTGTGTGTGTATATATATATATATATATATATATATAAACACTGAGTTTCGGCGTTAATAACTCTGCTCTAAAACGCCAGTGGTGCTGCACATTAAACGTGCGCCACCGCGTTTTATACAACCACACTTCTCCTCTTCAACTTGTAATCAGGAGGTAGCACTTCAGAGCATGTATTCAAGGTTTTTATTATTTAGACGCGACAGGGATGCGTTTTGGCATTACTGCCTTCATCGGCCTGCCGGCCGCCATTTTATTTCATTATTTATATGCTTTTAACATACTCATTTTTTCTAAACAATATATTCGGAAATTTTCACATACTCAAATCTCCCACATTCTCCACAATCACGGTTGTTCGCATTATATACAAGAAATTATAAATTGCACTTGAAAAAACACTTTTGTAACAGCCACAATCTATTAATGTGGAATCACCCAAATTCATAACATAACGACGTGGATCGCTCAACGATATTCTTGACTTCACCCAAACTTTAAACATAACGATGATAATCACTGAATAAGATCTAACCAACACTTACACCACCACTTGCTAGTTTCTCAAATATTAAATGGGTACTTTAGAATAGCATCGATCTCATATTTCTTGAAGAATGTTACCACATTATTTCATTGTTAGCACTTCTAAACACCTTTAGGATCTGACAACAATCATCAAATTTTACTAGCTGTACATGGTGCAGATCTTATTTGAAAAATTGCTGAAATTCTTTGACTTTTTATTATTATTGAAATTTCTTTGTAATCTGTCTCATTTAATTATTCCATCCCCATTCATTATAATCCATATAAATATTGTTGTACTTAGCATAAATAGTATTTAATCCAAAAAGGGGGAGACCTTCGAATTTAAATTTTTTTAAACATTTTCTCCAAAAAAATTTAAACCTTAAGATGCATGTGTAACTCTTCACTTTTGTTTAACCTGTTAGGTTCTTTAGTGTCAAAAGCCAATACATATCTTGATTCCAATAATCTTAACTTTTTCTCTCTATCACCACCTCTGCTATCCTTTGATATCCCATCTATCACACTATACTTCAAATTGGTGATGTCTCCTCCATGCACTTCCCAGATATGTCTGGCTACAGGGTAGGACTCATCCTGATTGTGCACTGCTCTCAAATGTTGTAAACTGCATTTGTGTGCCTGTAACTTAGTGCTGCCTGCATATATCTTGAGGCTGCTGCATTTTAATATATAAATCATGTATTCACTTTTACAAGTATATACTCCCTTGGTGTTATGGAGGGTTTTTCCATTTATCACCACTGACTTAATGTTTTCACCATTTTTGCATGCCTTGCATTTGGCACACTTGAAAAAAACATTATTAGGGAGTAACCACATCTGTTTGCTGTCACATTGTCTTACATCACTTTTTATGAGTGCATCTCGCATTGATTTCCCTCTCCTGTACGTTATCTGTGGGTGTTTCGTGAGATCTTTGCCGATAATAGGGTCACTTTTCAAAATATGCCAGTGATTCTGCAATATTCTACGTATTTTTGAGTGAGCCATGTTATATGTAGTTAAGAATCTCACCACTTGTTGTTTATTGGACTGGATCATGTTCTTTTTATCTTCAGCAAATAAAATACTATCTCTGGTGCGCTTCTTTACTTTCTCCTTGGCCTTTATAATAGTATCGTTTGAATACCGTCCTTCTCCTAATCGTATTTCCATCTCTTTTTTCACCTCTCCAAATTTGTTCTCCATACTGCAGATTCGTTTAGCTAGTAAAAGATCACCATAGGGAATATTTTCTTTGAGATGCAAAGGATGGAAACTCCCTGCATGTAATAAACTATTACCCGCAGTGGGTTTCCTATATAGGGTAGTCTGTAACTTTGCTTTCTCAATGGTAACCTTCACGTCCAAGAATTCTCTCTAACATTTATATTTACAGTAAATTTAAGATTCAAATCATTCTAATTTATCTGTTTTACAAACTCTTCGGCACTTGAAACACTGCCTTGCCATATCAATATTCATATGAATTAAAATGGCGGCCGGCAGGCCGATGAAGGCAGTAATGCCGAAACGCGTCCCTGTCACGTCTAAATAACAAAAACCTCGAATACATGCTCTGGAGTGCTGCCTCCCGATTACAAGTTGAAGAGAAGTGTGGATAAATATATATATATATGTATATGTTACCTAGTGGTGGTCTGTAGAAAAAGCTTTCTTTGTTTTGCTAATAACGTTGGTGCCGTTTGATGAATCTTCACCAAATTCTCCCAAAAAAAAGCGGACGTCACTTCAGTTACTGTCTAGAAAGCTTCAGGGTGTGCGAGGCGGTGTTTAGATTAACATAAAGTAATTAAATCACTTTACATTTAAAAAAACCATTGAAATTCACTGAAAACACAATAGTTAGGAAATAGAACTAAGAAAAATCTTAGAAATCCCCTTAAAAAACAAAGGTTACAGTGACTGTTGGAAATGTCCCTTTTTGTAGGGTTATCCCCAAACGTTTTGCCTTCTCCCTCCTATTTTTTCAGGTCTGTCTTTGCTGGTTTATTGTCTCTGCATACTTTACCACTGCTGATCAGTGCTAAAAGTGCAAGTGCCCCCTAGGTAAGTTGCACTGTTGATTTGTCTATCCATGATTGACAGATTTGATTTACTGGTAAGTCCCTAGTAATGTGCAACAGAGGTGCCCAGGGCCTGTAAATCAAATGCCACTAGTAGGCCAGCAGCAGTGATTGTGCCACCCATATAAGTAGCCCTGTAAACATGGCTCAGACCTGCCACTGCAGTTTCGATTTGTGCAATTTTAAACTGCCAATTCGACCTGGCAAATTTACACACTAGGCAGGCCTAAACCTTCCCATTTTGTACATTTAAGGCACCCCTAAGGTAGGCCCTAGTTGGCCCCATGGGCAGGGTGCAGTGTATTTAAAAGGTAGGACATGTACTGGTGTGTTTTGCATGTCTTAACAGTGAAATAATGCCGAACTCTGGTTTCACTTTTGAAGGCCTATCTCTCATGTAGGTTAACATAGGGGCTGCCTTTAAATCACTTTAAAGCACGGATTCCCTTTGAGTGCAGATAGAAATGTGGATTTTAGGGTCTCCAAACTCAAAATTTTAAAATATATCTTTTAGTGAAGTTGGTTTTTGGATTGTGAGTAAAAAAAATGCCACTTTTAGAAAGTGGGCCTTTTATTGCTTAAACCATTCTGTTACTCTGCCTGTTTGTGGATTCCCCTTCTGGATCAGTTTGACAGTTGGGCTGTTTACACCTTTCCTCTAGACAGTGACACAAAGGGAGCTGGGGTGTAGCCTGCATATCCTGATGATCCATCTGAGCTAGAGTGGAGGGAGGAGTTGTCGCTTGCACCTGAAAGGACTGTGGCTACCCTCACACAATGCAGTCTCCAACCCCCTAGTGTGTGTCTGGGGCCTGGCCTGGACAAGAAGGATCTTGCAAACACTTGAGACTTTTCTTTGAAGTTTGTAAACTTCAAAGGCAGAAAGAGGTATAAGGAGTAGACCCAAACCCCCAGATTTTTAGAATCTTTCGGAAATCAAGAGAAACCTCTGCCTAGGAGAAGAGCTGAAGGAAGAGTACTGTCTCTTTGCTATGTTGGTTTGTTGGACTGGCCTGCAGTTGCTGCTTCTGCCTGTAAAGAGTGCAAAGGGTGAACTTTGCTGCATGTCCTGCTTGAGAGAGTTCTCCAAGGGCTTGTAGTAGAGATTGCCTCCTGTTGGAAGTCTCAGGGACACCAAAGACTTAAGTTTCCTTGTCCAGCAGCACTAGGAACTGTGTGTTTTGTGCTGTTCAAGAGGAGAAACAACTGCGACACCCAAGCGACGCCGGTGGCCTGCACCGTGACCTGCCAATGCCGCACTGCCCCGCTTCCCACTGCGACCCTAGTCTCCCCAACCCCTTCATCAGACGACTTCACCGAGCCGCTGCTCGCACCACGACCTGTGGGCCCCAAACACCGGCATCGCCTGCTCACACCACAGCATGGGTCTCCCCCCGAAGACGATGTTCCTGCTGACACCAATGTCTCTGCTTACACCATGGCCTGTTAACACTGCTTGTGAGGTACACGAAGCACTGTCCCATCCCGCACCGCAGCCCCTGTTCACCCACACCAGCATCGTGAGTAAATCTTGCAGAATTCATATTTTTATTACTGTATGTTGGATTTTTATCGTATTTGGTCTTGTTTTATATAGATAAATATTGGCTATTTTTCTAAAACTGGTGCAGTGTCCTTTTATAGTGTTTTTATTATTACTGTGTGTTATGTGCAAATGCTTTACACATTGCTTTTTTAGATAAGCCTGAGTGTTCTTGCCAAGCTACCAAGGGGGTGAGCAGGGATTATCTGAGTGGGTATCTCCCTTATCCTGACTAGGGAGAGGGTCCCTACTTGGACAGGTTACCAACCGACTGCCAACTACAGACCCCATTTCTAACAGTGACATTATATTAAGTTCCGAATTTACTCGCACAAAACCAGAGAACAAATTCAGCAGTTATAGTTAGTTATTTCAAGTACATATAACTCGCACCCTAAGGTAGCTATAACTTGTGTCCTTGCCACACGCTGCTACTTACCCCACAAATTACAGCACTCATGACAGCTCTGATAATATCATTGATAATGTCATTGTAACATCTGCAATAAAATTATTGATCAGATAACTCTGCATGGTGGGGGCACGAGTTATAGTTACCTGAGGGAGCAAGTTATATTTACTTGTATCAGTATAATATATATTTATCATTTTTTCTTTATCTTTGGTGAAACTTTCTTTTGAAGCTGCAAAGCATAAGTTGAGAATGATATTGTGCACATGAAACTGGTGTTTCAAGCGTGCCATCTTAAATTATAAATCTGGAATGCTTCTTACTCAAATTCTATTATAGTCGTTTTTGTTAATCAAAATGCTTAATACTCTGGCTGGTAACAATTCTTGATTGCATTTCTGCCAATTTCAACTATCTCAACAAAGAACACAATACAATAACCTTGCTATTGTACTACAAAATTGCAGCTATGAGTATACCCATAAGTGGACCAGAAGATAGATTCCAACTAGGTAAATCCTTCTACGGTGATATAGGACACATAGATGGGCAATATTAAACCCGCTGAGACCTTCAATTCAAAGGTATTCGAGCAGACTTCTTGTCAGGATGATAAATATGCACCAAAATAGCACCTTCAGATTTATATATATATATATATATATATATATATATATATATATATATATATATATATTTCTTCCATACAAGTGCTCACACAAGAGCTCCAAGTGGCCCAAGAGGGGTGGTGCAGCAAAAAGACCGGCAGAGCACTCCGGTTAATTTCTTCTTAACCACAAAAATGTTTGTAAAACAGCAGCACTCTCAGGAGGTCAAAAGAGAAATAAGTTTTCTCTTTTGACCTCCTGAGAGTGCTGCTGTTTTACAAACATTTTTGTGGTTTATATATATATATATATATATATATATATTATACCAGTTTAACACTGAGGTTAAAAATGCCGCACTCACAGGATTGTGATGAATCCACTTTTATTTTCAATAACGAAACATCCCACCACCTAACACCTACGCGTTTCGACCTTCACGGTCTTGGTCACGTGACCAAGACCGTGAAGGCAAGACCGTGAAGGTCGAAACGCGTAGGTGTTAGGTGGTGGGATGTTTCGTTATTGAAAATAAAAGTGGATTCATCACAATCCTGTGAGTGCGGCATTTCTAACCTCAGTGTTAAACTGGTATAATGATTTACGGGAATAGGTCCTTCCCGGATGCCGGCACCGACGAGCATAGCGCGCTTCCTTTTGTGGATCTGTTTGAGCTTATATATATATATATATATATCAACAACACTTAATTCGGCAATTCCCTCGCAGCTCCTGACCGCCAATGGTGCCTGGATTTGACGTGCGCCACCACGTCTAACATGAAGACGATACCTTAAACATCAATAAGGCAACCGGCACTCCGTGAATGTGCAAGTTAGGTTTAATTCAATCAAAACAGGAACGCGTTTCGGCGTCACCGCCTTTCTCAACCTGTGGGCCGCCATTTTGGCCCCATTTATATATCGTATGTGACGTGTTACAAATGATTCACTTAAAGCAACATGGTAATAATAAAGTGTTATACGTGTAATATGTGAAAAAACGCCCATAAGAAGAGTATATATAAAAACCAAAATGATAAATCACATTAATACAAACATGTACTAAATGCAAAGCATGTAAAAATGGGGAAAACATTAAAACCATCAGGCAAGGAGATAGAATTATACATACCATAAAAGGCAGATATGACTGCAAGAGTGAATACGTCATTTACATTTGAAAATGCAGCTGCCCCAAGATATATGTTATATATGTATATAAGCATACATCTCATTTGGGATAGAAAGTAGTAAGTAATCTTTATTGTTTAGTTAATGAAAACCAT
Organism: Pleurodeles waltl; assembly: GCF_031143425.1. Classification (NCBI taxonomy): domain Eukaryota; kingdom Metazoa; phylum Chordata; class Amphibia; order Caudata; family Salamandridae; genus Pleurodeles; species Pleurodeles waltl. The sequence goes on along the minus strand of NC_090449.1, from coordinate 804,976,688 downwards.
AACAATCAATGCATTGTATACAATATATAAAAATCTATAAAAGAAGGACAAACAAAAAGAGAAAATGCTATAAAATCTTTGAAATAAATATACAACTAAAGTGCGATGTGCCAAGATTTTCTTTTTTTTTTTGCTTACAATTCTAAAAACAGTCAAGGGGCGGAGTGACCAATATACTAACTTTGCAGACACTTGATGTCCGTTGCGCAGTTGATGTTACATGCTAACTCAATGTGTACAGCCTAAGAACCTGCTGATTGCGCCGACGGGCTTCTCTTTTCCTTTTTTAACGAAGTCGTCTTAAAATATGTCCTTCCACGTGCTATAACTTTGTCAAAACTATAATAAAATAAATGAACACTTAAAAATTGGCCAACTGTCAGCTAAGGTGTGTCCTAAATAGTAAGATTACGCTTGTGGTGTGGACAGTCAAAAATGTGATGAATCTGCAGATTAAATGTGTATCGTGAGGGTCAAACATTGACATCGCTGCTGGCCGACAGGAACGAGTCCCATTCCTCTCGAAGACTGGTTTTAACAGTTGTCGTCATGCTTCCTTTAAGGCCGGGCAAATAAGATGGACCATGTCTTCCTTGGAACCTTTACATAACCTACAGGAAGTTTCTCCTCCATTCTTCCAAGACGGTTGGTCCGCCCTGGACGGTAGAGCGCCTAGACGAAGAGCCACAAAACGACGCTTGATGTGTAGTGCAAAAGTTGAAATCAGATATTGTGATGGCGCCAAGGTGGTATAAGTGTTCATAAGAAGCCAGGCGTGCGAGCATTGTGCAGGTTTAGATCTGAGCACCATTGGTATTGAAAATAAGATAACGTTTGGAAGCAATTTGGTTTCAGACATAGTTTTAAGTTGTTTCTCGTCTTTGCACAGTAATATATTTTTATATGAAGCACCCTCAGTTTTCATTTAATTCCGCAAAAACATTGTAATTGTTTTTAAATTTTACAACAGGCTTCCACCAGAAGAGAAATTGGTTTGTGGTGCATTGGCGCTACCCGTGATCACTCCTCACCTTTCTTAGGTCTGCAAGTCATTTTGGATCCAATTATTTCGCTGAACAGTAGCAGAGGATAACCAACCATTGAAGCTGGTGTTCATGCTAATGGCTCCAAATGATATCCATACTCAATAATTCAATGATTTCCCCCATTATGTGGCTTGTCATCCATGTCACTCTGAGCTATAAACTGGCTCTTGTTTTCCAAAAAGCTCAGTCAGTGAGGTCCAATGGAGCCAGCATAATTTCAGTATAAATACTATAATATAACTTGTACGTTTGGCAAATGTTTGTGATGTGTATCACTTTTCAGAGTTGAGAGTAAATCTTTGCTCACCATTCAAATCACAGAATAAACTTTTTTTCCTACAAAAAAAGTGAAAGGAATTGCCCACTGCAGTTCATGTGCATACCTGTATGCACATCTGCAGAAGAACTAAAACATTATTTTTTGCCAAGATTTTCTGCAAACATTATTTGATAAATTTAAATCGGATTAAATGATGGAGAGGAACAATTAATGTAATTTTGATCTTCCAAAACAACAACTTTACGGAGATACCCCTCTTTGTAACTCCTGCAAACGAAAGAGGTTTAGGAGGCATGCAAACCACGGTTGGGATGAGAACACAATCCACTGTGTAGACTTTTGTACGCGTTTTTTAAATGTATATTCATCACTGCTTAATTTGCACTAAAAAGTGCTTGTGCACAAGCTTTTTACAACATTGTGCTGCTGAATACCAGGGTTGCTGATATAAAGGTGGTCTAGTTTTGCTTTGATCCCATCCCTCTTTATTCCACCACTTAACACTTCCTGACTCTTTATCTCAGTCTTGCAGATTATTTGTCATCATTTTCACATCATTCACATCCTCTGTCATGGTCTCTTTTGTACTTTTGTCTCTCTTGTTCTAGGCCAAAAACAGATGATGAGAAAAGTTCCTGGTTCCCAAAAATCAGTGAACAAAACCCACCACCAAGACAAATTAGGCATGGTTTGAAAGAGAACGACATGTTTTATATTGTCACAAACTTGCAGAGAAGAATATCCGCACCGACGTGCACAATTGCTCACTTACACTTCACTGGAGAAATAAATGTTTGTATTATCTTAGTCAACCCGTGTTGATGGTTGCGAGCTACCATGATTTGAATGGATAATCTGTTTTTTTTTTTTTAAATATCTTTAGTCATTCCAAATGTAGCCATGCAGAGACGTAATTGAAAATAATGATGGGCTTCTAACAGAAATATAATTTTGTATGGGTAGATTGATTGCCAGAAAGAATTGGCCTTAAATGTATTGTAATTTATTTTACAGCAATTTGACAAGGACTACTATGAATTTAAGGAGAAAATTGTTGAGTTTGACAGACGGCTTGGATCAATCCTCTGTGCAGCTTTTCGTGACTGTTCTAGTATAGAATCTGCTTTTAAGGTATTGTTGTTTTTTATATATACTAAGTTTTAAATGTGATTTTGTTGAATCGAGTTTAAATCTTGTACCTTTCTTTGATGAAACAAACAAAACATTTCTTTTCCTGCATAAGGTATCAAAAGCAAGAACGTGAGGTAAAGTGTAATTTTTTAAAAGAGATCTGTAAGCGTAACAATAAAAGCAGAATAGCAGATCAGCATGTATCGCGTTTCTGAGAAATGAAACGAACTTGTTTGGTTGGGGCTGCTTTTCGTCTTTGAATAAGTCGATTTCTGCTCTCTTCTCTCTTGATCAATGTTAATATATCAAGTTTAAAGATATAAATAATATGTTTTTTGTAGGTCTTGATGTGTACTTGGTGAGAAGCATTTAAGCAAAGAAAATGCATGCATCTGAGTGTTTGGGTAGCAGAATCGCACCACTTTAAGTTCAGGAAATTCTTGAAACCTGTCCGACCCATTATTCCTATTTCTGTTTGTGTCTTCCGATAGTGCTGTAAAGTGGCCTCGATGAGCCTTAGGAACCCGTAAATACTTAACCAAATATAAAATGAAACAAATAAACAGTGATGGGTTTCTTGCGTCGTCTCTAGGGGAGGCAGAATAGGCCAAAGTTGAAGTAAGTTATAGTTGGAGTAGTGTGGACTGGCACGGGCCTACCATTGGGAAGTTAAGAGGGTCAGTTCCTTTACAGAGGGAGGGGAGCGGACGGTTCCTGACTGCTTGGACAGAGTTGTTTTCAGAAATGTCTTACAGAATGGCAGCTTAGACAGGACCTTAAATTTAGCGTCCATAGG